>NC_138385.1:7709273-7770860 GCF_054177405.1 Leptonychotes weddellii | reverse complement strand
TCTGTTTGACTTATTTCACAGGTGATGTTTAACATACAAATGAAATATGCTCTTCAGACAGTGAAACAAAAATATTTCTCTGTGAATTCTTTATAAGAAATACTTTTAGAAATATGAAAAATACGAGCACTCCAACATTTGTGACTCAAAGTTGTTTACTTCTACAATAATTTGAAGAACAGACATTTTCCTTTTATTTTTCTTCTGACTGCTGACAGAATTATCTGTAAATGTCATTGAAGGCTTCATTATCTTCCTTTGGATGACTAATCCATAATATAAAAGAAAAGGCCCACTTTGGATTACTTTGCCTATTAGAGAAGATATTTAAATTGATAACCAGTTTTGTGAATATTAGTTGTAAGAAAATACTTTGAATTACTCCCCAAACTCATCCAAAATGCCAACAAGACAACTTTATCCCTGTGACTGTCTACAGATACAACAGAATTGGCCCAAATACCATTGCTTGTTCATTACTAGTGTTCTCAGTGGGCTCTCCTGGAACATTCCAGCACAGCAGGCATTGTTCTGTGCCTCCAGCCATAATTTAATGGAGAAAGCTGTCAAGATAGACCCTACTTGGGAAAAAGCATCAATGCAGCATCCAAAGATGGTTCCTAACTCCTGTGAAAACATGTCTTGGAAGCCAGATCCATTGTCTTTGCTCTATGGGACTCATTAAGATCTACAGGGCCACATTTGGTCTCAGCATTCTCGCACTCTCACATGTCACCATCAAGAGTGCTGCATTAGTAATTCTGGTAAGAAAAAGTAGTCTAAGGGAAAGAAATTACTCTTGAATGCACTGAACCCCCTTCCCTTGGTCTTGGTGTCCTCTTAAGATACATCTCCATATTGACAGGATTTCAGATGACAGGATTTCAGAGTGTGATCCCGGTGGCCAGCTACAAAGATGGACGCAACCTCAAAGGGAAACCTCCAGAGCTGGCTCTAAATGACCCACTTTGCTCATCACCTCATTCCTATCTCTCTCTGAATTATGCATGGCAGATTCTTTACTCCTGCCTTGCCAGCTTCCTAAGTCATCATCAAAGCCTACTCCTCCTCCTCTGAAAGGCAACGGAATTCCTGGGGTTGGGAGGTGGTGCCCTCTCCTCAAGCACACATGCTCCCCACCACCAAATAGGGCACCTCTCTCTCCAGCTCCATTCTGGTCACTGATCATGGCTCTAGCTCATTCTCTTTCCCTGTCTAGTACTAGGCAGTTGGAATTCCCTGCCTGAATCCATCAGGGGCTACATGTGTGCAATGCACTTATCAGTATATTCAAGTGACAGCCTTTACAGTAGCAATCCATACCCTGACTGCACAATTGAAACCTCCAACACAGGGTTCTCTAAATAAGATTTTTATTCAAATGCAACCCCACATTCCAAGACTGACTTACCCTAGCCTACAGCCTGAGCTTGAGGCCAGAGTAAGTGCTCCCCTCACCAACTCTAAAATAATACTGCTGCAAGCAGTTAGAAGATAAGCCAGTGATTTCACTGAGAGGTAATCATTGCTTTGATTTGGGCAGTAATAGTGGAGATGGTGAGAAGTGGTAGGATTTTGAATATACATGAAGGTAGAGCCAGTAAGATATATTAATGGATTGGATGTGGGGCATTAAAGAAAGAGAGGAGTCAAGGATGATCCCCCATGTATGTGGAAGAATGGACTTGCCATTCGTTGAAATGTAAAAGATAATGGGAGTAGCAATTTGGGTGGCAGAAAACAAGATTTTGGTCCCGAAAGGTGTTAAGTTCAAGTTGCCTAGGAGATATCTGATTTACCCATAAAACTGGATGAGATCACCAAGCAGGGGAATGAGAATCAAAGAGCAAGGAAGGAGACCTTCCTATTACATTTAAAAGCTGCAGACACATTATTTGCAATAGCCAAGACATGAAAACAATCTAAGTGTCCATAGATGGATGAACAGATAAAGAAAATGTGATATATATACACAATGTAATTATTCATCCATAAAAAATGAGGAAATTACCACTTGTGACAAAATGGATGACCTTGAAGGCATTATACTAAGTGAAATGTTAGGGAAAGACAAATACTTTAAGACAGCATTTGCATGTGAAAAAAAAAAGAGAAAAAGAGATCAGACTTGTGGTTACCAGGGTTGGTGGGGGGGGGTTTGATAAGGGGGAACGGGAGGAAGGTACTCAAACATTATAAACAAACTATAAGATAAATAAGTATTAGGGATTTACTGTACAGCATGATGACTATAGTTAACAGTGCTGTATGATATACAGGAAAGTTGTTGACAGTAGATCCTAATAGTTCTCATCACAAGGAAAACATGTTTTTTCCTTTTTTTTTTTTCTTTTTATTGCATCTCTCTGAGAAGATGGAGGTCAGTTTCAGCTATCGTAGTGATCATTTCACAATCTACGTAAGTCAAACAATCATGCCGCATGCCTTAAACTTCTACAGTGATGTATGTCAATTATTTCTCAGTAAAACTGGGGCGGGGGAAGCTGAAGATGAGTGGAAGCCCCAACATAAGGGACTGAGAAAGAGCATACACTGAGGTAAGACAAACATGAAGAATACCTGGCATTCTGGAACCCACATGAATCTAGTGTAGCCAAAAAAAAAAAGGAGGAGGTGATCTACTAAGACACATACTGCTGGGCTGACAGGTGAAAGTGAGAAGCTACGAACGATTTTATGAATGTTGAGGTCATTGGTAAATTCTGGAAGAGCAGTTCTGGTAGAGTCGCGAGGGCAAGGACCTGACTGCAGGGGGCCGAAGAGTTGGAGACAGTAAATATAGATGCTTCTTACACCACCAGTTTTGCTACAGAGGACAAAAAAAGAAATAAAGCAGTAACAGCAAGGGGCTCCAAAAAGTATTCCAGGTGTTCATTTGTGAATTATGATGGAAGAAAATATTTTTAAGGAAAAAAAAAGTCTTCCAGTGCTGCAAATCAATCTGTAGATAGAGAAATATCAATGGTGTGCTGCCATGAAATATTTGGCATTGAGCACCCAAGTGGCAGGGTAGGTAAGACCACAGAAATTTCCTCATAGTCAAAAGGCCAGAAGCCAGAGTATTTGATTGCAGATGGGTAGATAGGGTAGAGTGTGTCTACGGAAATGCTCTTTGGAGTGCTTTAGTTTGCTCACTGAAGTCATCAGCTGAGCATGACAACAGAGGAGGAGGAAATTTGAGAGCTAGGAGCAGGGAGGAAAAGCGATACAGAGAAGAGGGAGAGTGAGTTGCCTAGGGAAGTACGGTAGGATTGCTTTCTTGAATAAGACAGGTGGGAATTTAGAGCTAATTGGCCAGAACAGTAAGATAACCCAGGGTATGCATGTGTAGGACAAGAGTATTGCTTATGCGGGTACGGAAAAAGAGAATTTGGAAAACAGACTGTGCAAATGGGAATCCAATAAAATGTTTATAAACCGTTCACAATAACATGGAAAATGTTAACAATCTAAAGGTGAGTGAAAAAGGACACTCAACTCACACAAGCTACATGAGCTGAAGTGTGGGGAGAAAATAGAAAAACAAGTTTTCAAGGAAACATGCTCAAATGTAATAATCAGTGACCATTTTGAGGGACAGAATGATAGGTATTTTTTTCCTAACGCTTTTTTACACTGAGCTTGTATACTTATATAATGAAAAAATGACCACACATATCTTAAGGAAACAAGTCAAAATGCTCTCAAAGAATTGCTAGGATTACTTGAAAATGTTAAAGTCATGCCTATACAGCAAGCATTTTGGCCTAAACTTTCAGGTCAATACTTCTCAAAAATCATCCTTGACCACTTGTATCTGAAATACTTTAGATATTTTTTGAATTGCAGATTCTTGGGCTACATCCAAGAACTACTGAATCAGAATCTCTAGATGTGAAGCTCAGGAATCTGGATTTGAACTAAATGTTCAATGAGTGATCTTTTGCCCTTTCCAAGGCTAATCCCCCCACCTGGGCTCTGAACCTCTTCCCCTTTCTCAGGAACTGGCCACTGCCAACTATCCCCCAAGCTCTCTGGAATCATAAACCTGTTTCTCTCAACTAGATTTTTTTTCACGAGCAATTAAATATAATTAAATAAATTAAATTAAATATATTATTTATAAATATTTTATATATATATAATATATATAAATATATATTTATTTATATAAATATATATAATATATATTATAAATAATTATTTATAAATAAATAATTTAAAAAATTAAATAAATATAATTCCTTGAAGTAATTACCTAAATAAACCCATTGTCTCTATTTTCTCACCTGCTACTCCCAAATCACTACAATTTGGTTTCTTCCCCTGTTATTCAACTGAAAAACTAACGCCATTAATGTTGCCTAAGCCAATGGACATTTCTCCAACCCCATCTTGCTTGACCTCTTGAAAATATATGGCACTACAGAATAAATACTCTCTTTAAAATATTCTCATTCCTGGGTTTTTGTGATACTGTGAGTTCTTGGTTTTTGTCTTACCTCTCCCATCATGGCTTCTCTCATTCGTAGGCCTACTCTCTTCTATTCGGTCATCCAATTTTGGAATGTCTTAAGGCCTGATATTCTTTTCACCCTATCCTTTCTCCTCAAAGATATGTGCACTCTGGATTTCAGTTGCCTCCTATATGCAGATGACTCTCAAATTTCCATCTCCACATATACCAGTACATTGACAGATCAGATAGATCTGTGATTTGCTTCAGAATGATCCAAGATAGGAGCACAGCATATACAGATGAAAGGTATAAATGAAACAAGACTGATCATGAACTGATTATTCTCGAAGCTACAGCTTGCATATATGGGATTTCATTATACTATTCTGTCTACTTTTATAGATTTTTGGAATTTTTCGTAAGAAAAAATATATCTCTAGCTTAGGATGCTTTTCTCAGCTCAATAGCCCTATATGCAACTGCTTACTTCACATCTCCTTAATAGTACATAGCAAACAGAAATTAAAATAACATTTATTAAGTTCTTAACAAGTGCCATCTCTCTTCTAACCATTTTCTATTTATGCCTCCCAAGAACTGTACAAGGTGGTTACTATTATTCCTATTTTACAGATGAGGAACTGATGACACAATAATATTATATAATTTTCCCTGGGTCTTCCAAATGGAGGCTCCAGGATTCAAATCCAGGCAGTCAGCTGCAAAGCCCTACTTAAGTATCTCAAAAGGTACAAAATGAAACATGGTCTCCCCTTCCCACCTCCTGTCCTTTTCCAGTGTTCTTGATCTTTGTGAAGGTTATTTCCATTTATCCAGTTATGAAAACCAGAAATGTAACTCTCAATTTGATGTTTTCACTCTCACTCTGTATATCTACCTATTAAATAGCTACAGAATCTATCAGGTTATCTAACTTCCCATCTATTATCCATCTGTGTTTCTATCTACCAATCATCTATCATCTGTCTTTTCCCACCTTCTATCACACCACAGTTTTAGACCAAATAACTCTTGCCTCTTTTCTCCACTACTGCAGATTGGACTTTTCAAAATGAAAGTCTGATCATGTGACCCTTCCCTGCTTAAAACACTGCAGGGCTATAAAATGAAGTTAAAATTTAGACTAAACTCCTGAACGTGGCCTTCAGTTATCTGTAATGATCTGAGCCCTCTGCCTTATTTCTACCTCCATCCTTCACCTTCACTCTGCAGTTAGGCAAACTGGCTTTATTTAAGCTCCCTGAATGCACAATGGTCCCCTGACAAAGTTGTCAGTGCACTTATCCCAATCTAGAAGGCTCCAATCTCTGCTGTTAACTCTATGTTATCCTTCAGTTCTCAGCTCCGTGGTAGCTTCCCTCACACTTCCCAGTGTAAGTTGGTCCCTCTCTTGCATGCTCTTGTAGAAGCACATTCCTTCCAGCACTTCTCATCAATTTGTTTATTTCACCATCTCTCTCCCCAGCAAGGCTCTCAGCTCCATGAAAGTTGGCATGGTCCCTGCCACAAAGCAGGTGTTCAATAAATACTTGCTGGTTGCATAAATGAATGAATATATTGATGACATCATCTGATGCACAGAAAGTTTGAGAATCCCTATTGTACAAATGCCATTCTTCTCCTTTGCTCCCATATTCCTTCAGAGTACTTACACTAGTCTCCCTTTGATTCAGGCCTGTCCTGGGCCATAAAACTAACATCTACAAAAGCAAAATCTATATTAAGGAATCGGTCAATATTAAATGTTGAAGACAGTGGAGAGCAACAAAAACCCTCATATAATGCTGATTGGAGTGGAAATTGGTACAACTACTTTCAAACCTGTATGACAGCTTTCTGATCCCATGACCAAGCAACTCCCATGGATGTCCAATGACTCCAGGTTAAGAACCTCTACTCTAGAAAAATGTGTGCATATACATACCACAAGACGTGCACAGGTATGTGAAAAGCAGCACTGCTCATGAATCAAAAATTTGAAAAAAAAATTCAAATGTCATCAACAGTTGAGAGGATAAACTGTAGGATACACTATATAATAGAATGTCCTATAATCAAAATGAACAAAGTAAAGCTATATAATGAATCTCACAATTTCAAACAGATCTATATCACAAGATACTACATATGGAGTAATTTTTTTTACAGCTTTGAGATTCAATTCACATAGCACACAATTTGTCCATTTATATGAATCAGTGGTTTTTAGTATATTCACAGACTTGGGCAACCATCACCACAATCAATTGTAGAACATTTTCTTCACCTCCCCCCAAAATTACTGGACCCATTAGCAGCTATTGATTTCCACCGATGTTCCTGGCCCTTGGCAACCAGTAATCTACTTTCTGTCTCTATAGATTTGTCAGTTCTGGCCATTTCAAATAAATAGAACTATACAATGTGTTGCCTATTGAGGCTAGCGTAAGAATGATTTAATTCTTGAAGTCCAAAAGGGGGAAACACTAAGTTATAGTATTTAAGGATACATGCATAGGTAGAACAGTAAAGGAAATAATATCACAAAAGTCATGATGAAATCATCTGAATGATTTAGAATTTTAAGTGTTACCAGAAGATTGTGATCTGATAGGGAAACACGAGAGAACCCTGAACTGCTGTCAATGTTATTCCTTTTTTTATCTTCAATTAAGACTACATGAGTGTTTATTTAATAGCTATTTATTAAAGTACACATTTATGTTTATGCATGTTTCTGAATGATATTATATAATTAAATATTTGAATAAAGATTTAATCAGAAAAAGCTATACCCATTGCTATATAATCTGTTCATTTCCACTGTAATTGATTCAGAGTCCCACAGCATGAATCTAGCAACCTTGTTGAACCTATTGGATTATGAAGATCCCTAAGCCACTTTACTGTCATTTATTGATTCATCTGGCCATTCATTCATTTATTCTCAGACTATTAGAAATGGGAGAGCTGTTGAACATCTTCTAGTACAATTCCTTCATTTTGCAGACAGGAAAATTAAGTCCAAAAATAAAATCGCCCAAGGTCAAACAGTGACTTTGTGGAAAAAAACAAGCAGTGACTTACAGATAACCTCAACTGCAAAGAGCTACTATTCGTTTTCCCCTGCTATCTCTTCGCTCTTTTTCAATAGTAATAGAATTTTTATCTAAGAACATGGTCACGCAGATAGACTAAATTTCTGCCCTCCCTTAAAGTTAGATGGGCCCATGTGTTGAAGTTCTAGCAAAATAGTGTATGGAAATATACCTTGTGATTGCTTCTAAGAACATCCTGTAAGAGACAGCTGGGAAACCCACTTCGTCTTTGTTCAATATTCTTCTTCTATCCTGTTGCCTGAAATGTTAATGCTATCATTTTAACCTACAAAGATGCAGAAAGGCAGAGCATTCGGCTGGAAGAAAACTAAGTTCTTGAGGACCTCATGGAGCAGAGCTGCCAGAGCAAACCAGGATCTGCCTCCAGGGGGACTTGATGTGGAAAGAAATTAAGTTCTATGGCATTTATCCCACCGGTCCTCTGGGTTTTCCTATTACTTACAGTCAAACTAATCCTTATTAATGCAGATACCAAATACATATTGAACAAGTTAAACTGGCCAATTTTGTGACGTATGAGACCATGTTCTTTCTACCATATCCCATTCATTAATCTTTTCCTACCCTATCTCCTACAATCACAAAAACTAAACTCCCTTTGCTATGTCACCTCTCGGTTTTGAACACGTTCTCTGGTTCTTTTATCAGAATCGGATATACAAAGGATAAGCTACTTTAATTTAAAACAATGGTCCAAGCCAAGCTCCAGACTCATAAATAATTTCATTGTGGACATGGAAGGTATGCTGATGATGTAGAGATAGGGGCTAAATTACTGTAAATAAATCCAGAAAGTTCAGCCGATAGCTCCTCAGATATTGTTTTCAATAAAAGTTGTTCTAAGTGAAAATGCATTTTTGAGGCTGTAGCAGTTAGGTATCACATGTCTGTCTTCCAAGAATATTGTGGGGGTTGTTAAATAGTTTCCTGTTAAATGCTTTAAGCTTTTAGGGGTAAAATTGCTCTAGAAATGTAAAGTGTTATTAGGAACACTACAAAGTGAACCATGAAAAATAAATGCATATCAACATCTATTCTGGCCACTGTTCAGTAAATCTAAGGCTGAAAATTAGAAATCAATTGGATATTATATAAAGGCATCCAAGGTTCATGATGAAAGATAAGGAACTTGAGAAAAGTGATGTAGACAAATAGGGGGAAACAGCAATTTGGAAAAGCAGGACGCACTCACACTTTTGGACTCTTGTTTTTTTTGTGGACTTCCCTGCAAGACAATTGTACGTCCCCCCTTGAGACAGAGCTCCCAAAGAGACACAGAAACATGGGGAAGGCATAGATGTGTTGCAAGTCACTCTGGCCTCAGCTGCTAGATAAGGACTGAGCAGTTGTGAAGCAGTCAGAGCTCTGAATTTTGCATAGAATCTACACTTAAAAGGATTTGCAGCAGGTGCTCTGAGCTAATGACTGTCAAAGTTAGGTTCCAGAAGCAAGGAGGTTTAGAAAAAGACCTTACTGTTTTAACCTGACCTGAACTTTTCAAGCAGAAAGGGGAGACTAACAGAGGAAACAGGGATCGCACGGTGGGGGGGGCGAGGGGGGGCGCAGTTAACCAATGTCAACAGATCCCTAATGCTGTGGGGGCCATGACCCCCAATGTCCACACAAGTTCTGACCCATACGCACACAGTCTTCCCTTGGGAACCTTAAAGCTAACTAACTAAAACCCACCCAGGCCTCTCATCTTTGCCAGCCATCACCTGCTCAAAAGGCAGTTCCCATCCCCCTTATCCCAACCTACCCTCTCCCCTTCTCCCCATCCTGCTGTGCCCTTCTGTCCCCTTCTGACTGACCTGAGCTGCTTTCTCTCACACTCCTTTTTTGCTCTTGACATTTAGAACGCTCTCCAAGTTTAACCTCTTAATGTATATTTCCTTCATCTTCCACCTAAAATGAAACTCCGCTCTCAGCACTGAGTCCGTCTTCATGTTCTGCAGCAACAGATGCCGCTAGGACAACAGGATGGATCTGCATCTACTTCAATTTCCAACGCCATTCTGACTTCTGTAAAAAATCTCCTGTCAGCTATATACATCACTTCCTATTCTGTGCTGCTCTCTTCTACCGTTTCCATGGCCACTCCTGTACATTGACTTAAGACTTGGATGTCTGGCTTCCTCTCTACCCCAAATCCTGTTGGTATCTCGGGTGAATCTGCATCTATGTCTATAACATTACAACTGATGCCTTAGCCTCAAAGTCCCTCACTGATTTCATGCCTGGTGACTTATACCTCCCTCTCTACTTCCACTGTCACCATCAGGACTCTGTCACCAACCGAACTCCCACACATTTTATATCACAAATATGTCCTCCACATACAAATTCCAGCCACCCATCCTTCCAGCACTTTCACTCCAGAATTATCTCTAAATGTGCTCTTTGACTTCAGAGAAATTTCCTGTCATCTTTTATTCCTTTTCTTCTCAGTCTATAGATAATGCCTAAAGGTATTCCTTTCTCGATCCAACTTTGGATCCATAATCAATCACATAAAGAATACCTAACCACTATCTTCAACTTCCAGAAATACTCACTTTCCTGAAGGTGCCAGGTTTTCCTTTGCCTCACTGCCTCTGTGTTTGCAATTTTCACTGTTGATACTTTCCAAAATTCTTTGCCTGATTAATTCATACTCATTCTTTAAGACCCAGTTGTCTCCTAGGGATGTTTTCTCAGTCATCCTGCCCTCTCCCTTCTCTTCCCCTATGCTGGGATAAACATCCTCCTTCTGTGCTCCCCCTTTGGTGTTCCGTTATTGCCCCTTTCAGAGTGCTTATCACATTCTATTAAATTTCCATTTAGGTGTTTGTCTCTCTCAAAAGACTGCAAGATGCATGAAGTTAAAGATGTTGCCCGTCTCGACCATAACCAGTACCTAGAACCATTACTGGCACAATTTCTGTGCTCCACAAATATTCACTGAATGAATCCCCTAACACCAAGACTTCTGCTTCCATGACTTTGTCCTCTTCCCTCAGCCTCTAGATCATGCTTTGATTCCATCCACTTCTTAACCTAATTCTTGCTTTCTCTTCAGTCATCAGCCCTGATCCCATCTCTTTCAGGAAGTCTCCTCTGATCTCTCCATCCTTCTCTGGTCTCCCACAACAACACGTACATATTTATTTATCACGTCATCTCCGACACTGTATTGTAGCCCATCAGTTGATGACAGACTTTTCTGTCTCCTTAAAAGTCAGTGAATTACTGAAGAAGGTCCATGATTTATTCACATCTTTCCCCATCAACTAGAATGAGACCTACCCAGAAGGGCTCAATAAATGCCAATTTAGATGTATAAACAAATCATTATTTCCATATCTGTACAAACCCATTTCTTCCATCTAATAGCATAACTTTTAACATCAACCAAATACTCCCAATTACCTACATTCTCGCTGCAGGGTCTGGGTAATCTACAGGGGAATGGATTTCTTCCAAAATGAGAACAATATCAATGATATTTATCTGAGCATTCGGTTGTTTAATGCCTTAGTCTGCAGGTATTTCCTCCCTGTTCCTGAATAACTGACTGGATAGTTAAATCCCCACAGTTCTCTGCCTCTTCAGCTACTATAGATGTTAACATTCGTGCTTGCCTAAATGTTTGACTTCTCACTTTATTTTGTCCTCTTATCTGTCCACCTGATTTCTGATGCATTATCCCCAGACCTATATGCTTAAAATGAAATCCCTAAGCTCTGAAACTTGAATCCAGTTTGCAACTGAATTTCCTTTGACTCAAACACCTGCAACATTGTCATGTATTTTAGCAGAGACAGCATTATGTGAAGATTTATGCCATCAATATTTTTAAAGAATACATCCCAGGACAGATCTCTTTAGGAAGACCTCTCTCACATCAAGTCTCAACGGAAAGAACAATTATCAGCTTCTGGTGCCAGAACCCCTGCGTTTGCTTTAATGAGGAAGAATCTCAAAACCTGCCAAATTGACCACGGTTCTAAAATATCCCATCTGGGAACCAGATGGAAGACAGGAGCCTATGAACACAGTCCCCAAGAGTTTCAAATATGTGTCATCTTCCTGTGTTAGAGATCAGCACCGGTATTGGCAGAGCCTTTGGATCAAGGAAACTAGTGAATTCCTGGGCAACCAGCAGTATTAGACACCTACTTTAACTGTGAATGCTCTCTAGGGACTTGCTAAAGATCTTGAAAGCTTTCTCTTCTATTTGATTCATATCTGTCACGGGGGTGGGGGGGAGGGGTTGTTCTCTGCATTGTAGGATGTTTAGTATACAACCCCTCAGTTTTGACAATCAAAAATTTCTCCAGATATTACCAAATGTCCCCTGGAAGGCACATTGCCCAACTGAGAAATACTGCCCCGGAATTAGGTCTTTATCTGCCAGGGGGAAAGCAGGTAATCACCATTGGGTGTTAGGGCCCAGGGCAAAGGAAAAGAAAGGGAACCCAGGCAAATATACACCCAGCTTCAAGGAAGGCTGGAAAATGCTGCTACTAGATGGGACACAATATACATAAAAAGGGGAGAATGACTCTTAGGGGGTAAAAGGGGTAATTAGCAGAAGGCTACAGGTGGATAGTAAAATAAACAGTACTGTGCTCCCCTATGCCCCTGAGAGTTATAATGCCTTACAAGGGGGCAATGACTTACATTACTTTCACACACCAGTATTTTATTCTTCAGGTGGTTCCTCAAATATCACAGAAACTTATGGGAGAGCTGTGAGTAACTAGATAAGGCACTTTCATTTCACTTGTTCTTTAGGAGAAGGACAGAACTATAATTGTAAATATAATGAATAAAGATGAACATAGGAAGGAAAGAGAGCAGGAACAGCCAACAAGGCAACCACAGTATAATTCAAGTTTGAGAATACCTTTTGTGATTACATTTTATTTTTCCCTAGCTTATTTTCTTCAGTGTTATGTTATATATAAGTGTTTAAAGCCCACCATGCTTTGGCTTCGTTGAATATTAAAATATTGATGGGTCATATTTTAGCAGGTTGCTCTGATAACATTTAGCCTTTTCCCTGCACATTCTATTGAAAATCGTTGATCAAATTACCAATCTGCACTATTAAACCACATTTACTTAAAATATATGTCAAGACACAGTTATTTCCTGATTAAATCTGTAGTGACTACTGTTACTTATATTTAGACTCTCCAAAGTTAGTTGAGGTTATTTTCCAATAAATGCAGAGTATACTAAAAATACCTGCATGGGAAAAACAGCAAGGCCACAGAACACCTATCCATACAGGCTCTTAGAAAACACTTTCCCCATTTCTACCTCATGCCCATCCTCCCTGTACCCACCCCCACAAATGGAACCTCACCAGACAGCAAGGTAATTCTAACAAGCACTCTCTCTAGAAGATTAACAGATGTACCTCATGCTTTTCTAATCTACTAAATACTATAGATTCTCTACACTGTTACTTTAGATGATTTTGAAAAACAGCACAATGATGGCTTTTTATTAGCATCATTTCCCAGTTGAGGAAACAGAGTCATGGAGATCAGGTTGGCCATATAACGCCATGAAATCAGGAAAGGTGAAATGATCTGGAGGATCTACGGAAAGCTTCCAGAAGGATAAAGATACCTCTCTACTAGTCTACTGACCCTGTGGGGCACCTGGGTGGCTCAGTCGGTTAAGTGTCTGCCTTCGGCTCAGGTCATGATCTCAGGGTCCTGGGATGGAGCCCCGCATTGGGCTTCCTGCTCAGCAGGGAGTCTGCTTCTCCCTCTCCGTCTTCTCCTGCTCATGCTCTCTCTTGCGCTCTAATACATAAAATCTTTAAAAGATAATAAAAAAAAAAGATGGGACCCTGTTTATCATGCGCACTACAGTATCCCTTCACATAGTAGCCACCAGTATCTTATTGAAATGTAATAAGGAAGAAAGGAAGGAAAGAAGATAGATTTGCACTAAGTGTTAAAGGATGGTTCAGCAGATGGAGCAAACAGGCATTCCAGCCCCTGGAATCAGCACACACAATGACAGTGGCACTGAGCCCCACCACAGTTTGTGCATCATAAAAAAGGTACCCAGCTGAGGTAGAAGGAAGGGAAGCCTAAATCCAGCCTGTGCTCTGCTCACCATGGACTCTCCTTGGGGGCTGTATCTGCCCAGCATATTACATCTTTCTCCTAGTTTGTCAGCCCAGAGAGCGCGCATTTTTCTTATTCACGCAAATGCATCATGTAGGCTTCTGTATAATGTGTTATATATAATGCATAATAATGCTCTAGTGGGATTAAAAGCACAATGCATTCCAGGAATAGCTGTTTGTTTGGTATAGCAGAATAGGGCATATGAGGAAGAAGGAAGGAAGACAAAGCTGAAGAAGTAGGTTTGGGGTCATTTTCAAACCATAAATTTTCTCGTATAGGGAACGTGGTCTCATTAAGTGATTACAAACAGCGTGCTATGATGACCAGCCTTGCATCCTGGCTTCACTACTTTCTATTGCTAACATTCCTCAAAACAGGGCTAGTAACAAAAATCCCTCATAAGGCTATTGGGATCATTGAATGTGACTATATAAAGCTGTTAAAAGCAGTGCCTAGGATTTGTTAACGCTCACCAAAATAGTAGCTAAATAAATGTTAGCATTTTTGACTGCAGTAGAAAAGATTTAAAGTAAGATCAGAAGCTTGAAGACCAACAAGGGGCTAGGATAATGGTCTAGGACAGAGATGGTAAGGACTCAATGAAGGAAGTAACTGGGAAGAAGGGAAGAAGGGAAGAAGTGGTGGATGGAAGAGATGTCAGGAAGCCTATGAACAAGTCACGTCCAAATGCCAAAAAAGGATTCTCTCCAAATTCTAAACACCAGCTCTATAAAATCCAGTATCTGTTAAAGATTTCAAAATACCCTTGCATCATTCGTATGCAGAGCCACACAAACAAGGCCTTGAAAGCCAGATGAAGGAGTTGGACATGTATCCTGAAGATCAGTATTTTCAAAAGTGTAGTTTTTAAAACCACCAACATCAAAGATCACCAGGGTACTCATTAAACATGCAGATTCCTAAGTTTCATGCTAGGGCTCCAGAATCAGAGTCTTTGTGATACGTCTGCAGATTAGAAAGGACCCAAAGGGATGCCGAAACACAAAAAAGATGGCAAATGACAATGAGGGGAGGCACTGATGTTTTCTAAGCAAGGAGGTAATATTCTAATTTGTGTTTTAGAAAGGTTACCATGGTGCCAAGAAGTGGGGGAGGGAACAGGGTGAGAAGTGGGTGGAATGGTGAAAAAAATTCAGGGCAAGAATCACTGTTATTTCCAGAGCACTGCATTCCTAAAGACAGACCTTAATAGTCACACTAAGCTTTATAGTTATTATGATTCTAACGATGGAATTTAATTCACAAAAACCCACTATGAACACTGGTGGGGTTTTCACAGCCTCTCTATTGGGACACCTGGGAATGGAAGGATGATGCTCTAGACACAGAACATCTCAGCATGTTTTATTTTTTTTTCTGTAAATATAAATAATCTTTCATTTAAAAAGAGCAAATAAATATGTATGGAGCTTCATCTGATTTGGCCAATAGGCATTCTAGGCCAAACTATGAAGCTAACCACAACAAAAAATTTATTTTCTAACACCTTCCTGACTCCTACACTTTTGGAGTTAGAGATGCTAAGGTTCATATATATTTGTATTGTTTTTTTCTTAAAGAAGTAAACCAATTGCTCTTGCTATTAGTCAAGGGGGCCAAGAGGAGCCCACGGAAAGCTCCAGAGCTGGGGAAAGTGAAACTTGTAGTTTTGAACCCTCCAGCAAATGGGATCTCTGGGGGGATCCCTGTTATCAGCCTGAATACTAGAGTTAAGAATCTTTGTAGTTGGTGAGACCTAGTTTTGGCTCCATGTTGGGACTGGATGTCAGTCAACCTACTCAAAATCTTTAAGCCTCAGGTTCCCACCTGTAAATTGCAGACAATGTTACTATAGCAAGAAAATGTTGTAAACATTCAAAAATGGAATACAAGGGACACCTGCCTTTTGTGGATCACGTGACATAATCCAGGCATAATGTAAG
The DNA here is from genome assembly GCF_054177405.1 of Leptonychotes weddellii. Taxonomy (NCBI): domain Eukaryota; kingdom Metazoa; phylum Chordata; class Mammalia; order Carnivora; family Phocidae; genus Leptonychotes; species Leptonychotes weddellii. Next base: position 7,755,205 of record NC_138385.1, on the reverse strand, counting down.
TGTTCCAGAAGGCCACTTATAAGATTAAAATCCAGGTCTGTACAATACCCAGTAGATGAATGGCATGAGGTAAGCATTTACTATTCAGTTGTTATTATTAACCCAATTACTACCAACCATTATACTACAACCAGTATTAACAATAAATACTAGATAGGGACCTAGCTTTTCCTATTCTATTTCTGTAGACTTACCTTCCTGGATTGAAGAGTGCTAGTTAAGCTTCAACATTCAGCAATATCCTTTCCTTTGATAGCTAATTCTATTAACAGGACCCCTAAACTGAGATTTACAGGGAAGGGAGAGAATACACTGCATTTATATTTGGAACTTACTGGACCCCTTCTGTGTGCCAGGCTCTGTGCTAGGTACAAAACACAAACATAGATAAGTCAAATTTCCTTTCCTGAAGGCAGTCAACCAAAAACAGAGAGAAATTTAATAGGAATCATAGATGAACACACTCTGAAATCTACCAACACTCTGAAATCGTAGGCAAGGGGCACCTGGGTGGCTCAGATGGTTGAGCGTCTGCTTTCGGCTCAGGTCATGATCCCAGGGTCCTGGGATCAAGTCCCGCATCGGGCTCCCTGCTCCTTGGGAGCCTGCTTCTCCCTCTGCCTCTCTCTCTCTCTCTCTCTCTGACTCTCATGAATAAATAAATAAAACATTTAAAAAAAAAAGTGAAATCGCAGGCAAGTCTGTCTTCATGGGTATTCATTCATTTTTTTACCATAGGCTAGGCCCTGTCCTAAGTGTTGAATATATATATCAACTCATTTCATATTGACAAAAACATTATTGAGCATATACAATTATTATCATGCACATATTGCAGATGAGGAAACTGAGGCACAGATATGTTAAGCAACATTCCCAAGGTCACACAGTCGCTTAGTGGAAGAGCTGTGATTCAAACTTGGGCAGTGTGTCTTCAGAGTCCATATGCCTAAACTGTTGGTATATACTCTACAGTTCCTGTGGCTTAAATCCAGAACTTTAATTGGAGTTTTAAAGGTTTATGTGACACAAAATAGGATTAAGAACTCAGTCTTGGGGCAGAAAACATAGAAACTAATAAGTACAGCAACGTGACATGTGCTATAATCAAGATTTATGGCAGGGACTATGTGAGAGAGCACCAGGGAGAAAATACCCAAGTATCACTGAATGAGTAGAAAAAGGAGAAAGTATAAGAGAGCATTCTAAACAACATGCAACGGAAGTATGACATTCTAGCCAGTTTCCAACTATTCTGTTCTTGTGATTTAGATAGCAGGGCAACACAAACACAGCCATGTCATTTTATCCTGATTTTCCAAACATCATTAATATTCATAGACTATGGTGCGGTTACCCTAGTTTAACTTTGGAAGCGTTGGAGTCACGAGGTCTGTGGTATTAGAGACTAAACTGGACTATCAGACCATACGATCACCCTTGGTGTCAGGTTGAACCTTGGCAGGAGGCCCAGAACCCTCTCATAACCCAGTGGCTCAGCACATGTCGGCCCCTTACTATTTACGGTTGTTGCTGCATCAGACATTTCTGGTCCTTAAATATTTATGTTGTTGTTATGTTCTACATAATTGCTTCAAATTTCCACATTTCATGTGTAAAGAATTCCCAAATACAGAAATAAGGCAAATGCAAGGATGTTGTCACTTAATTGTAATGTATACCCAAGAGTCAAGGTACAGTTTAGACTTAAGTTTAGCCTTTGTTATAGATGAATCTATAAGCTTATATGGTTATAGTTATCTATGAAATAATGAGCCCATGTTTTCTTGAACTGTGCCTTTACAATGATACACATACATACACATAATACATACAAATATATACCCGTACAGCCGGTATATCTTATGGCAGGTGCTATGTGAGAGAGCACCAGGGAGAGAGAATATCTTTATTCTTTATATCCATTTGATATCAACAAATGAGTTGGCACCAGTATCAATCTAACTTTTTCATCAATAGGTCATTCTAAGGCCCTACGTGGAAAATATTTTCAAAGGTTATCTTAAAAAGTACAGAAAGTTTGGTAGATTCCTCAATCTGGACATACTTTATTAAATACAAAGTTTAGGTTTAGAATTATTAAAGTCCTCATAGTCTGACACAGTTCATTCACTCAAAAGGTATATCCTAACCATTCTTTAGGTGTTTTCAGAGAGTGCAAAGGTGTTCAATAAACAAAACTGAGTTGTGAAAGAGGTAGAATTTGATTGGGACAGGTGGCATTGGGACATGCAGAGAGGAAAATTTTGCAAGTGTGGGGTCAAGGGCCAGAGCTCCTTCTGTGTCCTTACTTGGTCCTCCTACCCACAACCAAGACTAAAGCCTGGACATCCAACAAAAATAACTCCTAACTCTTACACAGTAATTGCTGTGTGCCAAGCATTGTTCTCACTGCTTTATACCTGCATGAACTCTGAATCCTCATGTTCTAATGAGGATTTCCCCATCTTTCAGATGAAGAAACTGACAGGCACAGAAGCTTAGCACTTGTCCAACTCACAACTAGAATATGCTGGAGCCAGGACTCAAGCCCCTGCAGTCTGGCTTCACGGTCTGTGCTCCTAACCACTACCTTGGTATTTCTCAAACACTGTGGTCTCAGGATCTCTTTACACTCTTAAAATTCACTGAATGTTCCAAAGGCATTTTGTTATTTTGATTATACCTATCCAAATTTTCCATAGGAGTAATCAAAACTGATAAATACTAAGTGCTTACATATTAATTCATATAAACAACAAAAGTACAGACATTGAGAACACATCAGTGGTTGCCTGGGGCTCTCTTGCTGAGAGGGAAGTAGTTGTGGCCAATAAAGGGCAATATCCATGTGGTGATGAACCTATTCTATATATTCTATATCTTGACAGAATCAGTGTCACTATCCTGGAGGTGGTAGGATCCTATAGTCTTGCAAGATGTTGCCATTGCAGTAAACTGGGTAAAGAATATACACAATCTCTATTATTTCTATTTTTTAAAGATTTATTTATTAGAGAGAGAGAGAGAGGGAGAACATGCAAGCAGGAGAAGGGGGAGAGGGAGAGGGAGAGACAGAGAACCTCCACCAGACTCCCCACTGAGTGTGGAGCCTGATGCAGGGAGCTGTATCTCACAACCTTGAGATCATGACCTTAGCTGAAACTAAGAGTTGGATGCTTAACTGACTGAGCCACCCAGGCAACCCTCTCTTTATTATTTCTTACAATTGAATGTGAATCTTTTAATTATTTAAAAGGAAAAATCTTAAAAGACAATAAAACCATTATATACAAACAAATAACATCTTTTAAATGAAATAATCACATTTCCAAAAATAAGTAAGTGAGGAAGATAGCATGGCTCTACATTATTATAAATCTCTTCAATGCTTTAAAAGCAGGTTAGACTTTTTTTACCTGCTTCTGTGTCAGCCTATTGCAATATCACACCTCATGTAGCCTTTGGAATACTCCACTTTATACTTGTGAAAGAAAGAGAATGCAAAAGGAAAAAAAAAAAAAAAACATGATTTTAGTGTTATGAAAAAGTTTTCATGGACACCCTAAAAATATCTCGGGGACCCCAATAGTCTCTAGACCACAAACTGAAAAATCAATGCCCTGTAATATGATCATGCCGCTTGACATGAATGTTTGATGCTAGCATAATATTAACTGTGCTAATAGCTGAGTTTCAGCTCCAAGGCAATTAGTACCAACTTACTCCCCAAGTCAGTGGCAAAGTGTTTGAATGCACAACTTCTTTTGCAGCCTAGATCTAAAAGCTCCCAAATGAGCACACAGTAAGCAAAACAAACTGTTCGAACTGTTGCAATTTGCCTGCTCCCTCTCTGCTGAAGATTTCTGGCTGCCTTACTTCAAAGGGAACACTATGTGAGGAGAGCATCTGCCGAGAGAAGATAGCAAGGCAAACGTGGCAACTCAAGCACCATCAACTTGAAATGTTTTTGTAAAATGCCAAGATACTTATGTACAGGGACATAGTGTCATTGGAAAACATAAAAGAACACTGGAACACGACAGTTAGCAATGATGTCAGAAGGAACTACCTAACCCTTCAGAGATCTCTTGTGCCGCCCTTTGCTTAAGTTGCTGCTGCCGTGGGACCCACTTTTAGCTTAGCGGTAGATTCAGTCTCAAACGGGGCAATAAATGCTCAGCACTAAGCTGGGGAAATTTGCCTTCAACTCTGGCTAATACCAAAGCTAGGAAACTCAAAATGACTATAAGTAGCCTCAGCCTCATGGATACAGGACTTAAAACAAGACTGGATAAAGTGAACATGAGACTTTGTATATTAAACATTCCACAGAGCTACTGGTAAAAATTGAAACAATTAATGTTATAAGAAATTTTAAAGACCAGAAGAAAATACTCTCCGAAGTCTAACTTTCATGGATGGAATTAAATGAAGGCTGATCTTAATTAGTTTTGCCTTCGCCCTTTATAGCCCAAATAATTTTCCAAATTGGTTTCATCCTTCTGAAACTGATATTTCTACACTTCTAAATTTTTGTTTAACCTAGTTTAATAATAGCTATTGTTTACGAAGGGTAGGATATTTGCCAGACACTTTACTAGGTACTTTGTTACATTATCTCCACTCTTGCAAAATCCCTTAGGAGCAATGATCATTTTTCCTATTCTATGCCTGAGTAAATTGAGGCTCAGAGCCCGTAAGTGCCTTCAGCCTTGATCACACAGTAAGATAGAGAAACTGATACTCAAAATTCAAGCCACATTTCTTACTTCCAAAGTCACAATTATCATATTGCTTTCTCCTTATTTCTGTACGTTTAAGATCATTTTCAAGTGGGCTTTATGTAATTGTCTTAGTTTATACTAAAATTCCTAGCCCTTCTTGACTCTAAAGGTATAAATGATGAGTGGCAAAATAATGTTCTTATGTCCTTTAATGCTTTAGGCTACAAGATATGACCTAGGTTTTTCAGAACTCCCCAACTTTTAGCCATGGGAGTTCCTTCAATTGAATTGGTCAAAGGCCTGACACACATCAACACTTGATCATTCTAATGACAATCACTCTCCCTTCTTTTCTAAGCCAAAGGCCTGCCTAGTAATGAATAAGACAGCTGAAGTAGATCCTTCCAAGGAAGACACTGCCTAAACTGGGGCAGTATAGTAGCTTCCACAGGGCTGCCATGACAAAGTACCCCAAAGGAGGGTTTAAAACAAGAGAAAATCATTCTCTCATATTTTTGAAGACCAAAAGTCAGGTATCAAGGTGTAGGTAGGGTCAAGCTTCCTCTGAAAGCTCTAGAAAAGAATTACTTTGGTCTCTTCCTAGTTATCTCCATTGCCACCCATCTCTGGTGTTCCTTAACTTGCATAATTGTGTCACTCCAAACTCCGTCTTGGTTGTCATATGGCCTTCCTCCTGAGGATCTCTGTGTCTTCATTTGGAGAGGTTTTCTGTGTATGTCTGTGTCCAAATTTCCCTGTTCTTATAAGGACACCAGTCACTGGATTAGAGTCCATCCTAATCCACTATGACCTCACCTTAATGTATTATTTTTTTAACCTTACCTTAACTAATTACTTCTGCAAAGACCTATTTCCAAATTAGGTCACATGCTGAGGTTCCAGGTGAAGGAATTTTTGAAGGAAGCTATTCAACCCACTACAAGGAATTAGTTCAGATGGGTAAAGAGTCATTTTAAGGACTTGCTTAGCATTTGGTTTTTTGCAAGGCCAAGGAATGGACTCTAAAACCCTTTGTGACATTTCACCCATACCCTTGTTTGCGAAAAAAATTTGCAAACTGGTTGGTGAGTAGACCTCATGTCAATTTCTGTCACATTAAGATAATCACCCTATTCTATTTCCTTCTTGGGCACGTGCTTGTGTGTGAAAACATTTTGAGCGCTGGTTCATTGTTCTGCCTCTCTCCATTAGGATGTAAGTCCTCATAGGCAGGGAACTTACCATTCTTATTGGTCACCAAAACCCCAATACCAAGAATAGTACCTGGCATGTAGGCAGTGAATGCTCAGTGAATGACTAGATGGATGTGCAGATGATTTCTTAGTAGCTGACTGATTAGGGTTTTCACAATGCTGTTCATTCGCTCATTCAGCGAACACTTAGTGACTGCTTACTATTTTGCCAAGCACTGTATTCAGCACTGGATATATGAGGATAAAACTGCAAGCAAAACAAGCTTATATTCCCAGATCTCCTCAACAGTAAAAGAATCTTCAGGGCACCTACAATACATCAAGAACTGTGCTTGGTCTCATGGGTACAGACACAAGCATAGACTTACCCTTCTCTACAGACAACCTCCATATGCAAGATTAAAGTAAGTGTTAAGAATTAGATTGTATAGGGACACCTGCATGGCTCAGTCGCTTAAGCATTTGCCTTCGGCTCAGGTCATGATCCCAGGGCCCTGGGATTGCGTCCTGCATCAGGCTCCTTGCTCAGCGGGGAGCCTGCTTCTCCCTCTGCCTGCCACTCCCCCTGCTTGTACGCTCTGACAAATAAATAAAATCTTTTAAAAATAACAATAACAAAATTAAAAATTAAAAAATTAAAATTAAAAAATAATTAGATTGTATAAAATTATGGCCATATTCAGAGTACATAATAAAAAATAAAAATAGTCTTTTCTAGGTGGTGAAAACAGAACTACAAGTGAATGTTTTAACTAGGCAGCGGAGAAAAGGTAGATATTCCAGGGCTATAAGTCAGACTTGAGCAATGGAACAAAATATACTAAGAAATGAAGCTCAGGAAGTCAAACACAATGAGTTTCCATATCTTGACTGAGAGAATGATATCTAAAAGGAACATATTATTCCTCAGATGATTAAATAATGGTTTACAGGATAGAGTGAAGACAAAATCAAGTTCCCCAGTGATCCTGATGGCCCAGACCACTAGGCTGAATAAAGTCAACACAATAAATTCTAAAAAAGATACATGGAAGTGTTACCTTTAGATTGCTTGCATGAAATAGATTTTTGATCAATTAGAGTAAGACCAAATGGAGGAAACTTCTTCCTGACAGCAGTTCCTTTGAAAAATACCACTGTTTACTTGATCACGAATCACAACATTCAGTGGTGTTCTCTGGCTATCTCTTTAAATCCAATGCAAGCCTCCATAACAATAATAGAAAACCAGGTCCCAGATCAACAGACTAGTACTCTCACTATTCTTGGGACCAGTCAGATCAAGCTAGAATACTGTGTTGAAATCAGAGCTCCCCCTTTTAAGACGCATATATACATAATGGAGAGCACTTAGACAAAAACAAGTATGATGCTACATGGTTGGAAAATTGTAACAGAAAAAGAAAATGGACAAATATACTCTGCAGAAGTAATACTATGGAAGAGTATTAATTTTATAAGTTTGGGGGACTATTATGTAGAAAAGAAATAGATCTCTCTGGAGTTTCTCAAGAAGTATAGGGTACTATAGTCAAAAGGACAACGCTATTGGAGCCAGTCAGATAGGAATTCCTGCCTCTATCACTTACTGACTGTGTTACCAGAGACGAATTACTTAACTTTGGGAGCATTCAGTTTCTAAATCTATAGATAAGATTCATAATTACATATACCTCCCTCCTTCACAGGGTTGTTGAGAGAATTAGAAGGAAAATAATTCTATAAAGCAGGAAGCTATTCTATTTAGGACAAAAATGTGATGGATTTTTTTTTTTTTAATTCCAGTATACTTGACATAGTGTTATATTAGGTTCAGGTGCACAATACAGTGATTAAACGTGATGCAGTTTTAGTCAACAATGGAGGCATATTTGAACAATTTGACCTGCTCCAAGTTTATACATTCATTCTCTCAACAAAAATCCTTAAAACCTACTATGTTACAAGCACAGTACTAGGCCCTAGGGATGCAATAATGAACAAAACAGACCAAACCCTTGCCCTGACAGAGCTAACATTCTGGCAGTGGAGACAATACCGTGTATGTAAAATAATGCCAGCCAGTGAGAAGAGCCATGAAGAAACAAAACAAGGGTGAAAGCCTCAGCAGAACAACATTTTATATTGTATGGTCGTCACAGGCTTCCGAGGGGATGAGACTTCCGCAGATTCCTAAATGAAACGACAGTGTGAGAAAACATCAGAGAGAAGTGCTTTCCTGGGAGACACACTAGCAAATGCATTAAGCTCTGCAATGGAAACAAACTCTGCACGTTTGAGCAACAAGAAGGCCAGTGTGGTTGGAGCAGAGTCAGTGAGGGCAGAATGGGGAAAGGAAAGGAAGTTTCCCAAGGGCCAGATCATGCAGGACTTCGCAGGCTAGTTAGGAGTCTGGAATTTTTTGTGAGTAGTCCAATTGTTGAGGAAGCCATTAGGGAATTCTGAGTGAAGAGGGGATATGGTCAGATTCATTATTTTAAATTCTCAAGTTACATGATTGGATGAGGGAAATAAAGATCTCAAATAATATACATTTTTTTTTCTTCCTCAAATAAGTGTGTAGGCTGGTATGCAAGCTCGGCTCCACGGAACTGTCAGGGCTGGTGTGAAGGTGTGGTACTCCGTAGTGCCCAGGATCCAGACTCTATTTGTAGCTCCTGTGGTTCTCATGTTCTTAGGCTGTTGCCTTAATTTTCACGAGAGCATTATGTACAAAATGTTATGAAAACAAAGACGAGAGTTAATTTTTCCTGAGAAGTTGGAGGACATTTCACAAATTTTATTTAGATTGGATCTCGTAAGTAAAATTTGATCAGGTAGGAAATCCAAAGGACGATAATTATAATCATAGGTATGTCAGTACATAGTGGGTAGGGAGGAAGTAGTCAGTTACGGCCGTAATAAAAGGTATGCTGGAAAGGCACAGTAGAGGAAGCATATCCATTTATTGAATTTCTGTTGTGTTGAAAGCTCCATGATGGGAAAAGCCATCTAGAAAATTAAGGCATAGTTTCCTATCTCAAGACATTCAAAACTAAGTGAGGAGACATACACGCACATACCTCACCATATAGGACAACAAAGGTATGCGTCCTTATGGAGACAAAAAAAGAGACCCACCATCACAGATATTTTAGTGCCCTCTTGGTGGTTGTTTAGCTACCTTGCCCTGTTCATTTTATCCACCCCCCTAGAATGTAAGCTCTTTGAGGGCAGGAATCATTTATTGACAAATATTAAGCACCTACTATTTGAGAAGATTGTTCTAAGCGCTGGGGATGTATCAGGGACCAACATTTCATTAGTATGAATATGTAAATTAGAGAAATTTTATTGCATTTTCAATATTTAGACTTCCTATGTGGGATCATGATTTTATATTCCTTTAATCAAGTCACCTTTTTATGCTCAAGAAGTATTTCTGGTTTATTCATGTAGATCCTGAACAACAAACTTATTCCTCGGTGTTCCTATGAACTTTATTTTTTTCTTCATATTGAGCTCTCTGAATACAATAGCTTTTTGAAAATTAATTATATAATTATGCCTTCATTCAACTAGAATATTCAGTGACCACCGTTTTGTGCCAGATAATATTCTGGGTGGTAAAGATGTAGCAGTAAACAAAATAAAGGACAAAAATAAAACTTCCCTTCATGGAGCTTATATTCTACTAGTAAGGGTCCTCAGAGAAATGAACATAATGAATAGATTAAAATATGCAGTTTGTGGACAATGATAAATTTTAAGGAGAAAAATAAAGGAGGGAAATGGGGAAGAAATGTCAGAGAGGGGTGTATGTGTGTGTGTGTGTGTGTGTGTATTTTTCAAAGTTGATTAATGTCTTCTTGAGTAGAAAATACTTGAGTGATGACTTAAAGGACATGAGGGATTTAACAACGTGGACGGTATCTGTTTTGAACAGAAATATTTTAAACGGTGTTTTTAACAAGACAGGTACAAAGTCCCTGAGACAAAAGATGGACTGTGTGTCAGGATGGAGGGGCAAGCATTACGAGGTATGGACAGAGTAAAAATTGTGACAAGACTCCAAAGCCTTTCAAAGCTAGTATAAAGACTTGGGTTATTAATTTGATTGAGATGGGGAACCAGAGAATTTTAAGCAGAGGAGTGACAGGACCTTAGGTATATTTTTAAGGATCACCCCGGCTGCAGCTCTGAGAATAGACTTTGAGAGAGGTAAGGGTGGAAGCAGGGTGGCATTAGAGATGGAAATGCAATGATCCAGGAGAGATGATTGGTAACATGATATAGGCTGGCAGCAGTGGAAATGAGGAAGAGTGGTCATATTACATACATAATTTTCAGAGCTAGAGACCCGTAAGATTAGCTGATGGGTCAAATGTGGGAAAATAAGGGAAGAGTGAGGTATGGAAGACACCCAGGTTTTTGGCCTGTAGTACTGGAAGGATGAGCAAGTCTGAAGGAGGAGCAAATTTAGACAAAATTTCTGGAGTTCAATTCAAGATCATATTTGGGTGCTCTCGTTATTACCCTTAGTGTGTATAAGCAGACAATCATTAAATGTTTAAAGAATGAAAAGGAATGCTCACGAATGGATGAGTCTGTTACAGAGGGAATGAATTAGCAAATATATGAGTATATGCCCTAGTTTTTGCAGTAAGTCATGAGTGTTGACTGGTCCACAGCAGGAGCCAGAGTCAGATGATATGCATCTGGGTATAATAAACCTAATAAAAGGATTAGATAAAATGTTGAGACAATAACCAAACCCAGAAGAGCCTGTCTTTGCCAGTATATCAAATCATAAGACAGTTAAGAGAGAGGACCAAGAGCTCACAGTAGAAATATTGTGAATGACTGTATGAGCAGTGAAGCAATAAAAATAATAGCATGTAAAAGAGGTAGACTAAATTAGAGTCCCTTAGATGTGGTTTTGACCTTGAAGGACACTTTTGATGCACTATAACATGTCATTTAAATTATTACATGCCAGTCTTAAAACAGCTAAAATAGAGGCAAAATTGTGATTTAAAAACAAAACAGGGGCGCCTGGGTGGCTCAGATGGTTAAGCGTCTGCCTTCGGCTCGGGTCGTGATCCTGGAGTCCCGGGATCGAGTCCCACATCGGGCTCCCTGCTCGGCGGGGAGTCTGCTTCTCCCTCTGACCCTCCTCCCTCTCCTGCTCTCTGTCTCTCATTCTCTCTCTCTCAAATAAATAAAATCTTTAAAAAAAATAATAAAAAAAAAAAACCACCTGAAGGTACTTTGCTCTCTTTTCTTGCTCAGCATGTCTACCCTCTTCCAAAGTCATGTCTATCTGTTGCAGGTGGTAGGCCAGAGTAGTGAGGACTTGCAGCATGGGAAAAGCTCAAGATCCATGTATTACTGAGAGAAAAATAATTGTCCAAAATCCTCTCACTTCTAATTGACATTTCAAGGACAATTTAAGAATTGATCCATGAGGACTTAGAACTAGAGATCACTCCATCATGTGCAGAAGATAAGTGTTTTACCTACCATGTTTGTTAATGAGATGTACTGACCCACAGTGAAAATTATATGACCTAGAAAGATGAAGTAAAAGAAAGCACATTCTTTCTAGCCCAAGAGTGTGAAGAAAAGGAGAGAGAAATAATGAGACGTGTGTCTCAGACTCCACTCTCTAGTCCTCAACCCTGAAGGAGAAAATGTAAATAAGCTGAGGTAAACACTGAAGGCAGAGATTCTCCCAACCTATTTCGGATAATGAATGGAGACAGATGTGCTACATGGTTATCTTTTTTTTTTTTTTTTTTAAGATTTTATGTATTTATTTGAGAGAGAGAGAGAGAGCGCGACAACGAGCATGAGTGGGGCAGGTGGGAAGGGGCAAGGGGAAAGGGAGAGGGAGGAGCAGACTCCCCACTGAGCAGGGCGCCTGTTGTGGGGCTTGATCACAGGACCCTGAGATCATGACCTGAGCCAAAGGCAGATGCTTAACTGACTGAGCCACCCAGGCGCCCCCATTTTTGTCCTTTTGCTACTATTTAAGAGTGTAGAGTGGTGTGGTTAAGCTGAGAGAGGTTCTAGATGGTACCCAAGAGTTCACCTCAATTTCTCCTTGTCTGTCACAGAGGCATAAATGAAAACCGGCAATCCTTATGTGGGGCTGACCAGGATGTAGGCAAGGGGACTGTGCAACATAGGCCAGGGACACCTAGATAAAGAGACTGGATGAAGACTACATCACAGCCTAGGAGGGGCTTGAAAGCATTGGAGTTGAGGCTTTGAGTGGAGGAATGGATTCTTCTTAGAGAGGAGCAAAGGAGGAGACTGATATCCGAAAGAAGAGTTTTATCTAAATGGGAAATGTACTACCTAAAACAACTGCATATATAATTATATTAGACAAATATATTCCAGCCCAGTCACAGATAAAATAGAAAAAAAACAAAAACAAAAAACAAAAACATTTCTCTGTAGTCTGAGTTTGTTTGAGGATACCTGTGATGCTCTTACGCAGATTCACAAGTTGTCATACCCCAGGACTATAATAATTTTACATAATTTCCTATTTCAGATAATTGCATTCCATTTATTCTTTTCTTAGGTCAGGCAACCTGAAATCCAAAAGCAAACAATGGAGGCAACATCAAAACATGGCGAAGATTTTCAAAGCTGAGTGTTAATGGATGGAACTGTGAACCCCCCCAGACACCACCAATTCTTATGTTGAGGTCCTATACCCCAATGCTCCAGAATGTAACTTTATTTAAATTCAATTAGCCTACATATAGTACATCATTAGTTTCAGATGCAGGAGACAGGGTCTTTATCCATGTAATCAAGACAGCTATCTGAAAGCCAAGGAAAGAGGCCTGGAACGGATCTTTCCTTCACAGCCCTCAGAAGGAACCATTCCTTGCTGTCATCCTGATTTTGGACCTCTAGCCTCCAGAATTGTAAAAAAAAAAAAAAAAAAAACCAACCTAATTTCTATTGTTTAAGCCATCCAGTCTAAGGTACTCTGTTATGGTAAGCATGGCAAACTAATACATTAAGAAATATTTAAGTTGGAAATAAGCAAAATTAATCACCATAACATTTTGTAAAATCAAGAGCTAATGTTGGATAAGATACCATGACAAAGATAGCCCAAGACAAAAATGAGGAAGTCTTCTAGATGCTTATGTAATATTATAATTAAAGACTACACCTATATCAAGAACTGAAGTAAAGACCTCCAAACTCATATTCAGTATGGCCTACAACAAGAAGCAATATATACTTTGGGGTCAGAGCAACCTGGATTCCATTATTAGCTGTATGATCGCAGGAAGGTTAGTTAACTTTAGGAAATAAGAATTGGGTTCCATTATTTGCACCCTTTCTTTCATCATCAAATACTTTTTTTAACTTAAGTAGGAAAAACATCTCTAATATGGTAGATTAAGAGTCTATATGTGTCTGTGTGAGTATGTGCACATATATACTGATTTCCAGTAAGATCCTGATATAAACCACAAGATTTTAGTTAAAAAGTCTCAATCTATTCAACAAAAGAATTCATTGATCTATTACTAGTTTTTTAAGTATTTCTAAGATTCCTTTTTCTACACATTTCATGTGATAAGATTTAAATAAATATTATACAAGTTACCCTGGAATGACAAAACTCCTTTTCTATTTTTTACCTAGATGATTAGAATCACTACTTTTAATTACACAGAACTATTTTATTGCAGCATTATTTATAGTGGCCAAATAATGAAAGCAATCTAAGTGTCCATCAGTAGATGAATGGATAAAGAAGATGTGTTGTATATATACAATTGCATACTGAGCAGCCATAAAAAAGATCTTGCCATATGAGACAACATGGATGGACCTAGAGGGTGTTATGCTATGTGAAATAAGTCAGACAGAGAAAAACAAATACCATGTGATTTCACTTATATGTGGAATCTAAAAGAACAAAACAAAAAAGACAAATACAGAAAACTGGTGGTTGCCAGAGGGGAGAGGGAGTGTGGGGATAGACAAAATAGGTGAAGGGGATTAAGAGGTACAAGCTTCTAGTTACAAACTAAATCACACAGATGAAAAGTACAGCATAGGGAATACTGTCAATAATGTTTTAATAATTCTGCACGATGACAGATGGGAACTATACTTATGGTGGTAAGCACAGCATAATGTATAGACCTGTCCAATCACTATGTTGTACACCTGAAATAGAACATTTTTATATGTCTGTTATAATTCAATTTAAAAAATTTTAAAGGGGGAAGAAAACAATAACACAGACAAGTATGTTGGTTTTTTTTTCTTCTTTATCTAGAAACAGACAAGAATTCTCCTTTGAGAGAGCTCCTTTGTTCTGGGGTTGGGGGAACAATGGACAACCCTTTTAGTTTTGCAGAAGTAAAACTAGATCCCATTCTAAAATGGAAAGCTTCAAACAAGAAAAAGCTAAAGTGTTTGGATAATACAGTAAAAGCAGATGAATTTATCTAATTTACAGTTTTAAGACTCTTATGCATATTAATTCATATGTATCATACCTAAATCTGGAGTAAATCTTATTAAATATTATAATCTGACCCCATCTGAAACCGTGGAAAATTAAGACAAGGGTCTGTGTGTCCACAACATGTCATGTCAGTAAGGGTGACAACAGTAGATACCAGAAGGAACACTGTCATCACATGGCCAAAAGGGATATGCAAATAAAAATCCGGTAAATCACAACAAAGAAAATCCCAGGCCCAGGAGGTATCACTGGTAAATTCTACCACACATTAAAGTAAGAATTAATAACAATCCTTCAAAAACTCTAGAGGAGTATGGAACCATAGGCTGGGTGGATTACAAACAACAAAACTTTTTCTCTTACGTTCTGGGGGCTTGAAGTCCAAGATCAGAACAGCAGCCCAGGTGGGTCCTGGTGAGATTCTCACTGTAACTTCACATTATCTGCCGCAGAGAGCAGCGAGAGGATGCAAGCTCACTAGTGACTCTGACGAGGGAACAACTCCTCTTCATGACAGCTCCACCCTCATGACTTCATCTAATCCTCATTATCTCCCAAAGGCTTCAACCCCTAGTACCATCACAAAAGGGGGTAGTGTTTCCACATATGAGTTTTGGGGCAACATTTAGTCCATAACACCCTTTTAGAAAATTCAAACACATCACAAGTACAGAAAAATATCCCTTTTGAATATATGTAAAAAAAAAAAAAAATCAAAAACTAGTAGCAAATCAAATTCAGCAACAATGAAAAAGGATTATATATAATGACCAAGTGAGATTTAACTCAGGAATCCCAGACTGTTTTAGTACTCCCAAATCAAGCAGTGTAATATAGCATATTGAAAGAATAAAGAACAAAACCCATACCATCCCGATACACAAAAATATTTGACAAAATCCAACCTTTTCATAATAAACACAAACAAAATAGAAACACAGTAAGAACTTCAACCTAATAAAGGTCATCTGTGAAAAACCCAAACATAACATGATGCTTAACTGTGAAAGGATGAAAGCTTTCTCCCTAAATTTTTGAACAAGATGTTTGTGGCTACCATTTCCAGTCATCATCATACTGGAGATTACAGCCAGTGAAATGAAGAAAGGAAAAAGAAGTAAAGGCACCCATATCAGAAAGAAATAATTAAGCTTATCTTCATTTACAAATGGCATGTATTTGTATATAGAACATTTTTTTTTTTTTTTTTTTTGACAGAGACAGAGACAGCGAGAGCAGGAACACAAGCAGGGGGAGTGGGAGAGGGAGAAGCAGGCTTCCTGCTGAGCCGGGAGCCCGATGTGGGACTTGATCCCAGGACCCTGGGATCATGACCTGAGCCGAAGGCAGTCGCTTAACCAACTGAGCCACCCAGGCGCCCTGTATATAGAACATTCTTAGAAATCAGAAAAGTTAAAGCTAATAAACAAGCTCAGCAAGACTGCAAGAAACAAGATCAATATAGGAAAATCAATTATATTTCTATAAACTCAAAGAAAACGGAAAAATTAAGAAAAAATTTCATTTACAACAGTATAAAAAAGAACACTTCAATAAAGTAAGTGTAAGACTTATCATGGGTCAGAAGACTTAATGTTAAGATAGCAATGCTTCCTGAAATGATTTACAATTTTAACAAAATTCTTACCAAAATCTAAGCAAGCTACTTTATAGAAAGTGACAAGTGGAACATAAAATTCATTCGGAAATGCAAGAAACTCAAAATAGCCAAAATAAGCTTGGGGGAAAAAAAGAACCAATTAGAAGGCTCACACTTCCCAATTTCAAAACTTACTACAAAGCTGTGGTAATCAAGATATTGTGGTATTTGTGAAAGGAGGTATGTATCTGTATCTGGGTAGTATCTTGATATACATAAATACACAGATCAATACCATAAAATTTACAGTCCAGAATTAAACGGTCACATTTATGTTAAATTGATTTTCAACAATAATTCCAAGATAACTCAATGGGGAGAGAATAATTGCTTCAATAAATAGTGCTATGGCAACTGGATGCTGACATGAAAAACGAAGTTGGACCCTTACCTCACACTATATACAAAAATAAAATCAAAATGGATCAAAGACCTAATATAAGTAATATATAGCTAAATCTACAAAACTTTTAGAAGTAAACACAGGTGTAAATGACTTCCATGATTCCAAAATCACAGCCAACAAAAAACAAAGTGGACATCTGAAAGTTAAAAATATTTGCTTCAAAGGATGCAATTAAGAAAGTGAAAAAGACAACCTGCAGAATGAGAGAAAATATTTGAAAAAATACAACTGTTAAGTGTATACAGTATCCATATAACTCTTAACACTGAAATTAAAAATAAGCAATTAGACAAGAAAAAATTTGCATACATTTATCCCAAGAAATGGCCAATGAACACATGAAAAGATGCTCTAGATCATTAGCCATTAGAGAAACAAATCAAAACTTCAGTGAGATACCACTTCACATCTGCTAGGATGGATATAATTTGCTACCTCTCTACAGAACACATGGTATGGGTTGATGGTAAAAGAACTGGGATGTATTATCAAGAACTCCATGTTTTCTTCCTTTATCAAAGGAGAGCCAGCATGCACTTCTGGTATCAGGTACTGTCATTTGCATCAACAGCAGCAGAGGCTATGTCCTTATCTTCATGTTTAAGAGTAAACTACAGCATGCCAGCCACTGAGGTCCGACCTGTGTACAAAGTCAGCTGACTTCAACCCTCTTGCTGGGAAAGGGATAAAGGGGCAAGAACAGGCAAATTACGACCACATGGTTATAGCTCTACTTTCCAAGCATAGCCCCATGGCCAGACACCTAGGGACTAGAACATGATAGGGAAAACTAATTCAACAATCCTCTAAAAACTCAAAGTTAGATTCTAATCGCTTATTTACATTTTAGATGTAGTGTTATCTCCTGGACTCAAATTCCTTAATTACAATAGATTGCATTCACCAGTTTTATTTAGGCAGATGATTTAATTACCCCAGAAAACATTCTAGTAACCTAATGCCCAAAGAACAGAAGTTTTGACTCAATTTTTTGTTTGCTTGTTTGACCTAGAATTGCCTTGATCTAAGGATGGGGATTTTTCTTAGATGTTCCTTTCTAAGAGTTTACAACAAATAAGCCCAGCAGAAAGGTGGGGGGGAGGTAAAGATATCTATCTACCCTTGTTCAAAGTTATTAAAGAGAATTTGGGGTTATAAAATAAACCTTATTGTTATTTTTAAATCCTATGTTTTGATTTTCTCTATATGCTCTCTTGTATTACTTTACAATAAAGCATTCCTTAAACTTAAAATCTCATATCTGATAAAGAAATAGATACACAGTATTTAGAAGAGTTAGAAATCTGCCAATTGAGTAAATCCATGATAAACAAATATCTGAAATATGATTGCACATCTAAACTAGGGAGGCCCACACCCACTTTCTTTTACCTGGAGTACAAAACATCAGCCTGGGTCTAAAATTAAAGATTAGGAAATTCCCAATTTCTCTGGTATCAGTGTACATGGGGAAATGGCATTAAATCTCGTGGCATCCCAGAAACCTCCATGCAGAAATCCCTGAAATGAGGCTTCATGGCCCACAGCAAACAGGCTATTTACTACCTTTATAGTAGTAAAGGCTGTGTAATTTCAATAATTGAACTCACTGGCTAAACAAGCATTACCACACAGCTGCAAAACCCTCAAGAAATTGCAGACAAGCTATTAAACTATGATTTATGAAGTCAGCTTTTGTTCAACCAAGTGATTACAATTTAATAAGTTCACCTACTTAGCTCTGAATTGGGCACAACCAGTCAGAAGAATGTACAAGAAATAAGCTTATGAGAAGATTCGGGTCTCCCATCCGAATAGGCCATTTATCCAATTAGCCAACAATTCTTCAAAGTTCCCTTATAGGCACTTCAGGGAATATAAAATGGTGATGAATGTGGGCCCTGCCCTCTGGAGGCTTATTATAATCTAATACATGAACCAAACTTGTCCATAAATACCTATATACAGGGCATCATGGAGGCACCAATACGGTGGAGGTCAGATTTGGGCAAAAGTACTACGTAGCTAGGGTGAAGACTTCAAAAAAAAAAAAAAAAGCACTTACATAGGCTCTGATGCTGTGTAGTGTCTGGATATAAGGAGCGTAGAACTGCACAAAAATGTACATGGAAGAGAATGTAAATCACTTCGATTAAAGTGTGTTAAAAGGGAGGTAAACAGGCTGAATGTAAGAAATATAAAGGTCAGATAATAAATAGCAAAACATCTGCCCTGCTATTGTGACAGTATGTGGAGATGAGTTTTAATGGGAATCAATTAGGCAATATTTGCCAAGTACCTACACTAAGTGCCAGACACAGAGATCTAGGGGACAGAGCTACATGGAGGAGGGCAAATATGGTCAGTTCATAAGGACTGGAATGAGGGTGAATATTGGAGAAGACAAAGGGTGCTCGCTTCGGCAGCACATATACTAAAATTGGAGAAGACAAAGGTACCAACAGCAGGTACTTTATCTGCCCTGTGCCATTGGCTCCTCTGCACCTAATTTGAAACACTTTATGTTTCTTGGTACATTTCAACCAGGTCAAAATAAATTTTAGAATCTGCTCCTGAGATATCCGAGACCATAGATCCTGGGTGCTATTCTTTTGTTCTTTTGAGATTGGAAGAAGAACTAAAATTAAGGGTAGCATAACTCTTCATAAAACAAATCCTAGCCCTCTAGGAGTCTAAACCATTCATTTCATCTGCTGCAAGTTTTGACGATAATGCAGTAGACACAGTTTACAAATCCACCCATTTATTCAATCATTCATTCAGTCAGTATTTTGAAAGTGCTGCACATCACTAAATGTGGTGGGATAGGAGAAAAACAATACAAATACCTTTTCCTCAGAGATAAATATTCTAGAGAAACAAACAGAAATGAGTGAATATTATGTCAGTTTGTAATAAGTGCTACAAAGCAAGTGAAGCAAGATGCAGGCAGAGAGAATGATGGATGGGCTACAGAGAATTCAGATATTATTTTCACGATTGATTTTAATGTATGATTTTTCACATTTTTAGATGTGCAAGTAAGGTTTTTGTGAAAAAATACAAATATAACGCATGCAGACTGTACTAGTTGAGTTACCTAAACTTATTTGATGGTTATTCCACTGATTCATTGTGTGACAAAATCATCCCCATCAGTAAGTTATTTTAAACATGTTATAGACACAATCAACATGAATCTTTTAGATAAGTCACATTCTTTACTCCATATTAACAGATAATGTTATCACACTGGATTACATTTTTCCCATGCTACATTGCACACTGCATTCTCTGTTCTCCTTTCCTTAGTCACTTTCTGTAAAATTAAAGGATCTAGCTAGACTAACCCAACAACCTAAAAAACAAACAACTCATACACTCCCTGTCCTGCATCCAAGATGTTTCTTGTAACTTTCCCCACCTATCCGTCCTTAAGCACTGCCACTCTAATTCATTATCTCTCCCCTTAAATAATTGAATAACTTCTTAAATTATTTGTATCTCTTTGTTTCTCTCCTTGCTGATTCACCTTTCCCAAAAGGGCTAGATTAATATTCTCAAAATATGACTTTGATCATATTTCTTACCTCTCAAAATCTATGATGGCTCCTCGTTGCTCATGGAGTTACAGACATTTCTCCAACAGCAATTATGTATTCTATTACTAAACAGCCAGTACCATTAAACCAATAAAAGCTGGCTGTTTCACTATGCTTACCCTAAACTCAAGTGACAACTGATAATCTGTGTGTTTATTGTAGTGGTTCTCTCTCAACTCTTATAAACACATGTACTAGAAAAGAAGACTGAATAAGTATCAGTCTCAAGATAAACAAAGAGGAAAGAAAAATCAGACATAGAAAACAATGTACAAAAAAAGGGAATTAGCAAAACCAAAAGTTGATTCTTCGAAAAGACTAACACAAGTGGGGGCGCCTGAGTGGCTCAGTCGTTAAGCGTCTGCCTTCGGCTCAGGTCATGATCTCAAGGTCCTGGGATCAAGCCCCGCATCGGGCTCCCTGCTCAGCGGGGAGCCTGCTTCTCCCTCTCCCACTCCCCCTGCTTGTGTTCCCTCTCTCGCTGTGTCTCTCTCTGTCAAATAAATAAAATCTAAAAAAAAAAAAAAAAAAAAGACTAACACAAGTGATAAATCCTTAATAACATCACTCAAGAAAAATGGAGTAGGCAAGAATCACCAATGTTGGTAATGAAGAGAAGGAAAATCATTACAGGTTCTACAGACAATAAAAGTTAAAATATATCAGTATTAATTTTATGAAAATATAAAATTTATATTAAAAGAATACATCCCAGGGCACCGGGGTGGCTCAGTCAGTTAAAGCAGTCAACTCTTGATTTCGGCTCAGGTCGTGATCTCAGGGTCCTGGGATTGAGCCCTGCGTTGGGCTCTGTGCTCGGTGGGCAGTCTGCTTGAGGATTTTTCTCCTTCTCCCTGTGCCCCTCCCCTGCTCACTCACTCACACACACACACACACACACACACACACACTCTCTCTCACAAATAGAGAAATCTTAAAAAAAGAAAACAAAAAACACATTCCTAGAAAAGCTCAATAAACCGAAACTAACAAAAGGAGAGAGAAAATACCAGGCTAAGATGTCCTTAGCAGTTAAGTTTCTAAACTTCTATGAAAATAACATGGATTACATATATTCTTCCACAGATTAGAAAAGAAATATTTTCCAATTCATTTAATGAAGTCAGCATTACTCTGATAGAATATTTTACAACAACAACAACAAAAACAACAACAAATTACAGGGTAATCTCTCTCTTAAACACAGAAGCAAAAATCCTAAATATAAGAAATGCAGTATTATATAAAAAGGATAAAACACAAGCAGACTGCAGTTGAGTTATTCTAGGAAGGCAAGTGGATTTAATGTAGTTGTATTAACATAAAAAGGAAAATAATATGGTCATATCAATATATGCAGGAAAAAATGTGCTAGAATTCAACACTCATTCATGGGAAAAAATGCTCCTAACAGACTAAGCATAAAAGAAAACATCTTGAAAATGGTAAAATATCTACCAAGTCCTTCAGCAAACATCATATATTATAGTCAAATATTTAAGTGTTCCCTCCTGAGATCAGGAATGGGAAAAGGATGCCTGCAATTGCCATTTATGTTCTTCAGCATTCTACCAAAATTCTGGACAATGCAACATGAAAAAAAATTTTTTTAATCCTTAGTAATTAATAAGTAAATTTTGCTAAGTTGCTGGATAGAAGATCATAAAAATCATTTTTATTTGTACATACTAAGACCAAAAGATAGAATTTTTTTGTTTTTTTTTTTTAAGATTTTATTTGAGAGAGAGAAAGAGAAAGAATGAGGGAGAGCGAGAAGACGACTCCCCACTGAGCAGAGAGCCTGATGCAGAACTGGATCCCAGGACCCCAAGATCATGATCTGAGTGAGCTTAGGGAGGTGCTTAACCGGCTGAGCCTCCTAGAAGCCCCCAAAAGTTAGAATTTTTAAATACCATTAAAAACATTAAATATCAGGGTGACTTGGGTGGCTCAGTCATTAAGCATCTGCCTTCAGCTCAGGTCATGATCCCAGGGTCCTGGGATCCAGCCCCACATCGGGCTCCCTGCTCAGCGGAAAGTCTGCTTCTCCCTCTCCCACTTCCTCTTCTTGTGTTCCCTCTCTCTCTATCTCTGTCAAATAAATAAATAAAATCTTAAGAAAAAAAGCATTAAATATCAAGTAGCTAGGAATAAATTTAACGGATTGGAATGACCTCTATACAGAAAACAATGAAATATTACTAAGAAAACATTTTAAAAGACCTAAATATCAAATATATATATACAAATATATTGTGTTTATAGGTTGTGGCAATGTCATTTATCCACAAGTTGATCTATAGATTCAATGCAATTTGAATCAAAATCCCCTTGAAAATATTTACAAAACTGACAAGCTGATTCTACAATTTATATGGAAATACAAAGGGACAAGTATAGGCAAGGCAATCTTAAAAGAAGAAGACTATTGGATGACTTACACTATTGTCTATAAAGATATTTTAAAGCTAGAATAATGAGAAGTGTGCATTTGACATAAAGACAAACAGGCTAAAAAGGAGAAACCAGAAACACACACACACACACACACAGTTATTTATGACACAGAGATCACGGCACAGCAGTCTAAAAGGTATTGTTTTTTTCAGTGAATAGTTCTGGGTCAATTTGATATATATCTGGAAAAAATAAACCTTTATCTTTACCTAAAACTATACATGACCATTAATTCCATATGTTTTACAGCATGAAAAGTAGAATGAGTCTTCACACACACAAAAATATATACATATACGGGAAGCTATCTTTGTGAACTTGAAGTATTCAAAGATTCATGAAGATTATAAAACACTAGTAGTAAGAGATATTCATAAATTGAACTTTTATCAAAATTTATCAATGGGAATATGAAAAGGCAGTCTATAACAATGAAAACAATATTTCTAACATATCTGACAAGATTCATTTACAGGATGTATACTCTTACAAATCAATATAAAAAATTAAACTCATTGGAGAAATGAGCAAATGAATTGAACAGGCATTTCACAAAATATTTAGGTGGGCAATAAACATATGGAAAGCCGTTCAACATATTTTGCCGTGAAAATGCAAATTCAAACTACAATGGGATACCATTATACAGTCATCAGAATAGCTAGGATTAAAAAGATAGTCAATGTCAACTATTAGTAACAATACAGAGTAACCAGAATTCTCATGCACTGCTGTAACATGTTCACTTAACTTTTCGTTAGTATCTACTGAAGATATCCTACCATCTGGCAATTGTAGTCCTAAATGTATAGCTAAGAGAAATGTGCTCACATGTGTACCAAGACATATAAAAGAGTACATAGAAACTTTTTTTTAGCATCTGAAATCATTTGTTGAAAGATCATTGCAGTTTACCATATAGAAGATTTGATAGCAGATGAACAGAAGCATTACTGTAATAGCCCCAAACTGGATACAACCCAAATGGGGAAAAAAATCATGGTATAGTAATCGATGGAATACTATACATCAATGGAAAATAGATGAATTCATGCTACATGGAAAATACGGATGAATCTTGGAACATAAGAATGAGCAAAGAAAGGGGGCGCCTGGGTGGCTCAGTCGGTTAAGCGACTGCCTTTGGCTCAGGTCATGATCCTGGAGTCCCTGGATCGAGTCCCACATCGGGCTCCCTGCTCGGCAGGGAGTCTGCTTCTCCCTCTGACCCTCACCCCTCTCATGTGCTCTCTGTCTCTCTCATTCTGTCTCAAATAAATAAATAAAATCTTAAAAAAAAAAAAAAAAGAATGAGCAAAGTACAAAGTAGTAAACTTTGTATGAACATGTAATAATGTCATTTTTGACACTGCACATATTCAAACATTATGTCAAAACGAGACAAAACTAGTTAATGGTATTAACTACCAAGATAATGGCTACTTATGAGGAAGACAGATGAATATTTACTAAGAAGGGTAGGAAGGTATCTTACGGCATTCTGTTAATATATTCTATTTCTTAATCTCAGTTATGCAGGGGAATGTAGACATGAACTTGGACAGCGATATTACAAGTATGGATTCTTATAATGGCTTCATGCATTCTTACATGACAGCTAATCTGTGGAAGAATTCATGAGATCCATTGGGAGAATTTCCACTAGTTGGATGATTTTGTTTTCCCTTTTTTCATATGTCTGTCTCTAGAGAACTCTGGAATATATTCTCACATTTCAAACACTTCTCTGATAAATGGCATTATTGAGATTGTTCCCCACAGAAGACTAAAAACAATTAAAATTTTTCTAACACTGGGGATCACAATACCTCCACTTTCCCTCTGCATCTCATTATTATAAACAGTACTAGTTCACTCTATATTATGGCATACATAAGTCACATATAAAGGATACCTTTTTAATTAAAACATAATTTTTTGAATTGAATATTTTTTTATTAAAAAAAGATGAAGGATGGTATAGCCATTATGGGAAACAGTATGGAAGTTCCTCTAAAAATTAAAAATAGAACTACCATATGCTCCAGCAATTCCACTTATGGGTATATATCCAAAGGAAATGAAATCAGGATCTCAGATATCTGCACACCCATGTTCACTGCAGCATTATTTACAATAGCTAAGATACAAAAATAATTACGTGGAATATATATATTTTGTATCCTTATATAAGTCCCAAAAACTTAACCTATAAAATTAGGATTTGCTTATTGCTTTGAATATTTATGTTGGACAAGCAATTACATTTATAAAATAAATTACTAGAAATGCACTCAGGAGGGGAAGAATGAAGGGGGGGAAATCGGAGGGGGAGATGAACCATGAGAGACCATGGACTCTGAGAAACAAACTGAGGGTTCTAGAGGGGAGGGGGGTGGGGGGATGGGTTAGCCTGGTGATGGATATTAAAGAGGGCACATTCTGCATGGAGCACTGGGTGTTATACGCAAACAATGAATCATGGAACACTACATCAAAAACTAATGATGTAATGTATGGTGATTAACATAATAATAAAAAAAGAAATGCATTCATTCTTTTGTACAATATTTGTTCAGTGATTATGTGCTAGCATCTTCATGCATGTTAATATTCTCTAACTCCCACAACAACCCTGAGGGGGAGGGTTTAGTCTCACAAGCATGTGAATATGGAAATTCAGAGAGAGCTAAGTGACTTGCTCAAGGTCTAGTAGCTGCAGTGTGGATATAAAAATTGCAGACCCTGCATTCATCTCTCTGGCTTAAGAGACCTTATTCTTTCCACTATAATGCACACTCTCTCTTTGTGCTAAGAGTGAATGGAATGGAGGAGTACCCCAGGAAGATGTGATCAGGGAAAGCTTCACAGAGTAGGTGAGTTCTTGCTTCCTTTTCTCTGCTCTCCACCATGTAAGGATACAAGTCAACAGCCCGCAACTCAGAAGAGGGCCCTCACCAGAACTCAACCATGATCTTAGACTTCCAGCCTCCAGAACGGTGAGAGAGAAGTTTCTGCTAATAAGCGACCCCCCAGTCTATGGTATATTTGTTATAGTAGCCTGAACAAACTAAGACAGGCATCATAGCTAAAATTTAGTGTGAAAGGGAAGGCATTTGATTCAAGGCAGGGATGGCATCATAAAGAGCTAATCCATATTAAGGGCTTTGAATTTCACCCTGATGGTGAAAAACCAGATTCAGAAAGTTTCTTAAGTGATCAGCAACACATTAAATGACTGTACACTATTTCAATAATCAGGTCTTTAAAAATGCTGATACACTACTACTATATCCAAATATTGACACATCATAATCATTCCAGTATACATACCACTCTTTTGTCCCTTATCGTCTTCATCATGATGGCTTAAACTCAACTATCTGCCTACTCCATGCCTAAAATGAACATGGAAGATTACTAACAACTCCATGGGCAATTAGCACTTTAAAATTATGATTAGGGTGCCTGGGTGCCTCAGTCAGTTAAGCGACTAACTCTTGATTTTGGCTCAGGTCATGAGATCGAGCCCCACGTCTTCAGGCTCCATGCTCAGCAGGGAGTCTGCTTCAGATTCTCCTCCTCTCCCTCTGCCCCCCCACCAATAAATAAATAAATCTTAAAAAAATAATTTTTGATTGGGCCTTAATGCTTTCAAGTAATCCTAGTACTCTTTGTTCAGTCAGTTCTTTCTCCCACCTCTTTAGACTAGTATTCCAAACTTTTTCCCATCTCTTCAAACTTCCCACACCTCCTCTCCAATTCTCTCTCTCAGCTGATAATTCTCCTATTTCACCAGGGATGTTGAAGAATTAGAAAAGAATTTCCAAATGCTCCCACCATCCACATATACCCACCTACCTACATCTGTGCCTATGTAGTCTGTGCCAAATTAGAGACATCTTTACAGCTAATTGTTCCCTATTTCTTCTACAGAAACAATTTGCTCTCTAATGGATCATTCTAATCAACATTAAAAAAAACAACCACCAATCGTTTCTCCAAATTAAAAATACACCCTTTGTGAGGCCATTTTTCTTTTATTTACAGAATAATTTGAAAGCATTGTATATAACGTGAGCCCAATCTCTTCCCTCCCATCCTTTCTAGAACCCACTTATATCAGGCATTTTTCATCCATTCACTCTCTAGATGGTCTCGTCCAATGTCCTGTCTTTAACAACCAAATGCTGACTTCCCCGTATATATGTCCAGAACACTTTAATGATCTCTAGACCTGTATGTCAAACTGCATCCTTAACATCAGTACTTGAATGTCTAATAGATGATTTAAACTTAATATTACCAAAACAAAGGCCCTGATGTTCCCTTCAAATGAAGTCCTTCTGCAGTGTTTCTCATTTCAGATAATGGCAAATCTTCAAGTTTATGCCAAAAAATTGTTCAGTCATCCCTGACTTCGTTCACTCTAACATCTCACATCTAATGTTGTAGGAAATTTTGTTGACTATAACCTCAAAATGCATCTAGGATCCAATCATTTATCACCATCTGCAATGGTACCACACTAGCTGAAGCCAACAATCATCATTTCTTACTTGGATTATTTCAATAGCCTTCAAATTGATTTCCTGGCCTCTGTTCTTGGAAGTCTTTTCTTTCTATACTCAATAAAATAGCTAATCACATTAAATCTAAGGCAGAATAGGTTATTTCTCAGTTTGAGACCTGCAAAAGTAACCAATTTACCATAAAGTAAAAGGTTAAGTCCTTACTAAATCCTACAAGAGCCTACTGGCTTCTATGTACTTTTTCAGCCTCATCTCCAACAACTCTTGCCATCCCTCACTACTCTCCAGCCACACTGGCTTTCTTACTATGCTTTCACCACAATGAGCAAGCCCACACCTATGTGTCTCTGCACTTCCTATTCCCTTGCAGTTTTCTTCCCCCAGATACCTGCATGGCAATCTCCCTCATTTCATTCAGTTCTGTACTCAAAGGTCACCTGCTCAGGTCACCCGCTTCCAGTTAGGATGTAGAAATATGTAAAAAGAACATGGTTTTCACCCAAACAATTAAAAAGGGCCAGATAGGCTACAAAATCATAGTTTAAAAGAAACAAAAGCAGGCAAAACAAAATATCAGAAAGCTGAGATCCAAGAAATCTAAATGAAGTAAATTCCAGAAAAGGCAGGGCCCTTCATGGAGTAGAAGAGATCCATGATCGTTTTTGTCCATGGTGGAATGGTGGGGAAAGAAAGTATTTTTCCATAGACTGGGATAAAAAGAAACTGACCCAATGTTTAGTCAGCTGTAATGCCTACACATTGGCTGGGGTGAGAGACTAGAATTTCAAAGAGCCCTCAGAACAGGAGATTGCCTTTGTGGGCCAAATCTTTCCCAAGAGTCTTCACTGAGTACATGAATGTGCTTTCACAAAAGCTAGGGTAATGGCAGGAAAGCTGAGAGAAATCCTTTCTAGCTACTCTAGTTCTTAGTAAATTTTAAGTAAGGCAATTGTTTTCTGAAGACTGCTGGTTGAGAAGCAGGGTAGAGAAAGATCCCAAGGTGCAGAAAGCCTGGAGCAGGAATGGAGAGCAAAGAGAATTCTGCAGTTACCCTAAAAGCTGGCAGCCATGCTGGAGAGCAGAAAAAGATTTCCCACAGTCTGGAAAACACAAAGAGAGGAAAGCCATATTCATGGATAGGAAAACTCAACATTGAAATATTCATTCTCCCTGAATTTATCCATAGATTCAAACACAATCCCAATAAAAATCCATCAGAAATTTTTGAAGAAATTGACAAGGTGACTCAAAATTTATTTTGAAAAGCAAAGGACCCAGAATAGCTGAAATAATTTGGAAGAAGAAAATTGAAGCAATTATTTGATTTAAAGACTTACTATAAAGCTACAGTAATCAAGACATTGCAATACTAGTATAAGGATAGAAATAAAGGTCAATGGAACAAAACAAAAGGTAACAGAATGAGATCAATGTGTTTTCCATCACTACACCAAGTAATTTTAATTGGGAGAGGAAAACTCTTTTCAGCAAATGGTACCAAAACACATGGTTATCTATATGGGCTTTGGTCTTGCACCATAAATCACATTCCAAACATAAATCTCAGAATCATAAACCTTCTAGAAGAAAGCATAGAGCACTTTCCTGACCTTCATGTAGGTAAGATTTATTGACAAGTTAAAAAAACACTAGTCTTAAGAAAATGTTTAAATAAAATGGGCTTCATCAAATTTCAATTTCCTATTCAACAAAAACAACACAATAAAATAGGCAAACCCCATACTGAGAAAAAGAAAATTCTGATAAAGACTCCTATTCAAAACACATAAAAAAAACTTCCAAAAATCAAAAACAAAAGCCAAACAAGGGGCACCTGGGTGGCTCAGTCTGTTAAGCATCTGACTCTTGATTTCGGCTCAGGTCATGATCTCGGCTCAGGTCATGATCTCAGGGTTGTGAGATCGAGCCCCACATTGAGCTCCACACTGGGCATGGAGCCTGCTTGAGATTCTCTCTCCCTCTGCCTCTCACCCCTCCTTCCATAAATAAATAAAAAAAATTTTTAAAGATTTTATTTATTTGAGAGAGAGAGCAAGAGTGAGAGAGCACAAGCAGGGGGAGTGGCAAGAAGAGGGAGAGGCAGAAGCAGGCTCCCTGCTGAGCAGGGAGGCTGATGCAGGGCTCGATCCCAGGACCCTGGGATCATGACCTGAGCTGAAGGCAGATGCTTAACCAACTGAGCCACCCAGGCACCCCAAATAAATAAATTTTTTTTTAAAGATTTTTATTTATTTATTTGAGAGAGAGAGAATGAGAGACAGAGAGCATGAGAGGGAGGAGGGTCAGAGGGAGAAGCAGACTCCCCGCCGAGCAGGGAGCCCGATGCGGGACTCGATCCCGGGACTCCAGGATCATGACCTGAGCCGAAGGCAGTCGCTTAACCAACTGAGCCACCCAGGTGCCCAAATAAATTTTTTTAAAGCCAAATAATACAATAAAAATTAAACAAACAGATCCTTCTTTTTAAACAAATGGTCAATAAACACATGGAAAGACATTCAACTTCATTAGTCATAAGGGAAATATAAATTAAAACCACAATAAAATGTCACTACACTCTATTGCAGCTGTAATAAAAATTATACACAATACCAAGTATTAGCAAGGATATATGTGGAACAAGTGGAATTCTCATGCATTGCTAATGAGAGCATAAAATGATGATTTTGGAAAACTATTTAGTAGTTAACTTGTAAAGTGATAAACCCTATGATAAAGTAATTCCAGTTGTATTTACCCAAGAGAAATGAAAGCATGGGTCTACAAAAAAAAAAAATTTACCATGATCAAGGCAGTCCTAGACATAAAAGCCTAAAACAGAAAAAATGCAAATGGCCATCAACAGAATAGTGAGGAAAAAGAAAAAGATGAAAATCATGTTGGATGCCGCCGTGCAGCCATGTGAAATAACCAACTATTGCAACTTGCACAACTTGAAGAATCTTACCAACATTATATTGAGCAAAAGTAACAAGGCAAGTACATGTGCGCACACACACACTGCACAATTACACTACTATGAAGTCAAAGAACAGGCAACACTAAGCTAGAGTGATCGAAATCACAACAGTGGCTGCTTATGGGAGCCGGGAGAAGGATCTACTGGTACTAGAAAAGAGAAACTTTATGGGGACACTGAAATGTTCTCCATCTTGCTTCAGACACTTGTATGTAGCATGAGCATATGCAATTGTCAAACATCTTAACTGTAAAAAACTTAAGTATACATTTTAATACTTGTAAGTTAAACTTCAATAAGTTAACCTGTTGCTTTTTTTCCTTGAACAACATATTCAAGATTTTAATGTCAATACTTCATAACCCCCTTCCTCATTTATTTGCTTAGCCCTCATCTCCTCCAGATTGATTATATGTAATTACATATTTATTTTACATCCTCCCTTGAATAGTCATTCCACGAGACAAGATAATTTTGTTTTCTTCATTGATGTATCTGCAGGCTTAGAACGTTACCTGAGACATAGTAGGTACTCAATAAATATTTGTGGAATAAGTGGATGGATTCTCAATAAATTTAAATTTGTTAGAAAATATTACAATGAATTTGTAATGATATTCCTATGCAGCCCAAGAACAGGAGCACTTGGAGATGCTTCAGTAAAGGTCCTAGTGTTTTACTTATCATTGCCACACCCAGAATGGATAGACTGCATTTTCTTTTCCAGATACAAATGGCTACAATTTTTGTAGGCATCAATATCTCCAAATGGCATAACTATTAAATATTTATCTGGCAGTGAACTTTGGTTGAAGGACATGCATCAAAATTATGGGGTCAATTAAGGAAAATAACTCAAATTATCTCATGTTATATTGAATAAACAATTATAATTAACAATTATTCAAATAATGAGTTTGTAAATGCCTATGTGAGATTTGCCTAAGGCCCCCAGGGAAAAAAAAAAAATCAGTGATTAGCATTTATGCCAACTCATATGTCTGAATGAGAGAGGTAAGGGAAGGGAGACCAACCCTCAAGGGGTTGTTTCCTTCTAAAAGTTTCCCTTTGTTAGCTGTGAACCCATGAGAGCAAGAATATTTGCGCCTTTTCACATGGCTATCAATATGGAAGTGGTCCAGGATACCTCAATAGATTCCCTGGCAGTTAAAATCACACACTTCCCTTTTAAGAACCACCTGTGATCCTGCCATCCAAGGTGCACCACTGTTAACATGTTGATATAAACATGCAAGATTGACACGAAGTACATTTTATTGAAAATTCATACAACTATTTATACACTAATGACCATAGTATTAATAGTTCGATTTTTGCCGCTTACTGTAACTTGATTTTTTCTTTTTTAATTTTGTCGTTTTATTTATTCATTCATACTTTAAGAAACCTTGTGCTGGTGGGTAAAACTTATATGTGTATAACTTTATGTTCAGCTTAAGATTCAAAGCAGGTCCCAAGATCAGTACATTCCTCTTTTCTTTTTTTCTAATTTTTGTAACATACCCAGAGGGATGAGAAGGACTCCTGACAACAGTAGATGGGATTATTCTGGAATGTTGATTCTTCAAAGAGATGATACGACTTTTCTGAATCTCTTTTCTTGTGACAATTCTACTGATGATGTTACAAATCCAACAATCAACCCGGCCAGTGATACTGTGTTACTATAAAGAAGAGCACTCTGGGCTATTCCTGTTGAGAACACAATCAAAATCCCACCCTATACACACAGTAACAAAGCTCTTTACTAGTAGTACAATTAAAGTGAAGAGTCCTATAGGCTTGGCTTTGCAGAGGAAGTTTCTTCCTTTATATGATTAACATATGCTTCTGTTAGAGATTTCCGTATCACAGTGCCTCTGGCAAAAACAATTAGGCTTAACGTTCCTCCTATACCACTTCTGTTATAAATCTTGGCAACTGCAAAATATGATCAGATGATTCTTCTAATATCCTGAAATTTCTCAGTTCCTTGACCTCTTCTCATCCAATGATGTAGTCTTCCACACAACCTAAATCACTCAATTCTGTGGACCAAAGATTTTGATAAAACTGACAACTGCAATCTCTCTATAATCTCAATTTCACTGTCTACCATGTCCTATCTTCCCAGGTTATTTCCTCTAGCACCAAGATTCCAACATATTCTAATCTCTATTTTTTCATGACTCTTTTGATGTCATTTCTCCTGTCCTTACCCCATTTATTAGTTCATTCAAATTTATGGTAAATCATAAAAAGAACTCCCTCACACACTCCTTAACTCCGTCCCCCCTCTCTTTACTCATAGTCTTCTTAGAGTAAAACTACAAAACTGGTTCAGTCTAACCCTCCCTACAGAAATGCAGGAAAATATGATTGGAGAGAGATCTATGCTGACTGGTCTCACTTAAAATTCATGCTCATTAATCTCAGGTGAGTCTTTAATGCTGCCACATAACTTTTACTTCCTACTCCTTTCTCTCCCAACTCTGAGAAAATGATTTCATAACTTTTTCTTCTCACCTCAAAACTCCCAATGACTACTCTGTCATCCTTTACAGTTAGCTGATGACTTTGCTTTCTATTTCACTAGTAACAGAAAGTAATCACAAGAGACATTCTAAAAAGCCACTGCAAATAAAATGCTCTGCCTGCAAGAGAAATTCCAGAGCCCCTCCATCAAATCTACCCATCTGGGGCGCCTGGGTGGCTCAGTCGTTAAGCGTCTGCCTTCGGCTCAGGTCATGATCCCAGGGTCCTGGGATCAAGCCCCACATCGGGCTCCCTGCTCCGTGGGAAGCCTGCTTCTCCCTCTCACACTCCCCCTGCTTGTGTTCCCTCTCTCGCTGTGTCTCTCTCTGTCAAATAAATAAATAAAATCTTTAAAAAAAAAATCTACCCATCTGCCTACATATATACTCTATCATAAAAAAACACATCCTCTTCAACTTTTTCTCCAGTATTATGCTCATCCCTGACTTCTTCTAATACATATATAAATATATATTTATATAAATATAAAAATATAAAAATATAAAATATATATTTATAAATGATATATTTATATCAACCTGTTAACAGTGGTACACCTTGGCCTATACATACATCCACACACACACACACACACTCTCTCTCTCTACCAGAATAGTGTCCGTAACTCTAAACCAATATAACCTCATCAACATCTTGTTTTGAATATCTAACAGAATTCATAACATACACAAAAGTGAACTGCTGATCTGCTCCAACCTGCTCCAGCCATAGTCTTCCTTACCTCAGTTTACAGCAACATTTTCCTTTTTTGCTGCTGTACTGAAAAAAGCTCAGAGTCATCTTTGACTTGCCTACTTTTCTCTCACTCCATGTCAGTTTGTCAGGAAATCCTGGTGTTATGGGTTGAATTGTGTCCACCTCAAAAGATATGTTGAAGTCCTAACACCCACCCAGTATTGAAGAATGTGACCTTATTTGGAAAGAAGGCCACTGCAGAGATAATTAAGATGAGGCCATATTGGAGGAGGGCTGGTCTCCAATCCGACTAATGTCCTTATAAGAAGATTTCCTTATAAAAAGATGGCCATGTAAAGACACAGAGATACACAAGGAGAACACCATGTGATGACAAAGGCAGGAAACTGGGGTTCTGTAACTACAGGCCAAGGAAAATCAAAGACTGCCAACAAACCAGCAAACCACCAAAAGTTAGGACTAGGCAAGGAAGGATTGATCCCCTGTAGGTTTCAGAAGGAACATGGCCTTACAGATACCTTGCTTTTGAACTTCTAGCCTCCAAAACCATAAAATCATAAATTCTGTCATTTTAAGCCTCCCAGTTTATGGTACTCTGTTACAGCAGTCCTAGAAACTAATACAACTATTAATCTTTACATTCAAAATATTTATATAACCCCATCACTCTTTACCATCTCCACAGCTACCTCATTATTCTAATGGGTCTTGTATGAATGTATCTAATGATATTAATATATTACTGGAAATGTTGCTTCTATATGAGAAGTCATTAAATTTTTCATGAACATCAATACCAAATAATCATGAATTCCATGCCAGCCAACAAAATCTAAACCTTTATCACAGAAAAAATAAGTTGAAGAATAAAAATCAAGTTTACAGGGGCACCTAGGTAGCTCAGTTGGTTAAGCGCCTGACTTTTGGTTTTGGCTCAGGTCATGATCTCCGGGTCCTGGGATCGAGCCCTACATCGGGCTCCGCACTCAGCATGGAGTCTGCTTGTCCCTGTTCCTCTGCTCCTTCTCCCACTCTTGTGTGCTCTCTCTCTTGCTCTCTCAAATAAAAAATCTTTTACAAAAGTCAAATTTATATAAGCAACACAAATTGCAATTTAAATTAATGTGCTTACACTAAGTGCAACACAGTGAAGGTTTGTTCTATTTGCCAAGGGAAGAAGTAAAAACTTGATGGTGGACGGTGGTTGGTGGAGAAGAGACAGACGGTGATTCTTCGTAAAGTGGTAAAAAGGCAGGTAATTGACTTCTAGGAAGCCATTCAGTAGCATACCCAAGCAGAATGAGCTAATGCTGGAGAGGTATCTTTTGCTTTCCCCATCTTTTCCACTGCCTTTGTCATATTTGTCACATATTTTGCTTAATGCCTAAAGCTGTTCTCATTCTTCTAATTTTTGCACAATTTTCTTCACAAAGTTTCAACCATTTGGGAGTTCATAGTACTCTTGCACTCAAATTGCACTTAAAAAATAACATTGTAGCATAGAAAAATACCTTAGGGAAAAATAAAGGCTGAATATGAGAGCATTTCTAATTCCATAGAAAAAGCGAATGTGCATAGCAGACTAAAAAGCAGTAAAAGATGCTATTTCTTTACCCCATTCACATGCTGTGCCTACACCAAGTAAAGCTTTTTGGGTTTATCCAAGTCTGGTACATGACTCAATTGTGTTCCATATATTCTGACTGGAAATTGTTGGTTGAGTAAATAAGTATGTCCACCTGAAAATCTAATGGCAAATTGTCATTTCTTATCATGTATTTTTGGTGAAAAGCCTTTATGGTCCCAATTCAACAACCCCTCCCCCCAAAAAACTCATCTAGAATAAATGTTTTTATATCTTTTTAAGGGCTGTTATGGCAAAATCATTAGCTGATTAAGCATCACATGAGCTGAGTCTGTTTTGTTCAATGTCACCCACACATCATGTGACTCTTAATAGTATTTCTTTCTGACAAGTTCAGAGACCTTCAGATTCCCTGACACTAGCCAACAGCTGCTTCTCTCAGCAGAGTGCAGCTCTTTCTAGAGAAGAGTTAGATGAGGGTATTTCCAAACTTTTCTTACCTTCTTCTTTCAACATTAAGGAAAGTTCAATCACACTGAAGACAGCAAAGAACATAGGTATCAGGTCTTTAAATTGCTTATGCTCTAATTACATAAGAGAATACATCAACTTCTTTGAGTGAGGGCACTCTCTCTGGTCCTGTGTCCCACTGGGCAACCCATCCATATCGATAGAGTTGTCAGACTTAGAAAATAAAAATACATGATGCCCAGCTAAACTGGATTTTCAGATGAACAGCAAATAATGAGACATGCAATAATTGGATACAATATTTGGGATATACTTTTACCAAAAAAACATCTGTTTACCTGAATTCAGATTTAACTAAGTATCCTGTATTTTATCTTAGCAACCTTATTACTAGAGGATGAGACATTAAAGAATCCCATTCCAGCTCACTAGAGTCTGCCAAACCACTTCAATAATTCCTCACATCACTCCCATGAGGCACATAATCCCCTATCACCAGGGGTTCTATAAATATACAATCCACTCAACACACATTTACAGAAACTTGTAGATCACTTACTAAGTGCTGGGCACTGGGGACACAGGATAAATAAAGCCTTCTCCCCATCCTGGAGAAGTGCACCCTCCAGAGGAAGAGGTAGACATGTAAACAAATACAAAACAGTGTGCTTGGAATAGCAACATTAACAGATTCGGAGGAGCAACGAAGAAAAAAAAAAAAAAGTACATAACAAATTATTTCTGAAACCATAACTAAGATTCTCGGAGTTTATAAAAGTCTGTAATAATGAGAGAAACAGATGCATCCGACTTTTCTGTGAATGATATCCACATCTAATTGTTAAAGCACCTCTCTGAATCTTTAAATGCTGGGATATTGCTGGAAAACCCAGGCCCTTGACTAAAGAAAATGACATTCGCCTGTGTTAAAGACAGATGGTTTAGGCCTCTTTAATCCATGCAATCTATCTAAATATATCTTTATTCTCAGTGTCTATGCACACTGCTGGTTTATGGTCCTTGGTTGGAATGTTAGCCAAGTCATTTTGTGCAAAAAAGGAACTGCGTAGGCTAAAGCTTGGATGAGCTCACTAGAAATTACTTTCTATTCTGGGTCTCTAAGCGACTGCAGTTTGGGGATCATAAAATAAGATGGCTTTGTCTTTGGTCACAGCCTGTGTAAGCTTTACATACAGAAAAAATAGAGAAGGTTGTGTAGACAATAGCTAGAGAGAAATAGAAAAAGAAAAGGCCTATGAAAGAAGTCTGTTGAAATCATTTTTAGTTCACTTACTGGCCACCTGGTAGTAACATCTTGAATTGATCAAGCCCTACTTACACAGGAAAATATATTTATATTGATTATCATTTACCTTGACAGCTTGAATTATACTTCCCTATTTCGGTATTAGATATAGATTAGCTAAAATAATCTATAGATTACTACTGTTCCAAAGATGTGACAACAAACAATGCTAAAATTATAGCAATACACACAATTTCAGTTGCTTTATTTTTTATTTGCAGTAATATGGAATTTTTAATAAGTGATCATTGATATTCATATTTCTATTATTAGTTGGGAATCTAGATTGTGTCATTTTCATCAATCATAGTTAACACAGGGTCAAAATAACCTTCACCACAAGTCATTCTACAGAATGAAAGCATTACTATATAAACCTGGTAAACTTTTCTCATGCTCTCTCCTTGTCTGTACTTCTGTGTAATTCCTCTAGTAGAAGCACTCCTGTCCCAAGGGATTTAGGTTAGTTTTGGAGAGGTCACTGAAATCAATTTGGCGCCAATTCCTATCTGCAATGTAGGAAATATTCCTTTAGAGACACCAAGGTGCTGCCAGGCATTCTGATCCCAACCTGCCAAGAAACATTCAATAACTGAACAGTATAGTACCAGCATCCTTTGAAGGGATGACAATTCAGTGAACTGCATACTCAATCCAAATACTTATATGTCAAGGTCCCCAAAGCCTAGCTCTTTCTCCTTATTGTGACTCAGACATCAAACTCCAATCTTGATGAGGCACTCTCCATCAGACCTGCACTTAAGACCAGTGTGGCCGTTAGGATTAAATACATCACCTGAATTCTAAATAAAAATTATTCAGTGTGTTTGACAAAACATCTCTTTGAAAGACTTTAAAACTGATATATCTTCGTGGTCATGGACTGAAATATTTTTTTCTGGTACTTTTCTTCTCTATGGGTCATATCTATTTTTTTCTTTTCTGGACATAAGAATGAAGAAGCATGATCAAAAATACCAAATGCCAAGAAAACAATTTCAAATGTTTAACTTCTGAAAGACAGAAGCAATTTTAGTTTTTAAATCTTTACTAGAAAAATAATATATTCAGCGCAACTCATTCATTCAGTAAATGTTTATCTAATGTCTACTAAAATGGCAGGCATATTTTTTAATCCAAACAGTGAACAAAATAGACAAAGACTATTTTGTTAATGCAGGAAATATTACAGATGATAAATCACTGAACTAAAAGGATTCTAAAACAGTTTTACTATAAAAATCAAATATTCTGATGAATATAATTTATTATGTTCTGCATACCTAAAATAAGCTTGGGATTGACCAGATGGTATAGAAAATATTATCATTTATTGAAAAATTAGAAAATACAAAAATAAAACCACCTGGGACCTTTAGGAGGAACCAAGTTTATTAGTTTTACTATATAATGTTTTAGGTGGTGCCTCTACTAGGATTCCTACTTTAACCCATTTGCCTCCCAATACCCTGGCTCCTAACTGGCTGGTTATGAAAATGGTCACATTTTCCCCTAATTTAATGGTATGTACTCTGTCACAAAAAAGGTGAAAGTGAGAAGCCCGAGTTGTAATTAAATGGGAGCACATGACAAGATAAATAAAAAATGAGCATGATAACTTCAATAATTAGCTCAGGAGAAGCTACAGAAACAGTACGCTTGGAGATCTCTGGCTATGAATAAATGACTCAGGGACTGAATACGTGACAGTAAAAAAAAAAAAAAAAAAGATATGAGAAATACTAAATGCAGGTGATGAAGTGGTCTCTTTGTAATTATATATGTATGACCTGAATATATGTTGGAGAAAGTAAAAAACATCATTTTCAGAGTGTTCAAAGGCAGAAGCAAACACATCATGGTAACCAGTAAAGGTTTCCTAGAAGAATTCCATAGAAGAATTGGGATTCAAGAAAGGATAGAATGCTTCAGCAGAATTTGGGAAGAACAGAGAACTACTGAATAGAATGGTATAAGCTACATCATGTACGCAGGGAAGTATAAGGTATGTTTGAAGCACAGGGAGTAGCCCATTTGGTGGGAGCACAGAGACAAGCAGGGGAACAGTACAGGATAAAGCTGGAAGTTAGAACTGAGAATCCTATTGCAAAGGACACTGAAGCTGAGGGTAAACGGATTTTTTTAAGTTGATATACAAAAAGGAACATTGAGATTATAGCCAAGTACCAGTATACAAGACTGCCTCTGTGGTGCTGGGAATTTATTCCAAGTTTTCAGTTTTATGTATGTAATGAATTTCCTGATTATACAAGAATAGGTCTAATATAGTCAAATGGTCTTTGAGAAAGGAGAAAAGGCAACTTAATGGAGAAATGACAGTATTTTCAACAAGTGGTACTGGTACAATGGACATCCACATGCAAATAATGAATCGGGACACACACCTTACATTTTCCACAAAAATTCAAAACGGATCACAAATCTAAATGTAAAAGGCAGAACTATAAAACTCCCAGAAGATTACAGAGGCTAGGCTTAATCCG
The DNA here is from genome assembly GCF_054177405.1 of Leptonychotes weddellii. Classification (NCBI taxonomy): domain Eukaryota; kingdom Metazoa; phylum Chordata; class Mammalia; order Carnivora; family Phocidae; genus Leptonychotes; species Leptonychotes weddellii. The sequence continues at coordinate 7,716,012 of NC_138385.1, read as the reverse complement.
TAGGGTCTTAATGTATTATTGAGCCCCGTTCTAGGGCTGGCCATGAGTACAGAAACAGTAAGAATCAAGATCCCCTCCCTTCTGCCCTAGAAGACGAAATCCTGAGAGGCAACAGTACAATGAAAATTCTTCAAAGAGATGTACATCTTAGTGGAACCCTGGATCAGCCTAGCTAATCTGAACGTACCACTTCAACAAAGCATCAGAAACTCCTGGAGGGTTCATCATTTTTTTCATTTGTTCATTTTGTCATTCATTTATTCAGTAATTATGTAGGCTTCTTGTTAGGTACCAATTCCTGAGGCAACTATCAAGTTAGTAAGCAAACTTATAATAATGAAAATAGATGTGAAGACGGTTAATAGAAGAGAAATATACAGGATACTGTGGAATACAACCAAAAATGGAGTACCTGATCCACACTGGAGAAGTCATGGAAAGCTTTTCAGAGAAGAGCTGGACCTAGAGGATGAAACTGGAATGATGCTGGCAAGGAGGATGAGAAAGCTTCCTCCTGAGTAAGGAGCTGCACATAGGCACACAATACGCTTGGCCCCTTCCTTCTGACTACAGCACAGAGAAAAGGGGACAAAGTAGCAAAAGGGAAGGCTGAGGAAGCTGGCAGCCCCAGGTCATAAAGGGCAATGTGCACCTTGATAAGCTTCTGAATGTTCTCCAAAGAGCAAGCCATTTAAGACTTCTGTGCAGGAAGGTGACACGATTGTGTTGAACTTTTTTTTGAAGTTATCATGCTCAGTTTTTATTTATCTTGTCATGTGCTCCCATTTAATTACAACTCAGGCTTCTCACTTTCACCTTTTTTGTGACAGTCACCTTTTGTGTGACTCGTCAAACAAAACAACAACAAAAACAAAACTTTCAAAAACAGTCTTGTAGAAGGGATTCAATGAAAGAGGAAGTAGATCTACACATAGGACAGGAATACTATTTTTGAGATTATGTCATCCAACGCTCAAAAGGTTGAGCTCGCACCAATGTGATTCTGAAAACCATTCATCCGGCTGTATTTGAGTTAGAGTGAGAAATCAACCTGAATGGTTTTGTGGATGGAAACACCCCGATGCCTGCAGAAACTCCTGGAGGAATCTCTGTAACCGGCAAAAGATATTCAGTGTCCTGGGCAACAGACACCTTCATAGTCTTCGGCAGTACCTTCTGTCTCTCTTGAACTGGGTCCTTTTAATGCTGACCTCCAGGTACCTCCTGCCTGCAGTAATTCCTCTTTTCTGAATTCAATCCCCATTTAGTTAAATGCCTGTCAGAATATCTGATTTTGATGACAGCCTGTGCCACATCCCAGAATGCTTTAAACTGAGCCATGATCTGGTCCCCCACATATATTAGAGTTTGAAAAACCTAAACCTTGTGAACATAAAACCACTGAGTTAGTATGAGGTATTAAATCGCCAGCTGGGAGTACAGAAGCAGAGGGTTAAGAGTATTAAAATACAAACTAGCACCTCTTTGCAAGACAGAGCAAGACAGAGCTCCTTAAGACTCACCATTAATTACTAACAACAGGAGAGAGGAAGTTGGTGTCCCATTTGTCCCACAGCTAAAGAACAGATGCCTCAGTGCAGTCTCTAAACAAACAAGCCTGCCAGTTCAACTGGCTCCAGGAAAAAAAATTTTCAAGGAATTCCAGATTCCATAGTGCCCCTCATTTTTATCACTGACTTATAAGAAAACAGACCTAAACTCATTAGTATTACTTATAAGAAAACAGACCTAAACTCATCAAAGTATTTCTGAAAGGTAAATTTCATTTTACTTAACTCAGGAACATATATTCCATCCTTATTCAGAGCTGCTTTATTAAAAGATTAAGAAGAACTGATGTTTAACAACTCACAATATTGTGGGCAATGATTTTATAGCTTTCATGACTATGATACTGAAGTATACTTTGCAGGGAATCCTCCTCAATTAAATAGCACAGTCCAGGTGTGCTCTCTATGGAAGAGAAAAGGCTTCTATTTATTGCCTACTCTTTTAAGAATACCTGTTTTCAGGGGGTGGGAAGAATCTGTGCCTGCAATCTGCGTCCCCTGTTGGACTGCTTCCTGATTTAATTCCCAATGACATGGTTGAAGGCGGAAGCTGAAAATGATGCAAATGAACAGCTGTAGAGCATCCTGACAAACCTCTTACGTGGTTCCCAGGGAGATCCGTTTTTTAAATCCCATTTCCAGGCACCTGGGTGGCTCAGTCGTTAAGCGTCTGCCTTCGGCTCAGGTCATGATCCCGGGGTCCTGGGATCGAGTCCCACATCGGGCTCCCTGCTCAGCGGGAAGCCTGCCTCTCCCTCTCCCACTCCCCCTGCTTGTGTTCCTGCTCTAGCTATCTCTCTCTCTGTCAAATAAATAAATAAAATCTTTAAAAAAAAAATAAAATAAAAATAAATCCCATTTCCTTCACATTATTGTCTAAGTACTATCCTATTAGGACTATCAGCTTTGGTACAACATAGACCCCTGAAATCAACTTCCACACCATCTAGTACCCACATAGTTCAAGCGTGTGGAACAGGAACAGCTCCTTCTATGATTTTTCTGCTCATTTGTATTTCACATAAGGGAAAGTTCTGTGGTTTTGTCTGCCTCATTCTCACGTACCAAAAAACAAAAGCATTATCTCTGACTAAAAGTTGAAGAAAATGCTAAGATAAGGAGTGGCTGAGGTGCTGCAGGTCACAGAATCTAAAACAAAGCACAGTGTTGGGGGGCGGGGAACAGAAAATTCCAAGTAAAAAAGTGCTACAGGTGCCTGGGTGGCTCAGTCAGTTAACCTTCTGCCTTTGGCTCAGGTCACGATCCCAGGAATCTTGGGATGGAGTCCCGCTTCGGGTGTCTTGCTCAGCAGGGAGTCTGCTTCTCCCTCTACCCCTTATCCCCTGCTGGTGATCTCTCTCTCAAATAAATAAATAAAATCTTTAAAAAAAAAAAAAAAAAAAAGTGCTACAGACATTCCAAAAAGCTAACCGTTATTAACATAAGAAATGTGCAGTGCTGGATCACAGTTTATCAACATGTCAATTCTAGACCCTGCTCGGCACTCCACTGTCAACTAAGAGTCACAAACAGGCATTGAGCAACCATTTCCTGACGATGGCTTCAGACCCATCCTACATGCTGGGGACGTAGAAGCAGTCTCTGCCCTCATGGCCCCAAAGTTAAGTGGGGTAGGACAAAGAATACCCATCAGACTACAGTGTGAGAAGAATGAGGAAGATGAGGCAAGGTGTACCTTGCCCAGGAACAAAGTGTTCTTTATCCACTGGGCAGCTTTTGACCTCATTGTCCACCATCCATAATTATTAACACAAGAAACTGCATTACCACTCACTGAAGGATATTTGAGATTTCCTAATCTTCTGTTGTGCATTGGATAACCAAGCACAAGTAAGAATAAACAGTAACGCCTGGTCACGACATTTAAAACACCTTGAATTAAATAAGGAAAATCACTGCATTTGCTAAATATTCTACTCTGGGTATTAGAAGATGCTAATTCTTTAATCACATGTGTTTCTGTTTCTAATCACAGTGGGGGCACCTTGGGTATGAAATACGCAAAACCTTTAGCACCTGGCCGGGCACACAGTCGGTACTTGATAAATGGAGGCAATATTATTGAACTTTGAACCATTTTTTCATCATACTCATCACCATAAAATAAGGGGACACATTTTACAAGCCACATAAGCAAATGTGCCTTCTTTATAGTTACTCCCCATATATATAAATATTCATATTCCATAGGTAAAACTTGTTCCACTGCACCCACATCTGCTCCAAAACACATGGATGTCTTGGGTTGATTAAGTGTATTAGTGTCATAACAATAATTTACAAAAGGAACAATTTGAGATAACAGTGAATTATATTCTCCGAGCAAGAACTCAGAGATAAATCTAAGGGCTTCCAGCGTATGTGGTATCTATTCCTAAATAACTGAAAATTAGAGCAGTCATCCAACTGTGCAACAGTGGGCCTTTGATGGATTCAACTGAAGGCATCCATGTGCTTTGGAACAGATGTGGGTACAATACCAAGATTTTTTTATATAGGGTGGTTACAAAAGGAAAGGAAAGGTAAAACAGATTTTGACAGTCTGAAGCAAGGCGATAGGCTAGAAAGTCAGGCTTTTTCTTGAGAGAGGGAGATTTTTGAAATTCCTTTATCTCTTTATTTAGCATATCAAGAGACAGGCCCAGGGAACTTCATCTAGGTTTAAGGAAGAAAAGGTTCCTTTTCCAGTTTGGAAATGGAAAGAATTCGAATTTTACTTTTCTCAGTTTTCTCAGGGCAAGTGGACTGAGCACAATAAGGCAGAAGGTAAAAGAAAAATCAAAGGAATTATGTAGGACCAACATCTCCCCATTTCCCCCACCTATCCATCCCCAGTAATCACCATTCTACTATCTTCTTCTATGGATTTGACTGTTTTCAATTCCATATATGAGTGAGATCATACAGGTTTTTTCTTTCTGTGTCCAGCATATTCACTATGTATGTGTATATCAAATCATCGTGTTGTAAATCTTAAATATACAATTTTTATTTAAAACATTTTTTAAAAGAAATTATGTAGAAACAGTACCCCCTCATATTCAGGGAGGCTGAATCTCAGTTTGAAGAGAAATATTTGGAAACAACCCGTTTATTGAGTCCCACAGATATCCCAATGGAGGAACATCAGGCTTTTCTCTTAACTCCTCATAATTAATAACAATAGGTAATGTTCATAAAGCACTTCTAGTAGGCACTGTTATAAGTGCTTTAAATACAGTAACTCACTTAGTCCTTATAAGAACCATATGGGAATGTATCAATTGTATCCCCACTTTGCAGATAAGGGGACCGAAGCATGGAAAGATGAATTGCCCAAGGTCACTATTAGTAAATGGAAGAAAGAGAATTTAAAATACCTCATTCTGTCCATTAGGTTCACCTCTCGTTTCTTTTCTTTCTGTGCTAGTTTTCTTCTCCTTTATGGGAGACGTATGCCTCCCATAATTTCTTCAACTGTACTCTGAGACTTTACCTTTCATTTTTATAGTTCCCACAGTGCATAGCGAAGTGCTACTATGACATGCACAGTTTTGGGACTGGAGTAATTACATCCTAATGTCAAGTATCTCCTTACTTACAGAAAAGGTAGCATCAGTTTGGACTTTATGCAAAAAGTGACCATCTCAAAATGGTGGTATAAAATACCCATCTATTGGGGCACCTGGGTGGTTCAGTCAGTTGAGCATCTGACTCTTGGTTTTGGCTCAGGTCATGATCTCAGGGTCGTGAGATGGAGCCCCTTGTTGGGCTCTGTGCTCAGCTGGGAGTCTGCTTGGGATTCTGTCTCCTCCCTCCCCCTCTGGCCCTCCCCCAGCTTGCATGTTCTCTTGTTCTAATCTTTTTTTAAGATTTTATTTGAAAGAGGGTGCCTGGGTGGCTCAGTTGGTTAAGCGACTGCCTTCGGCTCAGGTCATGATCCTGGAGTCCTGGGATCGAGTCCTGCATCGGGCTCTCTGCTCGGCAGGGAGTCTGCTTCTCCCTCTGACCCTCCCCCTCTCATGCGCGCTCTCTCTCTCTCTCTCTCTCTCTCAAATAAGATCTTAAAAAAAAAGATTTTATTTGAGAGAGAGAAAGAGAGAGAGAGAGAGAACATACGAGTAGGGGATGCGGAGAGGGAGAAGCAGGACCCTCGCTGAGCAGGGAGCCCAACGCGGCGCTAGATCCCAGAACTCCGGGACCATGACCTGAGCCGAAGGCAGACACTTAACTGACTGACCCTCCCAGGCGTCCCTAATAAATAAAAACTTTCAAAAAAATAAAAATAAAATTACACATCTATTGCCATAGTTTAAATACTGATACTGATATTGATCTTGACAGAAGATCACAGTGTTGAGATTGAACAAATCTGCAGTAATACATAGCTACTTCCAGTAGTATGAACAGGATATTTGAAGGAAGCAATTCTGTTTATATAACTTAAACATTGCTAAGGACTTAGAACATAAAGAATGTATTTAAAATACCTATGCAGGGGTGCCTGGGTTGCTCAGTCAGTTAAGCGTCTGCCTTCGGCTTGGGTCATGATCCCAGAGTTTTAGGATCGAGTCCTGTGTCGTGCTCCCTGCTCAGTGAGGAGTCTGCTTCCCTCTCTCCTTTCACCCCTCTCCCCTGCCCATGTTCTCTCTCATGCACTCACGCACTCTCTCTCTCTCCAGTAAATAAAATAAATCTTAAAAAATAAGATACCTATGCAAACACTATGGGCTTTTCTACCTTAAATGCACAAGAGCAAGACCAAACCAAAGGAAAATAAGTGCAATGTGCGACACACAAACAAGGGAAGAGACACTTTTTTTTTTTAAATTTTATTATGTTATGTTAGTCACCATACATCATTAGTTTTGGATGTGTTGATCCACGATCCATTGTTTTCATATAACACCCAGTGCTCCATGCAGTACATGCCCTCCTTAATACCCATCACCGGGCTAACCAATCCCCCCTCCCCACTCCCCTCTAAAACCCTGTTTGTTTCTCAGAGTCCATTGTCTCTCATGGTTCATCTCTCCCTCCAATTCCCCCCCTCATTTTTCCCTTCCTTCTCCTAGTGTCCTCCATGCTATTCCTTATGTTCCACAAACAAGTGAAACCATAAGATAATTGACTTTCTCTGCTTGACTTATTTCACTTAGCATAATCTC
>NC_138385.1:7683152-7708773 GCF_054177405.1 Leptonychotes weddellii | reverse complement strand
ATGGCTAATGATGATGAACATTTTTTCATGTGTCTGTTAGCCATTTGTATGTCTTCTTCAGAGGAGTGTCTTTTCATATCTTCTGCCCACTTTTTGACTTGATTATTTGTTTTCTGGGTGTTGAGTTTGAGAAGTTCTTTATAGATCTTGGATACCAGCCCTTTATCTGTAGTGTCATTTGCAAATATCTTCTCCCATTCTGTGGGTTGCCTCTTTGTTTTGTTGACTGTTTCCTTTGCTGTACAGAAGCTTTTTATCTTGATGAAGTCCCAAAAGTTCATTTTCATTTTTGTTTCCCTTGCCTTTGGAGATGTATCTTGAAAGAAGTTGCTGTGGGCGATGTCCAAGAGGTTCCTGCCTATGTTCTCCTCTAGGATTTTGATGGATTCCTGTCTCACACTGAGGTCTTCCGTAAGGGAAGAGACTCTACCAAAGCGCTTTCCAAGGCCATACTTCCTAAGGATTATCAGCAGTCCCTTAGTGGGAAGGAATTTTAGATGACAATGAGAACTTATCTACCCTGTGTGGAGTTTGTGGCATATAACTATATACTTTAAATTGAATGGAATTCTCATTATAGTCTACATTGGGGTTGTACTCCTTCACATTATAAGTTTTTTGTCATCTTTATGATGACCCAAGTTCAAAAGGACACTCAAATCATGTTAAGTATTAATTACTCAAGTTTGGGGGCGAGGGGAACACATCCAAAGAAGCCAAGCCCCTTTCAGAATTTCATCTTTCATCAGGGAATGGAACATATCTTCCGGATATTCAATAAGCATCACTTAGTGCTTGGTATGGAGACTTGTTGAGAGCCCCTTGCTGGCCCTTTTCCCATAGCTCACTCTTCTGGACTCTACAGTAATCTATTGCTAGAAACAACATGTAGTAGAAGCTATGGTTGGAGCTAAGGTCTCTTCCCTACTGCCTCAGTTACCAAGAGATACTGAAGCAACAATAAGGTCACATTATTTCTTCATTTTAGAAGATAATAGGAGCTAAATTTTTATTTAAAAGTAGACTTGAAGTATCACATATTAATTAATGGCACTTTCCCTTGAAATAAGGTAAATGCTGTGGTCTCAGATAACAAATGAGGAGACAGAAAGAAATAGGTTTAGTTCCTTGCCCAAAGCCATTCTGTATGTCAGTTGACAGCCACAGCTTTGACACTTTGCCCTAAGCTCAGTCTCCAAAGATGCATTTCTGATCTTTAATCATTACAAAGTTGCTGGAGAAGAAACACTACACCTATTTCAAGATACTGAAACAATTACATAGAAAAACATTTTTTTTCCAGATATGACATCTCCATTTAGAGCATCCAAACTCCTATTTTTCCCCAAAATGTATTGATCAACATTTGGTAGCATGACATTTCCTCATCTATATGAAAATGCTGTGACCATGCCCAAGGGCATGGTCACTGCATTTTCCCAGTAATCACTCAATAGGCAGAGTTAGAACTCTTTCTAGTTTCAGAGAAGCAGAAGACTTTTTGCTAAACTCATATTGAACAGTAATTTCATCTAAGGCACTTAGCTCAGCAGCAGCTAGATTAAGGTGCAAGTGAGGCCAGCAGACTGGGTACAGTTCTTCTAAAGTTCACTTAACTTCACTATCAATACAAATATCTCACCAAGTCACTTGGGGAGCTTTTAAGAAACACATTTCCATACCCCGCCCTGACCTAATAAGCCAGTAGCTCTGGTGGAAGGGCCTAGGAATCTGTATATTTACAAAGCACTCCACTACTCAGTGCCCCTATATTCAGACTAATTCCTAGTTTTCACCAAGCAGATCCTTAAATGTTGGTGGTTGGCTATAGGAATCCTACATGGGAGATGCAAACTGTCCTTGCTACTGACAAGACCACTCAAAGATTAAGTCTGAAATGTCATATGCATTTTGACTATGGGAAGAGACTGGGGAAAGGTCTTCATGGGAAAGGCAAGATATCATCCTTTCTGTGTTCGAAGAGTACTAGATTATGCCTATGAGCAGTCTTCCAGCACAAGAATGTCTGGGTTCAAATTCTGGCTTTAAATCTTCCTAGCTTGCCCAAGAGGGCAAACCACTTAACCTCTCTCTGCCTCAGTGTCTCCTGTAAACTAGAGACAATAATAGTACCTACTTCCTGGGGCTATAATGTGACTTACATTAAAAGTTATTTACACATTCTAAGTACTTCAAAAATATTAGGTTCTATTGTATAGCACTTATACTTTCAAAAGGGTTTTGTATATATCCTATGGAATGGATTAATGTCTATCACCCTCCACTACTGAGACGACCAAACTTACACACAATAAATGACTTTTGCCATGTTACTCTGAAGATTCATGGTACAAATGATAGTAAGCCCAAGGCTCATGATTTCTAGCCTTTTCCTCTTCCTCACATACATATGGTTTCCCTTCACTCCCAACTCAATATATTCTTGGACTGCGAGTTATTACTACGTAGCCTAGAGCCCACAGGAAGAAACAATTAGATTCCTTAATACAGGACTTTTCACCAGCATATACAGAAGAAAGTAGTTAAACTCCTGACACTTAATAGGGCAAAGTTTCAGTTACGTGCAGAATTCAGAATTCGGATATGCACAAATACATATTTCCCAGCCATGTTAGATCCAATAAATGTTCTCAAGCTTCATTATGGAAGAAGAATCCCTCTGCTACTAATCTACTGTGTGTGACAGCAACAACCTGTATGACAACAGCTGACAGATAGTTGGCCAAAATGATCAGCAAAACAGTCTTACGACTTTAGGTATTTCAGGAGGCTTTGAAACAGAAGTCTTGGGGAAACAGATTTCAAACAGCCCTGTGTGTCTCACTGATGACTTTTACCGAGAGACATCTGCAAAAGAGATCAGAGTTAATATACCTGTCTGCAAACTACACAGTGGCAGAACATCGACACTACTGTCTCCCGCATTGCTCCTGCCACTACAACTCATGCCACTGTCTTAAATAAGTGCTTGTTTTATGCCACGCAGAAACTGGCTGGACGCCAAGGAGGGTTGAACAGTTCAAATTTGTTCCATCTGAATAGAGTCTTACAGCAGCAGAAGTTAGCCAATTATAGACCTCTCTCAGACTTACTCTATTGTCAACCCAGTGCTCCAGAGGACACTGAAATCACTGAATGTGCCACCATACAGACTTCTGCCCAATTAACTGGGGACAAGAGGGCTGGCAGAAATGCTTGCCTCAGTGGGACAAGAGGCCAGCATGAGACTGGGCTGCGTGCTGGGAAGGCTGAGCAGTAAAGGATGAACAGAGTTATTGATTCATTTTATTTTTAGATACTTTAAAGAAAACTCAATCTAGTTAATCAAGATTAATTAAGATGTTATAATTAGCAAGAAAAGTACAGACCAATGTTTTCCTCCAGGTGCACATGGGCATACATCTAACCAAAGAGAATCAGAACCCCACTTGTCAACAGACATTTTTAAACTGTAAAATGGTTGCCAGTGTAAGTTTATATACAGGCTACCATGAATACCCCTTCAATCTTCTATAACAGTTATTATAAAACTACAGAAAAATCTTGTTATTGCTAGTTTTCAATTTATTTATCTAGAATATTCTTACTTCATCTTACATTTAAAACGTCAGTATAAAAAAAACTTCACCTCCAGCGTGCACACCCACACAAATGTAAAACACTTAGAAATGCAACATTAACAGATGTGTCAACATATACGACGGAGAAACAAAGCAAGGAGTCAAGACTGATCAGTGTTAAATAGGTAGGAAGAGGTGAAAAATAGGGAAAAAAAAGTCTCATTTAAGATGAATGTGCCCAAAAGATTAATGTCAAAAAACCTAAACTTACTCCCACAGACCACTTTTCTACATAGCTCCACTGACAGTCTTCAAAGGGTTATAAATGGATCAAACAGAATAGGACTAAAAGGAAATGGAATTCATTATTTTATTCAAAGGAAATGGAGAGTAAACAATACTAAAGGCAAATGTAAGGGTGATCAGTAAAAGAGAAAGTATCATCTAATTATGCGAGTCAAGATCGGAGGGAGGACATGAGGGAGAGAGAAGCCACATGGGGTCCCCTGCTGCTTTTCTGCCACTTCCACACCAGTGGGACAGCAGTGTGGCCAGCAACACCTCTTCTACCGCAACCCCAAATAAATTCACACACCTGACAGCAAGACACACTGAATTGCTAATCAAGTGCTATTGGAAGTTACATGCTGTCTTTCACTCACTCTGCTCTCTCAAATAAATAAAATCTTTAAAAAAAAAACCAGGGGCACCTGGGTGGCTCAATCGGTTAAGCCGCTGCCTTCGGCTCAAGTCATGATCCCAGTGTCCTGGGATCGAGCCCCGCATTGGACTCCCTGCTCAGCGGGAAGCCTGCTTCTCCCTCTCCCACTCCCCCTGCTTGTGTTCCTGCTCTCGCTGTGTCTCTCTCTGTCAAATAAATACATAAAATCTTAAAAAAAAAAAAAAAAAGTAAATTTTCTATGTTTTATGTCAAAAGACTTTGCAGTATTTGATTTACTATGCTTATGCTCTCTCACTGGTCTTTGTCAAATAAATAAAAATTTTAGGGGTGCCTGGGTGGCTCAGTCGTTAAGCGTCTGCCTTCAGCTCAGGTCATGATCCTGGGGTCCTGGGATCCAGCCCCACATCCGGCTCCCTGCTCCGCAGGAAGCCTGCTTCTCCCTCTCCCACTCCACCTGCTTGTGTTCCTGCTCTCGCTGTCTCTCTCTGTCAAATAAATACATAAAATCTTAAAAAAAAAAAAAAAAGTAAAATGTCATTTTTAGGAATAGAACTGAAGGATCATGAAGAGTTTTCTATGTTTTATGTCAAAAGACTTTGCAGTATTTGATTTACTATGTTATTTTGATTAAATAAATTTTAGAGCGGAACAAAAATAAAATTTAAGAAATAGGAACTTCGGCTTGAGCCATAATGGAGTAGTAACAGGGACCAGTTGAACTCTCACCTTAAACAACTAAAATACAAGACAAAAATGAGTACACAATGTATGATTCAATTTGTATAGATTCTTACAAAATGTAATCTATAGTGACAGATAGCAAGCAGATCAGTGATTGCCTAGGGATGAGAATGGAGGCAGGTTGGAATACAGACAGACTTGAAAACACTTAGGAGACTGAAAACACCGTTATCTTCACCATGGTGATGACTTCATGGGTGCAGATGTATGTCAAAATTCATCAAAGTATATACTACAAATTATTAGTTATGTTAATTATACCTCAGTAAAGTTATTTAATAGGTAAGCTATTTGATTTTACCCTTTCTATACATCCAATCCTTAATTTTGCATAGTGGGGATTATAAAACTAAAACCCACCATGTAGGACAATTTTGAATTATAATTTAGATATTTTTCTAGGTATTTCATACATACTAAGATATAGTAAATGCTAATAAATTCTTACTACTACATACTAGATATTGGCACATACTATCTCATTTAATCTCAAATTACCCTAATATTTCTGTAAGAGAGGTATTTGTATGCTCATTTGACAGACGATATGACAGAAGTTCAAATCAATGAAGTGAAATATCTAGTTCTACAGCTCACATTTGGCAAAACTGCAATTTGAATATAGATCCACCTGACTACAAACCCCTTGCTAGTCTCCATGGCATATTATCAATATATTTATTGATGTCCTACTGTTCAATACTTTTACTTGAAACATAAATCAGTATCTATAATTTCTCCAACTGACTATCACACAGGCATGGTGTAGGACATTGTTGATGGCCAGAATTCCTAAGCCCAGCATTTCCACAGTTGTCATGTAAAGATAGCCCTTGGTCATCAACACAGGACAGATATTCTTGCCTCCAAACCCTGGGAAAGGCCAGACACTACAGTGATGGGAACTGGAAGTACTTCCCTTTATCTGCTTGTAATCCTGTACCTGGTGCTGTAAGAGCTTAAAAGTCTGTTTGGTTTTTTTTTCCTAGAATCATGCCATAGATCCCAACAATCTTGGTTACTGAATGCCTTGTCACTGAATAAATTAAGTTTTTTTGTTTTTTTTTTTTTAAAGATTTTATTTATTTATTTGACAGAGAGATAGAGAACACAAGTAGGCAGAGGGAGAGGGAGAAGCAGGCTCCCCGCAGAGCAGGGAGCCCGATGCGGGACCCGATCCCAGGGCTCTGGGATCATGACCTGAGCTGAAGGCAGCCACTTAACCGACTGAGCCACCCAGGCGCCCCTGAATAAATTAAGTTTTATGGATGTCTGTAAAACATTTATCTTCTTGCTTATATCAACAGTACTCATTCTGTGCAAAGGCATAGATCTTATATCATTTATATTTCAAAATCAACTAACTCCGTGTTGTTTTGGTTGTTACTAGTAACACTCATTCATTATTCACTCAACAAATAATGAAGCACCGACTCTGTATTTACGATGTTGAATCAGATCTATTCCCTGATCTCACTGAGCTTATAGTCTAGGGCAATATATATGATTTAAGGACTTCTAGCATCAGTTATTTGAGTGCTTATTAAAATGTATGATTCTAGGCCTCACCCAGACCTACAGTATCAGAATCTCTAGGGATGGGCCTCAAGCATCTACATATCTACATGCTGGTAAGAGCTCTCAAGTGATGCTGATGTAGGGCAAAGCCTATGGGTTAATGTCAAATTCATAAAACATCCCAGCACTGGATCAAGTACTAGCCCTTACAGCTGCAAGATAATTTGGTAAACTTCTGGTGTCTCAAAACCTTATTTTACACATGAGGATCTGGAGATCAAAACAGTAGCTTGTCCAAAGTCACCTGTCCTCTGGGCACATCCACCACTGTAACGTCAGTGTCCTCGTCATACTAAGTTCACTACATGTTTTACTGGCCAAACTGGTTTAGTTTTGAGAGTGGAAAAAGTGAACTATTAATAATTCCAGTGGGACAACAGATGTAAACTGGAACTTTTCTGGGCAAACCAAGACCTAGCACCACCTTTCCTAATCCCCAATGTTTCATAATTCTATAATCACATATAGGTTAACCTACCCTCAAATGTCTTCCTTCTTTTAGGATCAGTTTCTCATGCATAGCCATTTATAAGTTCCCCCACTGGCACCTCCTGCACATTTGAACTTAGTGGAAATGTATTTATTTCTCCTCTTCTAACAAAGGAGAGATGGGACCTTTACCTTCCCAGGTCACATTAGGGCTTTATGGTAGAATGCAGGTTTTGAGTTCAGGCTATGGAATCTTACAGCTGAGTTTAGATCACAGCTATATCAGATAGATGTGTGACCTTGAGAAACCTACTTCATCTTTCCGTGACTCAAGTTTCCCCACTGAAAAACGAATTATTCAGAGTGTTAAAAAAGTTAATGCAACCAAAGTGATCAGAAGAGGGGTGCCTGGCTGGCTCAGTTGGTAGAGCATGTGACTCCTGATCTCGGGGTGGGGAGTTTGAGCCCCACGTTGGGGGTAGGGTTACTTAAAATAATAAGTAAAAATGACAAAGTGATCAGAAGAATATACAGCACATGGTGAGCACTTAGGTAGTCTTCCTCATTATTGCTATTAATAGAACTTGCCACACTGATATTTTAAAACATTTTTTAAACAAGAGATTATACGTAGAAAGACTAATTAGAACATCATATACTTTAGGACAGAGGTTGTTATTTGCATTCTCTTTATGGTTTCAAATCAGGCCAACCCAAGTTTGAATACTGACTTAATCATTACATGTCCCTAGTCAAGTTACTTCACCACCCTACCACCTCAGTTTTCTCAACTATAAAACGGTAATAAGTCTACTAACAGTCTTACAGTCGTGTTGTCATGTTTAAAAATCATCAGTACAAGTGATTTCCAGAGAACTGTGGATAGTAGGAACACAATAAATATCAGATCCCATGGGGCACCAGGGTGGTAGAGTCAGTTAAGCATCCAACTCCTGATTTCGGCCCAGGTCATGATCTCGGGGTTGTGAGATTGAGCCCCACAATGAGCTCCGTGCTGGGCGTGGAGCCTGCTTGAGAGTCTCTCTCCCTCTCTCTCCCCACCCTTCTCCAACCCCTAGGCATGCTGGCTCTCGCTCACTCTCTCTAAAAAGAAAAAAAAAAAAAAAAAAACCTATCCCATTACTGTTAATATTTTTATTATAGATCATCAATACTTACTTGATTGGTTTTAAAATAAAGGAGAATTATAAAGGACACAAAGCTTAGAATGTTTGATAAATATCATTCAAAATCTAACAGGCTGGTGGCTTTTGCACACATATTTATGCTGCTACATTTTCATAAATCCAACTCCTGGCTTGCCCATTCCAAAATTTTTCAGTAAAACTGGACAAAAACATAGTATTCACAATGTATTACTCAAAATAAAATAGCTAAATGTTCACCCTTATATGTGCTAGGATTTCTTGTCTTTTTGGTATGGATGATACATAATGTAAGATTCATTTTAGAAGTACAAACCAAAAAGTGTGTTCTTCTAAAAACTACTCATCCTTTTATAACACTGGATATCAAAATAATCTACTTGCAACCAACTTTCTATCCTCTAAATATTTTAGCAACATCAGTGCGATAATGAGAACTTAACTAGAAATTATAAATTTTTGAAATGTGCATTTTGTTAAATTTGACTACAACCCAAGGTCAATGAATAAGATCATGAACAAGCCCTCACTACTTAGCAGTGACCTCTAATGATATTCATTTTAAATTTGCCTTTGGGGATTTTAATTGTTCTTATGCAGCTGTGGTTCCTCATTATTTGAATATCATACATGTCATTGTAAACATTAAAAATCTCATTCAGAGGAATATTTCAAAATGACATTAAAATGAGGCCATGTATTTGAGGACATTGGGATGGTACACTGCTCCCAAGAGTGTGCCTATGCGGGGGTCATATATGAATGTATGTGTGGGTCCAATTCCATATAGTATGAAAGAGACAATTTAACCTTGAACATTAAGAAAAATTACATTTTTATAACTGTATTAATTATCAGCTTGGCATAGGAAACTCTGATTATCCATTCTCCATAATAGATGAGCTCAGAGTTGTTTTTCCAATGTTGGGGATGAGTCTGTACAAACAAATCCAAGGGTTATGGAATAAAACCTTTTTAAGAACATTTTTGCAAAAAACACCTGGCTCAGATTAGATATTCTGTACCTGGCTCCAGACTGGAGTTTCACCCAGTGCAAGGTTAAATGCCCCATATGGAAATTTAACCAACATATTTAAACCCAAGATTTGGTCTTCAATGGTTCTAGTTCTTACATACGTGACCATTCATAAGTGTCATTATGTTTTAGGATATTCATGTAGGAGTATTTCTTTCCTATACTTTTGTTCCCAAGTTTAAGTATTGTTTTACTCTTTAATGATCAGCTCCCTCAAACTGGCATTACCTTAATAATTACTTAGATGTTTTAAGCAAGCTCTCATAACACTAAGTTTAGATACTGGATAAAAATGCTTATTTAATGAGTATCATTATTTTAGTGCCATTCTACTCAACCAAATATATGCTCTGGCAAGGACAAGCTGAGTTGAAGGTCCTTGCCATGACTGTTCTGCTTAAGATACTGAAGACATTCATGAATATTTCATAGGAGTACATAGTCTTAGGAATTTCTAATTGCCAACATAATTTCTCGAAAGGTAGAATACAGAAGTCGTAGGTCAGAAATAGAGGGCATTTTTAGAGGCTGCTCTAGCATATATCTGCCATTTCCATTCTATAACCTTGAGTTATTAATTGGGATAAATAGGGTTGCCCTTCACCCAAATAATTCCTAAATACCCACTATGTACCAGGTACTTTCTGAAGTGCTAAGGATAGAAGGAAGAAATGGATACAGTCAAAAACTTTGAGGTTTTATTGATTGGAGTTTAGATTTCATTAGTTTGAAATGTTTTCTATCTTGTTATAAACAAATATTCCCAAGTCAGGTGATTCTATGTCAATAGTACTTCCTCTCCACTGGGGATGGAATTCCCCTGAAGTAAGGTTAGGACAATTATTGACAAGAAAATAATGTTGTAAATGCAAGGCATTTCTTCCAATTCTTAAGTTTTAGAAATGTTGGATGGATTTAAAATTGTGTTTCCTCATCTGGCTTGTGCTCTCTGCCAGTTCGTGTCTTGATCTTATTCCAAGAACTATCCAGTTATTTTCTTCCCTCACCAGTAGTGGTACAAGGATGACTTTTAGCCAAACAGCTATGACATGCTTCATTCTTGGGAACTGCAACTTGGACAGATGTTTCCTCAGCTTGTCTTTTAGACTCTGGGCTGAAGTTCAATCCAGATTTCACAATGAGTAATGTCAACCAGAATATACTAACACCCCAACAGAAAAATGATCCACAGGTCATCACTAGAAAGCAAAAACAAAACAACAAAACAAAAAACCCACAAGGACACAGAATTATATTGATAAATTCATTCTCTTTGCCATAAAAATTTTTCCCCACGTTGTAATCCTGGCTTGTATGCAATATAAGAAACCTTGCATTTGGATTAATGTTTTGTTAGTAAAATTTCAATTAAAAATTATTATGACATGTGCTTAATGCATTTATATTATTAGGTCATGTAGATTTTTAGATCTAAAACGATCATATAATCAATAATAAATATCAACAGGTAATAAGAGTTTTAGTAAAGACCAAATCTCAAGTAGGTCTTACATTTATTGAAGCATCAGATATATATAATTATTTAAACCTCTGAAAACAAGTAAGTGTAATGACAATATAGAATTTTCTAAAAATCCTTTATCTAGACAATTTCTGCCTTTAAAGCAAATCATATTTATTTCAGGTTCAAGATAAGGAATAAATGTAATGAGATATTGTCCTTATAATCAGGTGTCTAAAGTATTCACAGTGAACATGCAAGAAGTCTTGAATAGTGAAACATTATTTCCATACCTCAGAACAGAGCTAGGCTTATTTAAGAGCAGGAAGACGTTTGAAAAAGGATTATCTGGGCTGCCGTATTAAAAAGATGGCAAAAATTAAAGAAACACACAAAAACAAGATAAGTATGTTGATGGGGGTTAAAATGGTTTAACCTTTTTGTAGAGAAAGTTTCAATATTCAAATTATGTAGAATTTGCATACACTGACCCTGAAACTCAACTTCCATTATTATATCTAAAGAATTTTAAGGAGGACCCAGGTGGCTCAGTTGGTTAAGCGTCCGACTCTTGGTTTTGGCTCAGGTCATAATCTCACGACTCTGAGACTGAGCCCCGCATCAGGCTCCACACCAGTGCGGAGTCGGCTTGAGATTCTCTCCATCTCCCTCTGCCCCTCCCCCACTCCCACTCATGCCTACACACATGTGCTCTCTAATAAAATTCTTTCTTTTTAATGATTTTAACACAAAAGAATATGATAAAGGAATAAATGAATACCACCACAAAAAGTCATCAAATCACAAGGGAAGACAGCAAGAGAAGAAAGAAGATCTATAAGAGACAATAATTACCAAAGTAATAAGTAATTGTACATCCTTACCTATCAATAATTACTTAAATGTAAATGGACTAAATTATCAAAAAACACAAAACTATAGTAATCCAAAAAATATGGTACAGGCATAATAATAGACACAGACCAATGGAACAGAATGGAAATCCCAGAAATAAAACCACATATGTATAGTCAACTAATATTTGCAAAGAGAACCAAGAATAGTCAATGGGGAAAAGATAATTTCTTCAATAAACCGTGCTGGAAAATTTGGATGATATCTACATGCAGAATAAAAGTGAACCCCTATTTTATACTACTCACTAAAATTAACTAAAATGGATTAAAGACTTAAATGTAAGACCTGAAACTGTAAAACTCCTAGAAGAAAATGTAGGGGAAAAGCTCCCTGACATTTGTCTCAGCAATGATTTTTTTGGATGCAACATCAAAAGCAAAAGCAAGAAAAGCAAAAATAACAGACTACAAACTAAAGGCTTCAGCACAACAAAATAAAGTAAAATAAACTAAAAAGGCAACCTACAGAATAGTTGAAAATACTTATAAATTATATCTGACAAAGGGTTAATATATAAGGAATTCCTACAATTCAACAGTAAAAAAAAAAAAAAAAACCAAAAAACGAACAAACAAAAACAACTAGATTTAAAAAACAGGCAACAGGGGAGGCTAGCTGGCTCAGTCAGTGAAGTGTCTGCCTTCAGCTCAGGTCATGATCCCAGGGTCCTAGGATCAAGCCCTATATCATCGGGCTCCCTGCTCAGCAGGGAGCCTGCTTCTCCCTCTCCCTCTGCCTGCTGCTCCCCCTGCTTGTGCTCTGTCAAATAAATAAAATCTTTAAAAATAAACAAAAAATAGGCAACAGACCTACACAGATCTTTTTTCCAAAAAAGACCAATGGACAACAGGGAAATGCAATTTGAACCACAAGGAGATATCACCTCACACCTGTTCAAAGGGCTATTATCAAAAAGCCAAGAGATAAGAAGTCCTGGCACCTAATGTAACACTGTATGTTAACTAAATGGAATTAAAATAAAAACTTAAAAAAAATTTAAAAATTTTTAAAATAGAAGTCCTGGCAAGATGTGGAAAAAAGGGAACCCTTGTGTCCTTTGGTGGGAATATGATTTGGGACAGGCATGAATGGAAAACTGTATGGAATTTCCCCCCAAAATTAAGAATAGAATTACTATTTAATCCAGCATTCCACTTCTGGGTATATATCTGAAGGAAAAAAAAATCATGATCTCTAAAAGATATCTGTACCCCCATATTTACTGCAGCATTACTTACAATAGCCAAGACATGAAAACAACCTAAGCATCGTCCATTGATAAATGGATAAAGAAACTGTGGCATATATAAAATGGAGTATTATTCAGCTATAAAAAAAGGAAATCCTTCCATTTGTGACAAGGAGGAAACTTGAGGACATTATGCTAAGTGAAATAGTGAAAGACGAATATTGTATGATCTCACTTTTATATGGGATCTAAAAAAAAGATAAGCTCACAGAAACAGGTTAGTGGTTTCCAGCTGTGGGAGCGTGGGGGAAATGGGTAAAGGTGGTCAAAATGTAAAAACCTCCAGTTACAAGATGAGTAAGTTCTGGGAATCTAATGTACAGCATGGTGACTATAGTTAAGAATACTATATTGTATACCTGAAAGTTCCTAATAGATGTATTAAAAGTTCTCACCCCCAACAACCAAAACAACAAAAAGGTACCTATGTGAGGTAGTGAATATGGTAATCATTCTGCAACATGTATCTGTATCAAATCATCACACTGTTCACTTAAACTTACACAATGTTACATGTCAATTACATCTCAATAAAGCTGGGAAAATAATCTGTATTTCAAAGCAGGCTTTTATCTCCCCACTGAGGGAATTAATCCTAAAACTTCTTTAGAGATTAGTTCCCTTTCACTGCACCCTAAAGAAAAAGTATGACTTATTGGAGAAGAGACAAAATATAGTACATTACAAGCTACTGCCTGGTTCTAGGCTCTAGAGAAGTCCTTGACCTACACAAAGGATTTATTATTTTGCTGTCAATGTTGTAAGTGGAACTTTATGTACAACAAGATTAATTAATCGTAGCCCATTTGATTCTTGCTCTAAGATCAATGGTGAGCCCGTTGACAGCCAGAGTTTGAAAAACATTCAGATCATTCTAGTCCAACCCACTCACTTAACAGTGAAAAGTCAAGCCCAGGGAAGTTTCTTATGCAAGAACACACAGTAAATTAGTCATTGACCTGAGAATTGAAAACATGTGCTCACATTCTAATCAAACACATTTTTACCCACCACACCACGTTACCCATATTTCTCACCAATTTTAATCATGCACCAACTTGTACACAAGGGCAGATGCCTGGTTTTAGTAACTTTTACATAACACATAATAGCACAGTGTGGGCCACAAAGCAGATGTTTGCTAAAATGTTATCTAAAGAAAGAGGTTATTACCACCAGAGAGGCAGTAACTAAGAGGTGATACAGACACAGAAAATCTGAGTTTGAACCTTAACTATGTTCCCAGTTGAAGAACAGGCTGAAATGAAGAGCTAGTTAACAAGTGGCTAAAGAAGTAGAAACAGTATACTCAAGGAATATAAGAACTCCTAGTTTATACGCCCTGAAGAGCAAGGACCCGGTTACGTTTTTTTGCAACATCACCATGTTTGACTCACAGAACCCTAAACCTCCCAGACTGAGATCACAGTCAACTTAGGTTTTGGAGGGAATTTTCTTTTCACTGGCAAGTATTTGACCTATTTAAGGAGTATCCTCACAAAATTACAAGTTGCAAAGATTTCTTCAATGTAAGCAACTCAGGAACTTTCCACCATGATGCCAATGCCATGCATGAACAGATGTTCGGTAAACATTTCTTGACACTGCTAAGAAAAGTTGTCTTGGAATTAGGGTGCTCAAGCAGATATTACATGAACAAGCCTTAGGCATATAATCATTGAGTTACTTGTAGCCAGAAAAATAACTGAGGCAGCAGAATCTTCTCTCAAGCTCTGTAGAGAAACACCAAACAGATTCCCTCCAGGAGAAATCTGGTCTTGGCCTTGGCTATTTTATAGAGCTCACTATGGATTAAGTAGTGATATTGATATTGCTGATAATAAACCAACTATGACTCTTATGTGAATGTATTATTTCCAGGTTCGGTAATTAAGCTCTAATAGACACATTTAAGGTAATTATTTCTAGGTTCTAGGCATTTCCCTCTATGTGGAAAACAGAGGATTTATTTCCAAAAAAGCCTAAGTTGAGATGAATATATTGATCTTCCTCAAAATTACAGGAAGGAATGTGTAATAGCCTCATCTCTTCTACTCCTCATCTTCTATTGCTGGTAGCAAGTTTTAAAAGTAAGCAGGTCTCCTGATGCTAATAAACTGACATTTGTGGCAAAGCCTATAAACTATGTTCACAGGTCTAGTGTAAGCCACACGATATTCAAGAATACCTGCTTCAATAAGCTATCCAACATAAGGAATATGCATTTCCCCCCCTCACTATTTTCATTTCATCTCTTTCGAAGTAAACCATTTCATTAATACAAAAAATAGACCAACGTAATAGACATGATATAAATTATTTGGATAGAGACTTATATTGTTACATAAACCAATTAAATTTCCAGTGACATGTCATCTGATAAAATGGTGAAATAGTGCTTGCAGCAAACATTCCACAAGGATTTGGCTCAATTGTATATCATTTGACACTTTGGAAATAAATTCCTTGTTAAGTTGAAAGTGATAAATTTGGTTTATAGTAATTATACATAGACCATATAATTAAAATGTAATAACATTTCAACTCTTAAAAATGGGCTCTATTTAGGATTTAACATAGTAGCAACTTGAAGATAGCATAAAACAAACTTATTTTTAATCATTTTCTAAAAAATTCTAATTAAGGGAAAACATGGTTCTGAAGTCAAAATAGATCAATAATGCAATGGAAATCTCAGGTGACTGAATTAAGGTATACAAAACAGAGATAGAAAGCCTTTTAAATACTATGAAAATATCTCATTCTTGCCTCAATCACCTGCGTATTACAGAGAGGGGAAGAACTGCATAAAATATGGTTCTTTAAAATAGCAGCTAATCCAAAAATAATTCACACTTATATTTTGGGAATTCACAACTTTTCAAGTAAAACAGTGACCTACAATTAAAAAAAAAAAAAACCCTTAGGAATAATGTCAATTTAATTCAATTTTACAAACATTTACTGAATACCTACCAGGAGCTAAGAAGGCTCTGGAGATATAAAAAAACCGTTAAGATCAAGGTTTCTGCCTGTGAGAATGGCAGTAATGAAGGGAAGCCAGATGTGTAAACAAGTTTTAAAAATGTGAGGACTGCTATACTCTCATGTGCACATAGAACCATGAGGGCACAGATGAAGAATTCATTCAGTCTCGTTTGAGGGTGTCAAGGGAAGCTACAGAAGAAAGCACCCGAGATCAGACTTCATCAATGAGTTCACCAGGTTGGGAAGCGTGGAAGGGACATTCCAAGTGTATATGACAGCATGATCAAAGACCTGGGAGAACTCAATGCACATGGCAAAGAGCATGATGGGAGATTCGGACATTGATTCTTGGAGTACAAGAATCAGCCCCATCAGAATCTGGAGTTAAATGAAACTAAGATTCTTAGGTCCCACTTCTAAAGATTCTGTTTCAGTAGAACTGGGATGCTGCTCAAGAAACCTTTTAAAATCTTCTTAGCTTACTTTGTTGTCCAACATTTTTGATTCTGTAGATCTAGACTGGTCCCTGGACCACACTGCAGGGACGCCAGCTTAAAGTGTTGGTGATAGGAAGGAAGGGGGACTTGAATTGAGGCTATAGACCTAGATCATGGCAAAAATGTAGATTTCATATTTCATGGTAATGAGTTTGGTCTTCATTTTGTAGACAATGGAAGTTATGAAAAACACAGTGGCTTAAAATGACAACCAGCTATTTAATTCAATTCTGCAGACTGGCTTAGCTGGATGTTTCTTCTGATCTTGGCCAGGCTCCCTCATGCATCTGTGGCCAGATGTGGGTCACGTAAGCAGTTTTGCTGATCTGTGCTAGCTCTCAACTCTGGTGCTTCAATTAGGGCAATTGGGCTGACTCAGCTCTGCCCCCTGTGGTCTCCCATCTTTAGGAGGCTGGCCCAGGCTTGTTCGTGACAAGAGCTGGATTCCAAAAGAAAGAGTGGAAGCACTCAAGGACACTTGAGACCTAGCCTTGTAACTGATAGAGCATTAAATCTGCCACATTCTATTGGTCAAAATAAGCCACAAATCCACCCCCACATTTAAGGGGTAGAGAGAATTACCTCTTGATGGGTGTGAAGGGGAACAGAATTCGCCACTCCAAAATAAGCCTCTTTGGCCTAAGGATTTAATCTTGAGCTGGTTATTTTTAAGAAACAGCAGACATAGGAAAAGCTCTGACAACCTAGAAGTTACTCTTTTGTAAGAGATATTTACAAGGGAGACCTCCATTTCTAAGGGTGTCTCCTCCTCTGTACCAGGAAGAGAAGGAGGACTCTAATCTCTAGAAACTCTTATCAATGGAGAAGGCCCCCCAAGTTAAATCTGCAGAACAGTCTTACCCTTGTTATTGTTATCAGCAAGAGCATGGTAAACCTCCCCCACCTGGTTGCCCTCATCCCCAGATCTTTCTTGTCTTTAGCTGGAGATGGTATTTAAAGTGGTGGCTTGGGCCATTTCAGGGAGTTGCTCAGTTTTCCTGGGTCTCTCCCATGGATACAGAAGGGATCCAAATTATTCAACTTCTGTTTCTCTCCTCTTAATCTATCTTTTACTATGGGGGCAGGGGGGCATCGCAGCCAAGAGCCCTGAAGGAAAATTAGTTTCCTCCCCCACAGGTGGAACTTTAAAGTCATGTTGTCAAGGGGCATGGATAAAGGGGAGCCACTGATTAGGGCCATCACTGCCCATCAATCCACCACTGAAGTTCTCTCATGTCCTGTTTCTCTTCATTTTCATAAGTAAAGCACCTAGCAGAGCCTCTGGCACAAGATAGGAATTTAAAAGGGACAGGGAAAAGTGGTAGCCATCTACTAAATAGGATAGAGATGTTAGCATAGCAATGTTTCAGGAATATTCCATTGACCATGCCATTGAAAAATCAATTAGAAGTAGTGGAGACCAGAGCCAGAAAAATTATTTTAACATTTTCACCCAAACTATGAAAAGGGGAAGAATGCCGACGGAAGCAACGGAAATGGAACAAGAGAATAGAATTGAGAACTGTTCTGTAGGGTATATTCAACCGGTCAGTATGGCCGAGTGGCTGAGAATATGAACCCTGGATTGTGAATAAGAACTCTGGATTCAGGAAGATCAAGGCTTACATTCAAACCCTGTCATCTTGATCAAATCACTTGATTTATTTAACCTTCAATTTCTTCATCTGTCAGATGGTGCATGCACCGAGAACAAGGTGCAACACACATGTAGTAAGGATCAGGGCTCCGGAGAGACACAATCGTCCTCTGACAATCCTCTCTGCAAGGATCTGGAGCAACGATGAGAGCTGTTCCTGAAAACCACAGGCATAATCTATGTAGAGACCATATTACTCACAGAAATCACCACCAGCAGGCCAATATGCATCAGGAATATGGGTGCATGCTCTCTGTACTGCTGCCTCCGGAAGTACTTAGAGCCAAATGCAGACACTGGTTTCCCTATATCCCAGTAGAGGACAGAATATTGACACTAGCAATTGGAGAAAGACCAAACAAAGTGAGAACTGCTGCCCTCCCACATACATGTTTAAAAAATGCAATCCCACTATACATACGGTTTTGTCAGCTTTTTCTACTATGTCCTGTGAACATGTCAACTGATATAAATACTTCTACCAAATCATTTTGTTTTTATTAAGTAGGCTCCATGCCAAGCAAGGAGCCCAACATGGGGCTTGAACTCACGACCCTGAGATCGAGACCTGAGCCAAGATCAAGAGTCGGATGTTTAACCCACTGAGCCACCCAGACATCCCTCTACCAAATCATTTTTAATAGCTGTGTAAAATTCCACTGACTTGTACCATTATTTAATCCCTACTTGAGAAAAACCTTATTTGCTCCATTTTTTTTTAAAACAATTGTATCCTATTACAGAGAATACCATACACACCTGATTCTTTACAACAAATATTTAGAAGCAAAATTCCTGAGTCAGAGTGTGTGGACAATTGTAAAATTCCTGGATCTACTGCTAAACTGTTTAAGTGAATTATATTCCTGTCAAAGGAGTAACAGAATGTTACGGTCCTGGAATCTTCACCATCGCTAGATATATCAGTTATGTATTGCTACATAATGAATTACCATAAACATAATGGTTAAAACAATACTTTTTTTTTTTTTTTTTTTTTTACCTCACAGAGTTTGTCAGGAGCCTTCACATGGTAAAGCTCTGTTCTCTGCTGCTTCAGTCTCACCAGCTACAACCAAGACCTCAGCTACGTTGCATTCTTATCTGGAGGTACAATGAAGAATCCACCTGGAAGCACTCTCAGATTGGTGGCCAAATTCCTTTCTACATGGCTAGCGGACCAACTGCTTCCTTTTTAACCTAGCTAGAAGGCTCCCTCAGCTCCCAAAGGTCTCCCAACTGTTCCCTGCCATGCAGCCCTTTTCACCAGGAGCTCACCACATGGTATCTTACTTTGTCAAGGCCAACGGTAGTATAAAATAGAGCCAGTTTGCAAGAGTCGTCTATAACATTATGCAATCACAGGAAAAAAATATCCCATCAGTGTTACCACATTCTACTGGTTAGATGCAAGTCACAAGTTCTACTCAAACTCTAGTGGCAGATTTTCTACAATGATGTGGACTAGGGAGGTAGGAGTCATTAGAGTTCACCTTAAAGTCTGTTCACCCCCTAGATGTTATCATTTGTTTTACTTTTTACAAATTCCACATAAATTAATCATTGTTTTCACTTGTGACTTTGTTTGCATTCAATTTGCCTTGATAATTAAAATAATTTTTAATGGGAAAAGTGGTCAACATTAAGTGCTGCTCACAAAAAAATAAGTAACATAGAAAGCTCACAGCTCTAGCAGTAATTAACCATAAATTGCCTAGAGCTCTTTCTGAACTGAATTTAAAATGACCAGACATCAAAATAATATCAAGAGAAGTAGTATTTCATGATGTTTAGGAGAATGCTCTCTGGAGCTAAAATGCCTGAGTTTGATTATCGACTTTACAAGCTATGAAACTTTTTGGCCAGCTACTTAGCATCTGAGCCTCAGCGTTTGTATCTGTAAAATCTGGACTATATTAATTATGCTTAAACTTACTGAGCACTTTGTACATTCTACACTCTAAGTACTTTAACATGAATTAACTCATTTAATTCTCACAGTAACCTTATGAAATAAATATCCTGAAACAGATTATCCTAGGGTATAGAGAAAATTAAATGAGTTAAGTAAAGGCCATAGAACTGTGCCTGGCACATAATAAGCACTCAGTATATGTTAGTTATTATTGGGTTATATGCAGTCCTGTGTTCATGTCAGTGCTCTGGGTGATAAAAGGAGGATAATATAATGTTTAACCCAAAGAAGATTGAGAGAATAAGACATTCACAGGAGGGGTGCCTGGGTGGCTCAGTTGTTAAGCGTCTGCCTTCGGCTCAGGTCATGGTCCCAGGGTCCTGGGATCGAGCCCCGCATCGGGCTCCCTGCTTGGCGGGAAGCCTGCTTCTCCCTCTCCCACTCCCCCTGCTTGTGTTCCCTCTCTCGCTGTGTCTCTCTCTGTCAAATAAATAAATAAAATCTTTTAAAAAAAAAAAAAAAGACATTCACAGGAAAATCAGGATCACAGATATTTCCTTAGGCAACATAATTAGGTGGCACGTGCTCTGGCTAAGTCCACAACATCCGGGAACTTCTCCTGGAAGTGGCAAGCCACAGATATGTTTTTGAAGAATGGGTAGGATTTGGGTCTAGAGAAAAGTAGGAGTGGGAAATTACAAGTGAATGGAATAGTTGGTTCAAAGCCCCGCCCACCCCCCCCCCCCCCCAAAAAATGGCCAAGGCTGCTCTCTGTCAGTAAATTAAATATAACTCTGGCAGAGTCAGGTGTTCAGGAAGGAACAAGGTGAGGCTGGACAGGAATGTTGACACTAGAATATGGGTGGCCTCAATGGACTGCATTAACCTGTAAATATCTACTTATTTATTCAGGAAACAAAATGACGTGCTTGCTTCGGCAGCACATATACTAAAACAGGGAACAAAATGATGATTTGTCATAACAAAGACTACTGCAATAAGAACATGAAATTCAATGCCAAACTTACCTTCCATATGAGGAAGGAAAAGGAATGCCTTCAAGCCTTCACTGCCTCTCATTTACTATAAATCTATCCCACAAGACTCAAATAAGATGTCTCCCCAGATATTTATGAACTCCTGGAATATCTACTATCATTTATCACATGAAGACATAGTACCGATGGGATTCAGGGCAGGCCTCCCCCCAAATATGCCACTTTGGTTATTTTGAGTAGAAGTTTCTTAAGAAATAGCCAATGCAAGAAGGAACACTCTGACCCCTCCTCTGAAACCCTGAATGCAGGAAATTCCATGTGAAGGATATTCTCCCTGCACCTATCATGTAGAAGGCATCCTTACAGTCAGCGGTAGGGAGTTCAGGGCCAAGACGGCTATAAAAAACAGGATTCCTTCATTAATTTGCTACGGTTCTGTGCCAGTCTCAGCATACTGATAGTAATGCTATCTGCTAGAAACGCCTGGGGACACTCACCTGGGAATCAGTGACATCTCCCCTTTCCAAACCATTGCTACAACTGGAGCAACCCTTGTGATTCTTAGAATTACAACATGCCCCTCAGCAACAACTATCAGGAAAATTTGAAAAATAGAGGTTTACTACTTACAAGACCTGAAAATTACACAGTGCACCTAGGACCACACAGTGAGGTCGCAGGCAAAGAGAGTGGGCACATAGGCCTGGGGTTCTGTTTCTTTTGAAGGTGGGGGCCTAGGGTTTCACAGCCTCCCTCTTTATTGGTGAATTTAAAACACAGGAAGAAAAAACACAAGTAGTCCAAATGATCAGTTACTAAAATCAACCAAGAGCCCTTACAATGAAGGAGCCTGGGTGGGTGGACAACGCCTGGCTCTTGATCTAATGTTGTGGCTGGCATGTGTTTATTCGAGACAGCCATCTTTGAAGTGGACACCCAGGCATCAAAGCTTAAGTCAGGCACTTGCATTACCAAAAAAGGAAAAACAAAAACAGAAACTTACTGAGCACACCCAAACCCCTCCTGTCAATCCTTCACAAATATTTGTTTCTTTGCTTAAAAGATAGAAAAACCTGCCTGCTTTGGTCTTCTTCAAGCTCATATTTCTGTGGGCTTCCATATATATGCAATTAAAATTGTTTTATTTCCTTTTCCTAGTAATCTGTCTCATGGCAACTAATTATTAGCCCAGCTAAAGAACCTAGAAGGGAAAAAGGAAAAATTTTCCTCCCCTACAGTACACTGCATCATTAAGTAACTACCAAGTGTACAAACTGCGACTTTCAATAAGAGAACAGGCTGCTGGCTGAGCAGGGACCAGGATTTACAGCAGGAAATGACACTATTGTTTATTGAGCACCTCGTACATTCCTGGCATTATGCTAGGTATGCTCACACTGTGCATTTAATCTTTACCACTACCATGTGCTATAAGCCTAGCTCCAGAACCAAGTTTCACTGCTATGGTGACTAGACAGTTTATGCTGAGGAAATATATTCTTTTTGTTGACTTCTCTAGAATTATGAGCACAAAAATTAGACCATACAACTCATAGCTTTCTACCACACTAACACACAACAACAGCACCCCTGATTTTTTAAACCTGTGATTTGAAAGGAGATATGTGTTGGACATGCAGAGGTATAAATGCAAGAGAATGGAGACTATCCTGAAAATCAGGCAACATGAAGCCTCCATCCAGGTTCTAAGCCTTGTCCTGCTACTCCTAATTGGCACACAAGACCAATAATAAATGATGTATCTAATGAATTTTTCCTATAGCCAGACACTCTTCTAGGCATATCTATTCCTTCAATCCTCACAACTACATGAGGCTAAATACTATAAATTTCCTTTTATGTTTTTTAAAAAATTTTATTTACTTGAGAGAGTGAGCGTGGGTGCTAGAGAGCAAGTGGGGGAGGAGCAGAGGGAGAGGGAGAAGCAGACTCCCCTCTGAGCAGGAAGCCCAATGTGGGACTCAATCCTGGGACTCCAGGATCATGACCTGAGCCAAAGGCAGACCCTTAACTGACTGAGCCACTCAAGTGCCCCAATAAACTTCATTTTATACATGAAAATACTTGTCTTCTGTCAAATGAAAAAGTTTCACTCCATATCAATCTTTTCCCTTACTAGTGAATTTTGACATGATATTCCTCTTCACCCTCTATCCCTAGCCTTTTGGGTACCAAGGGTCAAATTATAGAAATGTTTTATTGTACTTTTTATATATAACAAACATACATCTTCTGCTTATCAGTTACTCAAGTAATATGGATAATAACTAGTTTCAAAACATTAGAAGTATCACCTAACTCTGCATCTCAGCCTATTAATCTAAAAAATATCAATGTAATTCTATGTTCTACTTACAGGGAGATTACTAGTGGAAAGTTTCATTTCGACTAGAAAAGCATTTACAGAAATTTAAAGTCCTTGACATGTGTAAAGATTAACCAACTGTAATACTTGCTAAATGGAAGATCTTATTTCTCCTGGGTGCCTTTGTTTTTCATAAGAGCTATGTTCACTTTAAAACAACAATCCTATTTTTCTTGCTCTTTGAACTGCCATTATATCAGAGGAAACTTTCTCTACTCTCCTTTATCTGGGTCTGCTTCTCTGATCCTTGATAATAGTTAGTTCTAGTCAAGACAGATTGCTTTGGTGCTGTTCATATTAAAATGGGCAGCCACAGAAAACCTGGAAAGGCAAAGGGACTGTGGGAGTTGGGAAACTACAAATTAATGTTTATATTGCAGCACAGCAAGGAGCAGAAATTCAACCAGTCAAGGGAAGGACTTGAAGAGTAAGTCTACCAGGACAGAGCCTCTTGCTACTACACAAGGCCCTTGAGGATTCTCAGCAGCAATGAAAGAGAAGCAGAGCTGGCTCAACACAGAGTGAAACATTCAGGAATCTCAAGCTTAGTAACAGGGAGGATTCCAGAGGTGAATGTACACGGGTGCTGCTTTTCTAAATTCACAAGCTATAATTAGGTATATATGGACAAAGTACCTTGGTAAAATGTTAAAAAAAAAAAAAAATGATTCATCGTGTTTTTTCATAAAGAAATATTCGTTTATACCTTGATGGGTCTTCTGTATTAAAGCACAGAGTTGTCAGGATGCCAACTATCTTTCTTTGTAGCTTATCAATATGTTATGAGAAAGACATTGCTAAAAATAGCAGTGAAGTAAACATAAGCCTTGGAATTAGAAATAACACTGGGTCCTCCATCATGTGTTTTCCTTATTCAAGACAGCTATACTGAGTTTCATCCTGGGGGTTAAGTACCTTTAAATGGGTTGAACGTGTTTAGGATTCAAAGTTCAATAAAATAATACCTATTTTTTAAAGATTTATTTGACAGAGGGAGAGAGTGCGCGCATGTGCAAGCATGTGCACACAGCGAGGAGGGGCAGAGGGAGAGTCTTAAGCAGACTCCCCGCTGAGCACATTGCCCTACACTGGGCTTGATCTCATGACCCTGAGATCATGACCGGAGTCGAAACCAAGAGTCAGACACTTAACCGACTGCACCATCTAGGTGCCCCAAAAGAATACCTAAAGATATCAAAACTGAGGTTCAGACTGTTTAAAAACCTTCCTTCCCTGATGTTAAACAGCTAATGTGAAGGTCGTAACTTTCACTAACACCTGTGTTCAATTCCAAAGCTCTTGTCCCTTTTATCAGTGTAGTCTACAGAAAAATAGGAACATGTCCCAAAGAGTGCAATAAAAATAACTGAAGGGATGGATAATGGGCTTCATGAGGAGTTCTTAAAGAATCTGATAATATTCTGGATTATTAATATAGAATAATGTACACCTCTATATGTTCCCAGTAACTAAAACAGAGGATATTGCTTTAAGGTATAAAGGAAAAAAATTAAAACACTTTAAGATATAATAAAAGCATACCAAACACAGAAACCCTGGAGAAAGGAACCATGCATAGTGTCTATTCCTAGAGTACTTCAAGCAAAATATGGAGAGTCCCCTTTAACCTGCCCAAAAAGACATAGCAGGAGCAGATGTGCGCTCTATGGTCCTTTCTGCTTTATGATCCCATAATTCCATTACTTAATAGTTTGCAAATTACGGAGTCCACAGTAGTTTATGATAACTCCATTTGTGCCTGACAGTAGGGTAGGGAGTATACAGCATAAAATTGCTTGCCAGTTACATGCAGTTACTATTAATACAGTATAATGAAATAGGATATGTTGACCCTCTTTTTTTTTTTCTAATTTTTATTTATTTATTTGAGAGAGAGAGAGAGAGAAACAGCATGAGAGGGGAGAGGGTTAGAGGGAGAAGCAGGCTCCCCGCTGAGCCGGGAGCCCGATGTGGGACTCGATCCCAGGAC
This sequence comes from Leptonychotes weddellii, assembly GCF_054177405.1. NCBI lineage: Eukaryota > Metazoa > Chordata > Mammalia > Carnivora > Phocidae > Leptonychotes > Leptonychotes weddellii. The sequence continues at coordinate 7,683,500 of NC_138385.1, read as the reverse complement.
TCCGGGATCATGACCTGAGCCGAAGGCAGTCGCTTAACCAACTGAGCCACCCAGGCGCCCGACCCTCTTTTGATCTAGGAGCTCTAGAAATGAAATAAGGTGTGCTCAAGGAGCACTGGTGAAACTATTTTTCTCCTAAATGTCAGATAGTTAAGAGCCCATTTAGACACACTCATTTATTTTTTTTTTTTATTTTTTTTTTAAGATTTTATTTATTTATTCATGAGAGACAGAGAGAAAGAGAGAGGCAGAGGGAGAAGCAGGCTCCCAAGGAGCAGAGAGCCCGATGTGGGATTCGATCCCAGGACCCCGGGATCATGACCTGAGCCGAAGGCAGACGCTCAACCA
>NC_138385.1:7647700-7682652 GCF_054177405.1 Leptonychotes weddellii | reverse complement strand
GTTTATATATACCAGATATGATAAAACTAACCTAAAATGGCAAGATTTACACGTCATGTAAAAAGTGCCTGAGCTGCCTTAATGAACTAAAATAGGTTTCAACTTCTGTTCACAGAGCTTTATCAGCAATCCTTAATGTTTAATTTTTATACAAAATCAGCAATATAGCCAACTACCAATTAAAAATTAATGAGTACCCAATTTTGAATGAAAATATAATGTACTTAAAATAATTTTAAAAAGTTTTTACCAATTATTCTTAGCCCATTTCTCCATTTTACTGACAAGAGAATGCCATTTAATGCATGTAACTAAGCAAAATAATTTACTGCACATTAATTTCCCTTAACTTTTGAAGGAGTACCATCTTATTTCCTTATTTTTGAACCTATTTGGTACATTAACAGCACACATTCAAGGTTCACTACAAAACAAATAGCACATGGTAATGATTTAAGTGCAGTTATAGAAATAATATATATGGAGTAAGATTATTTCTGATCTTGAAGTAGGCTGCCAGTGACTGGCATTATATACATACTTATTTAATATCTTCCATTAATTTTGCTGCTGGCTCCCTCTGGGTCTTAAAACAAGTCACCTGTTGTGTATCAATTACCTTTACTGATAAAAAGTAATAAATGTTATTCTGTTCCTTCATCATAAAAAAAAATTCTTCTAACTCTTGTGTTGAATGAAGACTTCACAAGTATTTATTATGCAATTCACAGATCGAACTATGCACACATGCATGGGTCAATGAAGGGAACTTTTCAGGAACCAAGTAATGATTTATTCAATTCTGTGTACCTTAGATGCAAAAATAAAATCAGTCCACGAAGACAGTATTACTAGAACCTGTGAAGTGCCCAACTACATCATATTCATATAACCCTCCTTCTTTGTCCCAAATTGTGTCAACTGCTCTAAATATGTATTGCTAGACTATTTCTCAGTTTTTACTTTTAGAGAAATTATGTCATACTAAATATATTCTTGCATTTCTTAATTTTCCTCAGTATTTTCAGATACATTCATACTAATGCATTAAGCTGTAGTTCATTGTTATTATGTAGCATCCCATACGAATATAACATCTTTATCCATTCTAGTTATTAGTAGACATCGGTCTTGTTTCACATCTCAAGCTTTTACAACTTGTTTTGAACCTTCTCTACACGTCTCTGGAAGCACATGCACAAGGGTTTGTTGGGAAATTTTATAGATATATATATATAATTATATATATTATATATATATGGAATCCATAGCATAATTTGCTCATCTTCACCTTTAAGAGGTAACACCAAAGAATTTTCCAAAGTTGTACCAATTTATATCCTCACCAGCCATTTGAGTTTTATGATGTTCCACATCCTTTGGTTTTTGTTATGGATACAGTGAAAGTCTTCATATGTTCTGTATACTTATCCATTGCCAATTTTGTGTTGCACAGATCTCCAAGTTCATGGTTTAACTTTCCATTTCCTTTATGGTGGCTTTTGATAGATAGAAATTATTTAAATGTAACTAAGTATACCAAACATTGGAACTTCTTGCCTTAAAAAAAATCTTTCCATGAACCAAGAGCAGGAGTATACGAACTATATACCCCAATGGCCAAAATTTGGGATTCTACATTTTTAATGTAGAGAATATTTTCAAAAACTTGTAAAAATAAACAAGGACTAATATGCAATAGAGATAGTATATTAGGTGCAAAGCCTAAAGTATTTACTCTTTAGTCCTTTATATAAAAGTTCGCTGACCCCTGCCTTAGGGCCACAAAGATCATCTTTTATAGCAGCACTGTCCAGTACAAGTTTCTGTGATAGAAATGTTCTATAATCTATGCTTTCCAATATGATCGCCGCTGGCTATATGTGGCTATTGAGTACTTGAGATATGCTTAATGGATTGGGAACGGAGTTTTGTTTTCTTTTTTTAATTTAAATCACTAGATGGGTCTCACGGCTACAAACAGGTAGTCCTATATTTTTATTTACAAGTTTTAACATTTTGCCTTTCAAAACTATCTTTAATCCAACTAGAACAGATTTGTGTTCACATCAGAGATTAAATGTCACTTTCTCATAGGGATAAAAAAGGTTTCCTAAGCATTTTCCTGTAATGGTCCAATTACAGTGTGTGTGTAACAGACTGGAGTAGGTACATGCAAGTGCTTGAGGCCAGAGGCAACTTCAGAAACTTGTATCACCTGTGATTTTTTTATGTAAATGTTACACCCAACGTGGGGCTTGAACTCACAACCCCGAGATCAAGAGTTACATGCTCTACCAACTGAGGCAGCCACGTGCCCCTCACCTGTGATTTTTTTCAAATTCATCATTTTCATGACACTTGTACACTAGGCTTACTTCCAAGCATTTTACAAATATTAACTAATTTAATCCTCATATTAGTACTATTAGTCCTATTTTTCACATGGGGAACTGTGGCACAAAGAGTAGATCCAAGGACATATAGGTAATAGGTGCCACAACCAGGACTTGGACCCAGACATTTGGGCCCCAAAGCTCATACTCTCAAATCACTACCTTGTATGACTCAGCAAATAATGGTTTTGTTTCTTCCATTCTTAACTATATAATTTCTTGAACTTTTTAGGATCTTACCGCACATGCTCAGGACTCCAATCACTTCATTGTAAGACTGGTAGCAGTAGTATTCTTTCTTGCCTTAGTCCATCTTTTAAAGGGATTATTTTAGTATGGTATTTGCTTCATTCATGTCAATATACCTGATCAAGTAATTTCTTTCTATACCCTGTTGGCTAAAATTGTGCATAATTATGAAATTCATGAAAGAAATTTTAATCAAAGCCTTTTTCTGAATATACTGAAATTATCATACAGACTTTCACACTTAATTTCTTAATAGGAGCTGTATTAATCATTTTTTCTAATGTTGAGACAGCCTTGCATTCTTGGAATAAACAATCTTACAATGTTATGATAGGTCATATGTAATATGTGGTATTTATATGTAAATATAAATTGGGAGTTGCCTTTGCAAAATTAAGAATTTTCATGACCAAGACCAGCATATAGTTTTCCTTTGTTCTACTGCCCTTGTCTGGTTTTCTGTCAAAGTACATGAGCCTAATTAAGTCAGTTGAGGAGTACCATTTTAATCTTATGTACTTTCTGAGAATAGAAAAGTATTCATTGTTTGGTAGAATTCTTTTGAAAAATGAATTCTTTTAAATCTATTTATTAGGAAAACAATGTCTGTCCTTATTTTTAAGAGCTAATTTGAATCTATTGTTCTTGGCTGTTTCCTGGCTTCCATCTTTACAGTTGCTAGCTCAGCTCTGATTGTCAGTCTTTTGTAGATGACCTAGGTTTTCTCTGGCTGCTTTTATAATATCATTTGTTTTAGTGCTCCTTAGTTTATCTATAAGTGTACTTCAGCATGGATTTAATCTTATCTATCCTATTTGAGATTTGTTGGGGATCCTCAGTCTGGAGATTTGATTCTTCCACCAATTTCGGGAAATACTCAGCTATTAACTCACTGAAAACTTCCTCTTTTCCATTCTATTCTATCCCTCCAGTACTTTAACTAGATGCTTGTTAGTCCTTCTAAGTCTGCTACCCATTATTTTTGACATACATGTCCTATTTTCCATCTCTTAATTTCTATGTGCTGAATTCAGAGTAATTTCAGATATACAGTCAAGTTTATCAATTCTCTTCAGCTACATTTAACATTCTTTTTAACCCATATAACCAAGTTTTAAACTATTATTTTTAGGTCTAGAAAATTTACCCTTTGTAAATTTCACTAGTCAAACAGTTTATTTCTTAGTCTTACTTCAATACCTTATTTCTTGAAACATGTTAAATATACTCCTTTTTAAGATTTTATTTGTCAGAGAGAGAGCGCGCAAGCACAAGCAGAGGGAGAAGCAGGCAGAGGGAGAAGCAGACTCCCCGCTAAGCAGGGAGCCTGATGCAGGACTAGATCCCAGGACTCTGGGATCGTGAACTGAGCCGAAGGCAGACACTTAACCGACTGAGCCACCCAGGTGTCCCAAATATACTCCTTTTTCCGATAACTCTAGTGTTTACAGTCTTTATAGGTTGGTTTAAATTCTGGAGTTTGTTGTTTCTCTTGATACTCAAGAGTTATGGTTTGTTTTGTGTTGTCTTTTAGGAGTTTTGATTATGAACTCAATACTGGGTATGTAAATATGAAGAAAGTGATTCAATTATTAGGAATTAGGTTAAAGAAATTTATCTCTTTGATAAGTCAAATGAGATAAAATAATGTAATTATCTTGATAGATGCTGAAAAGGTCATTTATAACATCTGTCATCCAAGTCAGATTTCTTACTTTTAAGGAAATAGTAAGGAGTATATATCCCTAAATACAATAAAAATAATGTGTATCTTAAAATATCAAACACTTAATATAGTGGTGATGTAGGAATTAAGAATTTCAAAGTATTCTTTCAAAAGAGGTTTATTCCACAGCTTTAGGAAAATGGGCTTTCCACAAAGGCAGGAACTAGAAAGAGGTACCTCTTAGGGACTCAAGGGCATAGACTCAAGTATCACAAATGAAGATGTGACCACAGATACTGAGTTTGGGCCAGCATCTAGGAAAGCCTAATGTCTGCAAACATCCCCTTAAATGGAAAGACTAAGCAAAGGAGAGGTGGATATTTTTCTTCAATACTGATGTGAGCCCTGAATATAACAGAAGTAACTGTGGAATAACTTAAAATTAAGCTTCTCTCATATAGAAGTCTCTACCTCCTGCAGTGTCATCATCAACTGGGTGCTGTTTATCAGGAGACTGAGGGATGCTGTACTGTTAAATGTTAGGTCTGTTAAGATTCTGTGCCCTTGGCTAAATTAATCTGGAAGCTACAGCAAACTATGAATGTGTATGTTGGTCTTTTCCAATCAACCAACAGTACTTCTGAAAACACACAACAGGACACTAATGCCAAGGGCTGAAGTCAAAACAATACTACAAACAAAAAGTTTGGAAAATATCTATTAGCTCTTTTTAATTTTTTAAAACTTTTTTATGTTATGTTAGTCACCATACATTACATCATTAGTTTTTGATGTAGTGTTCCACGATTCATTGTTTGCGTATAACACCCAGTGCTCCATGCAGAACGTGCCCTCTTTAATACCCATCACCCAGTACTCACCCCTCTAGAACCCTCAGTTTGTTTCTCAGAGTCCATAGTCTCTCATGGTTCATCTCCCCCTCCGATTCCCCCTCTTCATTCTTCCCTTCCTACTATTTTTTTTTTTTTTATAACATATAATGTATTATTTGTTTCAGAGGTACAGGTCTGTGATACAACAGTCTTACACAATTCACAGCGCAAAGACATCCTCTTCTGAGAAATTTACAAGTGCACTAGATAATTAAAGGCTCTGTGAACTCTAACAATTAAGAAGACTTCTAGGTTCAGACAGTGGGTTAGCACACTTTTTTCTGTAATGGCCAGACAGTAATATTTTAGATTGTGCAGGCAATCTAAACATATGGTCTCTGTTGTATCTACTTAACTTTCCATTTGTAGTTCAAAGGAGCCATACAAAGTATTAGAATAGATACGGCTGTGTTTCAATAAACTTTATAAAAACAGGTAGAGGGCTGGATATGACCTGTGTGCCATAGTATAGAGTAACTGACCATCTCCTATACTTGATTATAGAAATATTTTTCACCCAAATCTCCATTAATAACCTATATACTTTAAAATAAGAAAGTTAAAATGATCAATCCTGGGGTGCCTGGCTAGCCCAGTCAGTGTAGCATGTGACTCTAGATCATGAGGTTGTGAGTTTGAGCCCCACATTGGGTGTAGAGGTTTTTGTTTTTTGAAGATTTCATTTTTCAATGAATCATGGAACACTACATCAAAAACTAATGTAATGTATTGTGATTAACATAATAAAAAAATTTTTTTAAAGATTTTTTATGTGAATTAAAATAAATCCTACTTGAAAAGCAAAGAATTATTTTAAACTGTTTTTATTTAGTCTCTTAGCTTTATAGAATTTATGCAAGATATATTACATATTATCTAAAAGTATCCAGGTAATAGAAAAGCATTTTATATATTGTATTCAATTTCCTTATACATGCACTTCAATATTTGTTTCTCATTCAACCTACCTTTAATGATATATCTGTGTTGTGATTATGTTATGGAAAAATTTGAAGGCATGATATCCAGAGTTGGGGCTAAAACATAACAGAATATTAGAATAGCAAGTGCAAATTAAGATTTTAAAATGCATACATTTTATGATTTTCTGTTCTTAAACTCTTAAGTGAGGTAACATGTGCCCATGAACTGAATAACCAATTCTGGGACAGACACGTATTTGGTAAATGCTGACATATGGACACCAAATTAAGTATGTGGCATCCTGCAACCCTTACCTCATGATTGCCCTGACTTTTGGTCACTGTATTTGAAACTTTATTATTAAGTAAAATCAATAAAACATAAGAGGTACTATGAACAAAGGATATAGATTTTCTTTCTACTTTCTAAATATAATAATTTTTCATCCTTCTGCTGGATTGATAGGTCCTAAATGTATAATTTGGCCTTCATTTAACATTTAACAGTGTCTCAAGGCAAGCCTTGAGATTTTAAGAAACCTAGAGTAAATGTAAAAGAGCAAGGTTCACCTTTAGCTTAACCACTGTATGAACCTGAACAAATCACTTTACTTCCTCAACCAGTTTCATCGTCTGTCAAATAGGATAATTAAACCCTTCTCATGAAGTTATAATTACAGGTCATCATATATGTGAAAATCTGAGTAGAGTTTCTGACTCATAGCACATACTTGAGAACAGGTAGCTGCATCTGAAGAAGTGACTATTTCATTAATTCCATTCACCATGACTTATCTGTAACCTAAACATGTTTAGAAGGAGGGCACTTATTATGGTGAGCACTGGGTGTTGTATGCAAGTGATGAATCACTAAATTCTCATTCTTCAGGAGACTCAGAGGAATCAACAAGAATCAAATTACATTTCATTCACATTTCAAAACAAGATATTGTGAGGATTCTCCACAGGGTTTAAAAGTTTTCACCAGCGTCGTGGTAAGAGTCCTAAATAGTATAGTGATTGCAAGATAGCATTATTCATTCTCATGACAATTCCAGAGCAAACAGCCTGGTGAAGGCCACACTTGCATTACTAACAGCTGTAAGACTTCACTTATTTTAAAAGCATTCAACCAGCAAAACCTCCCTTTCCACTAACCATTTCCCCATCACAAACCTCTCTTGGCGGACTAGAGTGCATTTCTAATATGATGCTCTATCCCACCCAGCTTGCAGTTCAGCCATCTCCAACTACTTTACTTCAGATTACAAATATACTACTTCTATCTTACTGACCTTCAGAGATCAGAAAACAAACAATTCTAATCTACAGAGAACATCAAGTTATAGAATACAATTTATCAGAAGACTACATGTTAAAAAAGTTAGCTTGGAAAAAAATTAAAAGCTTTGTCTGAACTTACTTTTAAATAGCTGTTATAATGCTTGTACTCAGTTTTATTCAACATTTTTTTTTAAAGAGCTAGAACCTCTGAACTACATCCCCAGACAGGTTTGGGCAAGCACTGCCTAGCATGAGCAAAGCTATTCGAACATCTCCATTGTGGAATCTAGTTTGCTGCCTATAGGCCACTATACATAGCATTTTCAATTAGGGAACCTGGCCTATTCTTTCAATGCCCCACAGGACATCATCTAATTTTAAACTCCAATCTTCATTAGTACACCATAGTCTCAACTCTTAATCTCCGGCCTAATTTCTGTTCATCTACTCAATTGACCTCTACAAAATTAAGGTGTTTTGCACAATTGTAAATATCTTGCCTGGATACACATGATGGAGGATAAAGCTAGAGGACAAGATGATGGAATTACGAGCTATTACCCCAACAGGTCACAAACCTTCCAAACTTCTGGCCTTGGGGTCAGTATTTCTCTACCTGGATCAGCCTTCTTTTCCTCTTCCATTGGAAAACTTAAACATCTTTCCAACTCAAGCCATCTGACTTTCCCACAGCAATTATCCTACATAGGTGGTTTTATCCCTCACTAGACCAGAAATCCTTCAGAAGCAGAGACCTATCATTTCCTTTCTTCTCCTACAGTTTGTACATTAGGAATAGGGGGGACTGCTGTGCTACATAAGAATTTGCTTAAAATAGAATATGTTGTGAATCATAATCAAATAAATATACACACCACATTGGAATGCCTTTCACTTTCATCTGCAAGTTGCATTCATCCTCCACTTTGGCACATAGTATTAAGCATTGCTGTGATGCTTCTACCATTTGTCCTTTAATCCTAGGTTCCCGAAGTCTTTTTTGCTTAACTGTTCTCTCCTTTGCTCTTGGTAGTTTCACCAACTGATGGGTTTTTTCTTTCAGTCAGATGGGAACTTAAAGCCCAGCTCTGCTCTTTACTAGCCATGTGACCACAGACAACCCACTTATTAGTTCCTTTTCCTTTCACCATCAAAAGGTTTCTTTACACTTGTCTAATACCACAATTGTAACTTTCTCAAAAACATGGATATATTTAAGCACCCCCCCCCCCCACCTAGCATAATACCGGTACAGATAGGCAATCAGAAAAGGTTTGTTGAGTAACTGAATCCCCTCAGGGTGCCATGAGGGATTCATTCATTCATTTCATTCTGAGGACACTTTTTTACTCCTGTTATAGCATTCTGAAGTGAGACAGTCCTGGGTTCAGATTTTGCTTCTGTTACTTATTCCATGTGCCATTTTTTAAAATGGTAATCTCTACCCCCAACATGGGGCTCGAACTCACGATCCCGAGATCAAGAGTCACACGCTCTACTGAGTAAGCCAGCCAGGCATCCCCCGCCCCGTGCCATTTCATATGGAGTTTTGTACAAGTCCAATTTTCCACTTGACTATAAACTCTTTAAGGATATGGAGTATGTATTATTCATCTTTAAGTTATTCCCCTTTAAAGGTTATCATGATGACTCACCAATCTGAATTCCATAAAAAGGGGGCTTAATGAAAAGCTAGTGCAAAAGCAGGGTAACAAATATGAACAAGACATTTTCATGATTCTTGCACTGGTCCCCCCTCATTATAACCTCTTCTCTGCCAGCATTTCCATGTTCTACAGTACAACCCAGGTAATGAGAAACCTCTGGCTTTCCGTTCTTGCTTTGCTGCTTTCTACGTGCATCAACTTCAACAAATCACTGACCATAATCAGCCTCTACATTACCGCTTTAAGGTAACAGTTACATTAGATGATGGTCTTAAACCCTGGTACATAGGAGATACTCAGCATTTGTTAGCGCTCTTCTCTTTTGGTTCAAAGCATGTTGTAAAATGATCTGCCTTTACTAAAACCCATTTTTGAATAAACTTACTCTTCTCCAGATATCTCATCTCAACAATGTAACTTTTATGAATGGTCAGTGGTCATTGTAGGTTGAATTTCTCTAAAATGTCGTGGAAAAACAAAAAATGAAATTTTTTAACAAGTATAAAGAAAAACACGGTCTAACCAAACTTCTCTCAGGTAGTTAATGAAAATAATAATAGCTAACACTTGTGAAGGTTTATTATGTTCCAATGACTAGGCCAGGACACTTTATACATATTCTCTCATTTAATCCTCACAAAACTTTTTTTGGGGGGTGGGCTCTTTGTACACACAGAGGTTAAGAAAATTGTTGAAGGAGGTAGAATTGAACTCTAATCAAAATTGGTTTCTTCCATCATCAGGACATGGGATGGGTTTTGAGCCTAATAAAGATTTCGTTTCAACAAGATATTTGCATTTTTGTTATTACATAAGAGTACTATGGTCAAGTACGGTAGTTCCTAAAAGCAAGTCTACATCAGAATTACTTTGCAGCACTTAATAAAAACAGATTCCTGAGCCCTACCCCAGACCCACTGAATCAAAATCTGTTGGTGGGGCTCAGCAACTGTTGTTTTTGTTTGGGGGAGGCATGTTTTGTTTTCTTTTTCATGAAGATCAAGTTATTCTAAGTAAAATTCACATTTAGGAATGAATAGTGTGCGGTACAAAGAATGCAGTATTTAGAATCACACAGGGAGAGGGCAAATCCCAGCTTTGCCTCTAATGACCTGGGTGACTGAACTATTCTGAGCGTCAGACTCCAAATAGGTAGGGGTGACCAGGGTGATGTAGGGTGACCAACGCATCCTAGTTTACCCAAGAATTTCCTGGCTTAGCACTAGTGGTCCCATATCCCAGGAAATGCCTCAGCTCCAGAAACATGGGAATGGTAGCTCACCTTAGTATCATAAGAGTACATTTCACAGGGTTAGTAGGATATAAAAGATAACCTTTTCAAAGCATCTAGCACAGTACATTACATAGTATACCCTTATCCCAGATCATCTGAGCTCCAAGCATGTGTATTTAACCACACTGTTGACCTCTATTCCTTGATAGCATAAAGTCTCCTCAAACTCCCCACTCTATCCAAGTCCCAGCAGTCAGAGATGGCCTCTTAGGAAGGGGTGATCAGAAAAGACCTTTTTACGAAGAGTGTACTCAGGCTTATGGAAAGCAACAAGAGATCTTGAGGCACCCAGTAACAGCAGTATTGAGAGGATATTGCCACTCTTAGGCCTAAAGGGGACAGAAGAAAAAAGTCACAGCTGTAATCGTGAGGAAAACTATAGCTTGAGAGTGAACTACCCTGTAAGTACTGTGGTCTTAGGTTAGGAATGAAGCCCATAAGCAAACTGTAGACAAAAAGGAAGTGCTAGAAGAATAATGCCCCTACTTCTCCGCCTCTCTGACCAATGATCTCCTGTCAAAGTCTCTAATTCGCCAAACACAACCAGATGACAGCAAGGGAGCTAAGCTGATGCAATTTATAAAGGTCAGCCTCCCAGGGCAGACAGCAGGATGAAGAAGCATAAAGAGTGAATCAGGAAAGTCAAATAGAAAATATCTAGCACACTGAGTAGTACCCTATCTCTGATCAACACTGCCAACCATTTAGTTGCCTAAGCCATGGTTCTGGCACTTATCTTCAATACCTGCTTCTCCCATCATTCCCCATATACTATTCAAGGGAAACTCCTACTAATTTAACTTTCAAAAATCCCTCCTGAATCCACCCTTTTTTCTCCATCTTCACTGCCACCTTGGCTCAAGATACCCTCATATCTTGCCTTGATAGCTCTGTGAGCCTCCCAACTAAATCGCCTGCTCTTGCTCTGAACTCCTTCCAATATGTTCTCCAGGGAATGAGAACTGGTAAGAGGTAAGACTGAAGATGTAGGTCTGGAGGTGCCTTGTAAATAAAGGGATTGTTGCAGTATTCCTGGAACAATAATGTACACCCTGTTTTTTAAAGATATTTATTGAGAGAGACACAGACAGACACCATATAAGCAGGGGCAGAGGGAGAGAGAGAATCCCATGTAGGCTCCATGCCCAGTGTAGAGCCTGACACAGGGCTCAATCTCACAACCCTGAGATCACGACCTGAGCCAAAATCAAGAGTCAAACACTTAACCGACTGAGCCACCCAGGCGCCCCATCAACACCCTATTTAAGGCAGTAGCAGTAAGGACTGTTGGTTCACAAGCTCCTGAGGAGCTTCCTGGGTGAAATCTGAAACAGGCCGCTGTACACAAAAGGGAGGGAGAGTCCTAAGCAAGAGGCAGCCACTCCACACAGGTAGGTGGCAGGTTTAAAAAGCAAGGGAACGAGCCTGAGGCATGTCTTAGGTGGCTAAAAGACAAGTAGATCTCAGAAACCCTCCTGCCAAATCTTAAAATGTCTTATAGAGGCCTTACTGGGGTTCAGTTCTGCCTACAGTCCAGATGGTCTCAATACCATATCACTATTACAAGTCTATGTCCTTGGGACACCTTCTGGGAGTGGGGAAGGCCAGCACAACGTACATTCCAAGAACAGAGGAGGGGGCTGAGGAGCCTCCAATTGCTGGAGTCCAGCTCGTAGGTCAACAACCAGTCCTTTTGATGACCTCTCCCAACTGGGAGGGTGAGTCTAGGAAAATTGGAGATATTAAGCAGGTAAAAACCACAGGGCTTGGTTACTGATGACTGAATAGATGCCAGGGTGAGAAATGAGAGAGGTTCCAAGTTTCTGATATGAGCAACTGGATAAAGAAGAGACTTTCACAGAGACACAAAATGGAGAGAAAGTAGAAATTTGAAAAAATACTTACAAATGAGAAAATCATGAGCTGCATTTTATCTGATTATGTACATTTTTCCTGACCTTAAATTGCATGGATTACACAATTTGGTCCAGAATTAGAAGAGAGGGCTTTCAGATAATAGCTAATGTTTAGCCAATAGTTATTAATGAGAATCTGATCCTTCATAACTATGGGAAACTGCACAGAAAACCGCTGATACCCCTGTCATCTCTCACCACCATCACCCAAAACTCCCTAGCCTGCCCATCCCCAAATTCTTACAGATCCTAACCAAATCTTACTCTGCCCTCTGGGCCTTTCCTTATACAAGCCTTCTATTCTCCCTGGAACAGCACTGTTCTTGGCCTGATTCACTCTACATCCTCTAATATCCAGCCCAGATATTTCCCCACAGGAAGTCTTGCCAGACCCCCCACCAAAAGACTTAGCTTAGCTCTCCCTCTCTTTGCCCAATAGCACTTTATGTTTACCACTACCTATCTTGGCACTGGTCATATTGTTTTGTAATTGACAGTCTACTTATGTGCCTCTCCTATTATGGTCTAAGGCACTTCAGGGAATGACCATGTATTATTGTTCATAACCATATTCTCAGCAACTCAGCCTTGTACCGGACACACAGTAATAGTTCAATCCATGTTTATCAAATGAAAGCCCATTCTTGGCTTGGAATTTTACTCATTTAAGTACCACAGCAAGGAAATATTTCAGATTTCAGAAAGGGCATTTCTCCTCCCGCCCCCCCCCCCCCCACCAAACTGGTGATTTGTAGCAAATGTGCTCACCATCTCTGTGGGCCCAATTTGCTGGAGAGGAGGTGAGGACTAAATCCTAGAGTGCTAAACCTAGAGCGCTGCAAGATTCAGGATGTAAGGTCATCAGTCTTTTGGTAACCAGTCTCCTTTTCTAGATACTATCTGTGCGTGCACTGTGTGCACGCACATGTGTGCGCACACACATGAGGGGGTGAGGGAGGAGATGAGGAATATTCAATGAGCATTTAGTATATGCCTGACTCAACTGAAGCACTTTCAGTACATTATCTCCTACATTCCTTACAACCACCCTACAAAGTAGATCCTTTGCCATACCTATGGTACGTGAGGAAACTGAAGGCATAGACACTTGACGTGACTTACCCCGTATCACAGTAAATAAGAGGCCAAAAAAAAAAAAATTCAAAATTTAAATCCAATCCTATCTGAATTCAGATTCTGCATTCCTCCATGATGGTGGCTATCAAATCTTTTTCACAAAGAACCAGACAGTACTTCTGCTTTTATGGGTTATCTGGCCTCTGTCACAACCACTCAACTCCACCATTGCAACACAAAAGCGGCCACAGACAATACATAAATGAATGAGCATGGCTGTACCACAATAAACTTTATTTATAAAAATAGGAGGCTGATCAGCTTTGACCCTTGGATAATGTGCAGATACCTGCTCTATTATGTTTCTCAACCCTGGCTACACAGAAGGATCACCTGAGGAGCTTAAAAAAAAAAAAAAAGAAAAAGTAGATGCATAAATCACACCTCAGAGCAGTTGATCCTGAAAAGGTTTTTGAGACAAATCTCAGTGTGACCTTGGAAGATGCTGGACTTTTGTTTTTATGATGTTTTTAACCTACAGATGGGGAAGTTGAGGTCCAAATAGGTTAAGGAAATTGTTCAAGGCTACAGCTGTCAAGTGAAAGACAATGGGCAATTATATCTTCGGCCTGCCTTCAAATTCTTGTCCGTTTCTATGTTCTGTCCCCACAGCACCTGGCAGCCTGTCAGCTGTGAAAGCTTTGTGTTCTCATGTTGGTTAGAGTGATCACTAGTGTGCCTTTAACCAGTTGAAAGGCTTGATTCCACATTATGTCTCCTTTTGTTTGTGGAGGGGAGAATTTAAGTGGAAGAAAATACTGCTAGTAAGAGGATTTCAAGGGGCTCCTGGCTGGCTCAGTCAGTAGACTGTGGGACTCTTAATCTCGGGGCTGTGAGTCTGAGCCCTACACTGGTGGGGAGGGGCGGGTAGAGATTACTGAAAAATCAAATCTAAAACAAAAAAAAAATAATCTGTTTTATAGGACATCTCAAATATCTCATTTATTATTCTAAGTCAATCTTTTTATACCCAGTTAACATTTACTTTTAAAATACTGGGAATGCAGAATTTCAAGCTCTGAATTGCACTCTGAAAACTTGAAACAAGAGTACCAGCTTTTGCCAGAATTAAATATATTATTACCTCTCAAATAGAAAAGCATTTATTTTTTCACACAAAACCAGTGGCAGAGGATGATAAAGATGATTCTGTTTGATGTGAGATTATATTCAAGACCTCTGGGTCAGTAAATCTACCGAATGCCAGAAGTCATGGAAGATTAGTATAAATTGTGAGAGATGCAAAACTGCTATTAAAATAAAATACTTTAGGGGGCGCCTGGGTGGCTCAGTCGGTTAAGCGTCTGCCTTCGGCTCAGGTCATGATCCCAGGGTCCTGGGATCGAGCCCCCGCATCGGGCTCCCTGCTCCGCGGGAAGCCTGCTTCTCCCTCTCCCACTCTCCCTGCTTGTGTTCCCTCTCTAGCTGTCTCTCTCTCTGTCAAATACATAAATAAAATCTTTAAAAAAAAAAAAAAATAAAATAAAATAAAATACTTTAGGGTCCTGTTTAAGAGTTGGAATGTGCTCATCAGATTTAAATTCAGAGAGAGGAGAACCTGACACATATTTTAAAATCTACAATAGTTGCATATATAGGTCTAGGGGGACAAGATTTAGCTCAAAAAAACCTTGTAAATTCTTACTAGTATTCTTCTACACCTCAAATTCTACCTGAAATTAAATATAAACAGCTCAAAATTGTTCCTGTATAATCTCAGTTTATGTAAGAAAATAAAAGTATCGGGACTAACATGGTTTAAAAAAAAAAAATCAGCACGATCCAAAATTTAACCAAGAATGTTAATATGTTTTCTTGTTTCTATAGTGATTTTTAACCATGTATTATCTTTACGGAGCTGATTATTAAATACAGATGGTTTGCAGTAATTTGCAAACTATAAAAACTCAGTATTTGTTAGATGGGTCATTTTGATGTACTGAATGATTATCACACAAGAGCTAAACATTGTTTACTTTAAGGGAGAAAACCAATCTGAAAATAGGACCTCACCAATTCACAAAATAAAAAGACGACCTCGGATTATTCCCCAAAGCTGTAAGGAACAATCACAAGGCATTCTACCAGCTGAAATCTTCCTCAGCACTTCTAAGCAAGCTTTCAATCAGATAATTGGAGAGAGCAGGGGAATTGGCACAACGGCAGAATCAATCACACCCTATGGTGAGTCAGAAGCTCCTATAATTGGCCAGATCTGTCTGAAGTTGGGAGACTCAAGCATGAAACTACCAAAAATCCAGGCTACTTCAAGGTTTCCTTCACTTACCTAGATTTACAATTTTCACCTCCCCACTTTGTAAGCACAAGTGAATATATTAGTTAATGAATGGGTTACTGAGAAGGTATACGAAATGTATAGATTTTTACTTGCTAAATTCCATTTTAAATGTGCAAGGCAAGTTGACTTTTTAAAGGAACCCTGGGAAAACCTTTATGAAGAAAAGGTCTCTCAAAAAAAGCACCACACATTCCCTGACACAGGGATTAACCCTTCTGGGTCACTGGACCACTACTTTGAGAATATATGGAAAGTTTTGGAACTTCTTGAAACAAAACAGGACACATGGACACAACTTTGCGGGCAATTTCAGAAGCTCAAAGATCCTACCCCAAAGTCTCACAATTTTAGAATTTCTGCTCTAATCACTTCAGAGATGTATTAAAGCTTGAGGCAGTAAGCGTAAATCAAAAATAACATCCCATTTTATCTGCTATCAGGTTGAAAATACCTTTGATTCTGTTGCTTTGGCTATACCAACTGACTGATTTCCATTCATTTATTCAACAAATACTACTTGGCACCTACTGTGTACCAGGGCCTGTTTTAGATGCTGGGAATCAGTGAACAAAACAGACCAGCTCTCATGAAGTTTACATACTGAAATGGGATTCAAGCTGTGTACAGTGTATGTACCAAGGTTGGGGGTAGGGGGAAGCTTAAGAGACAATACCAGAATTACTTTTAAGCTGTGATTCTCAACCTTGACTGTTTATTACCATCATCGGGGGCACTTTAAAAACATCTCAATGACTCAGCCACACTGCTGGCATGGCACCTCCCTTCTCAATCTTTCTGTACAGTTTTCAAATATATTGTGTATACTGTTGCACTTTATATGTTGGGAGAGGTTGTTTGGACACCATGAAGAGGGAAGGGTTTGAGGTGCACACAGGACTAGATAGATCGCAGAGGTGGGCCAGCACATAAAGGGTGAGGAAATGATCAATGAATAGGACAATTCAGTAGAAAAAGGATCTCAGGGCCAGAGGTGACCATGAGAACCTAGGGCCCCTAAGGAAGAACAGGAAGACTTCCAGAAGCCACTGATTTCTCAGGGTGGATCTTAAAGGTTAGGGAGATTCCAACAGGCATCTGGGTCACACTTACTTTGGAATATAGCTGTGCTAATTATAAGAGGAGGGATTACAGGGCACCTGGGTGGCTCAGATGGTTAAGCGTCTGCCTTCGGCTCAGGTCATGATCCCAGGGTCCTGGGATCGAGTCCCGCATCGGGCTCCCTGCTCCTTGGGAGCCTGCTTCTCTCTCTCTCGGTCTCTCATGAATAAATAAATAAAATCTTTAAAAAAAAAAAAAAAAAGAGGAGGGATTACAGAACACTGATACTTCTCCCCTGCTTGGAGTACAGCGGAAGCTAAAGAAGTAAGGGGCTGCACATTTGAGGCAATCCCCCTAGAAATTTAACTCATTTGAAGGGGCAAGTTATGCGACATTGGTGTTCTTTTCCTGCTTTCTTTCCCTCTCTTCCTCTCTCCCTTCCTTTTTGTCTTCCTTTCAATCAGCTTTATAAATTGAACTTAAGGAGATAATACTTCCCTTATCCAACCTAGTGTAATCAACAATAACTCTTGTAATGAGGCAAGAATGTTACAATTCTAGAAGCGAAAGCAGACTGAGCTCTACAGTAGCTTTTTGACTCTGAATAGAATCTATGCTGGGACTTGACCTTTTCACCAGGTTAAAAGCAGGATTCAAAAAGGAAACAACTCATGAACCTTCCTGAATGGAAGCTAATTAGTTTTTTATGCTTTCTGTAGTTCTAAATTTGAAGAATTACAGGCTTCAAAACACAATCCAAATGATTTAAAGACTTAAGGAAAGGGTGGGATTTTGTGAGCCTTGGTTGCTGTTGCAGGCCTCTTACAAGTTTTTTTTTTTTAATCTACGAAGAAAATAAATAATCCAACAAGAACTTTTAATATACACTATTAAGTGCTAGCCAACATTTCATCACCAAGTACTTGTAAAATTTCACAATTTGAGTTATATTCTCTACCAGGGTTTCTTAACCTCAGTAATACTGACATTTTACACCAGAAAATTCTTCACTTGTAGGGGTGCTGTCCAATGCGTTGTAGGAAGTTAAACAGCACACCTGATCTCTACCCACTAAATATTAGTAGCATCCCTCCTACCAGTTAAGACAACCACAAATGTCTCCAGATATTTCCAACTGTCCTGGAGTGGCGGGGGTGGGCAGAACTGCCCCGGTGGAGAACCACAGGTGTCCACTATTCCATAAAAAATTCAAAACAGCTTACAAAAACAATATATAAAAATAAGACTCAAGCATCACTAAGGAAATCAATATGAACAGAAATCCAAAACCAGTGGAAGATAAAAGGAATAGAAGTATGAAGCTAATAAGGACTCAAAAGTCTGATGTGTATATACATACACATACATATATACATCCATATGCATTAAAAGTACTTGTTACAGGGACTTTACATTAGGCAAGTATAAGTAACCAGTCTCTGTAATGCTGTCTTCAGGTCTTATTTTGGAACAGGCTATTTCCAGGAAAGGTAGGCAGGCAGGGGAGATGGACGTAAAGTTGGGGAGAGCAAGAACAAGCTGAAACCTACAAACATGAGCTGCCGCCCGGGAGCTCGGGCAGGAATCCAGGAACACGGGACTGGAACCGTGTTGGTTCTCATCGCCTCCTACCTTGAAAGAGTGGGCGTTCTTCAGGAAAAGCTGGTGCCCTTTGTCATGACGCTTAACACTCACCTGATCTAAGAGTGAAAGGAGCTGAAGCAAGATGGAGAGGAAGACAGAACAGTCGGCAGCCAGCCCACTGCCGCTATATAAAGGACGTGAATCAGCAGGTGAGTGAAAAGGCCTGTGAGCTACAAAGGCACCCACCTCAACCACTCACAGGTCAACAACCTCAATCCCTGCTGCCTTTCTTCCACCCACCAAACTCATGCAAAATGTCTCTGATGGCCCAAACTAGGCAAAAATATACCGGGGAAGGAACTCTGTGAAACGTAGTTCAGCTTAGCCGTGTTGACACATATTCTCACCTGATGAAATTCTGGTATAGAATATAAATTTATCTATTGATTTTGAATAAAACACAGCCAAAATTGAGAAGACCTCCATGGGAAAAAAAATTAAATAACACAGGTCTCTTAGGCTGCTTTATCAGTAGTTCTTCAAATATTCAATCATTTTTTTTTTTATTTGAGAGAGAGAGAAAGCAGGAGGGAAAGGCAGAGGGAGAAGGAGAGAGAAACTCTAAGCAAATTCTGCGCTGAGCCCGGAACCCGACACGGGGCTCAATCGACACGGGGCTCAATCTCTGGACACTGAGATCACAACCTGAGCCGAAACCAAGAGTCTGACGCTTAACCGATGGCACCACCCAGGCACCCCAAAAATTCAATCATTCCTAAAATCAGACTGATCACGGACATCAAACATGTCTAAACAATTATGCTGATGTTTTCAGTTACTATTACAAAATGTAAGTATTTTCACAAAAACATAATGGAAATAGTTTGTATATACGTAATGCTATTTTTGAAATTTTGAGAACCACAGCTTCTATTTGAATTGGTAGAATATTTTATAGGTGGAATGGAAGAATATATATATAGGTGTAATTATGACTTATGTATACATTACTACCAATTCCAAGCATATTCCTGCTCTGTATCTTTTGTTTTATTTTAGTAGAACATTGTTTTTCCCATTATGCTGGGCTCGACCAAAAATTTTATTATCACATTCGTATTTTACCACAAAACAAATTGCATTTGTATTTTAAATTTATTTAAATATAAATAATACATTGACATGCAAGTGTAAATTACAAAATAAAATGTTATTTCTTCAGTTTTGAACCTTTTTAAAATTATTTTTATTTTTTTTTAAGTAAACTCTACTCCCAACATGGGGCTTGAGCTCAAGACCCTGAGATCACGAGTCACATGCTCTACCAACTGAGCTAGCCAGGCACCCTTTCAGTTTTGAACTTTAATTTTTTTTTAAGATTATATTTATTTGAGAGAGAGAATGAGAGAGAGAGAGAGAGCACGCACAAGCCATGGGGGGGGGTAGGGCGGGAGGTAGAGGGAGAAGCAGACACCCTGCCAAGCAGGGAGCCGGATGCGGGGCTCGATCCCAGTACCCTGAGATCATGACCTGAGCCAGAGGCAGACACTCAACTGACTGAGCCACCCAGGCGCCCCTCAGTTTTGAACTTTTAAAGTGAACTTTTAAAGTAGCATTCACAAAAATGTCAGATATTTCATCTTTGACACAATGATCTTCCCAAAGCCTTGCCTTGATTCCATAAATTTGGTTTCTTAAAAATGGTACTATTACTGAAATAAACTCATTTTTAATCTGAAATATCTGATGATACTGATATGAAATTCAAATCTTTGAACTATCTGCAAAGATCCTCTTCTGCCCGTGGAGCTACCCTTTTATTTTATCTGTATGCATATTTTGAAGTTTAAAAAATTAATTTAGAACAGTGATCTCATTCTGAAAGACAAGTCACGTTTCAATGAGTAACCTGTAAACACACCTTTTGCAGCTGCATGTGTTAGCAGGAAATCATCACCCTCTGAACAGTCTTCTTAAATGACAACTAACATTTGAAGTGGTTGCTGATACTTCTTCAGCAGATTTGTGATTTCTGGTTTTCACATGATCAGTCATACCACTATGACCCCAATGAGGGAATGGGAAATACTGATGAATACTTTGTTTTTATCATCAGTTTTCATGAGAGATAAAAATTGAGCACTTAAATATTTAAGTATTTAAATATTCATTAAATATGCACTTTTACTTTTTTGGAGCTCATAGCTACAGAAAAGGAATGTTGCAAAAAATTTCACATAAAAACAGTAAAATAATTGCCAAATTGTATCTTATAAAACTGAAAAGCCACATGGGGTGCCTGCATGGCACAGTTAATCGTCCAACTCTTGATTTCAGCTCAGGTCATGACCTTAGGGTCATGAAATCAAGCCCCACGTAGGGCTCCAAGACGGGTGTGGAGCCTGCTTAGAGTTCTTTCTTTCCTTCTCCCTCTTCCCTTCCCCACTTTTGGAAAAAAAAAAAAAAAAAAACTGAGAAGCCACAGTAGGAAACACATTTGGATTACTCTACGCAGACTACGGCATGGCTGCCTAGCCCCAGTTTCCCTCCTCTATTTCTTGGACACAACCTCTAATTTCCCATGTTTCCCACTGACCCAAACAAGTGAGGATTCAGTAGCTTCATGAATTTTGCAGTTCTTGGCACAGACAAGATGACAACTGAGTCAATTACTTCTCCCATTCCCATTTGAGACTAGAAAGCAGTCATCCCCAGCACCATGTGTTACACGCTTCCTTTTATCTTGCAAACATTTTGCATGCTATCTTTAGAAAGAAAGGGCAGAGAATGAGAAATGGGCTAGCACTGTTCACTACACAAGCATCTCACACACCACTAGATGAGACCAAGTCAGAAAACAGAAATATAAATTGCAGATCTGCCAAAGCTACCCTGACATATGTTAATGTAACTATTAATATTAATACTCCATTAAAAGTTAAATATTCAGGAAAAATATAAAGTCAGACTGGACGCCAGGATTTCAGGAGTAAACAGGGACTCTCCCAGGCAAACTGGGACTTAAAAGTGTTCTACATTTAGTAACTATGACTCACTTTCAGCCTTAAGTCTGATTCAAAGCACCTCCCTCTCCTGAATTAGGCTCTGGGGGCTTCCATGGAGAAGAGGGGGTGAGCAGCAAATATTTGGCCTCCTCTTTCCCTCTTCCCTCAACTTTACCACTCTTGCTAGCCAGAGGTGGCCAGCCTTAAAATGACCTCAAATAATTTGCACCCCCCGGTATTCACCCTGTTCTTGTAGTCCCCTCCCACAATGAATAGGGCTGACCTGCATAACAGCAAGTTTCAGAAGTGACAGAGTGCTATTTCTGAGTTAGTCATAGAAGACACTGTGGCAATCCTCCCTGTTCTATTAGATAATGTTCTATTAGAAAACCAGCTGCCATGTTGTGAAGACCCTTGAGGAGCCTAATGAAGAGGTTCACATAGAAAGGAAACAAGCCCTCCTTCTAAAAGCCAACAAAAATCTGAAGCTTCCTACCAACAGCCAAGGGAGTATGCCATCTTAGAAGTGAATCCGCCAGCCTCAGTTAAGCCTTCTGATGGCTGCATCCCCAGCCAACATCTGGAATGCAACTTCATGAAAGATCTTTAGCTAGAACTACCTACCTAAGCCACTTCTGAATTGCTGACCCACAAAAATTGTGAAAAAATTAATTTTTATTATATCTAAGACATTACGTTTGAGGATTATTTGTTACATAGCAATTAATAACAGACTCCTCCAGGGTTAGGAAGGATAGGGGAATTAGAGGAGGAGGAAGGACAAGTGTAATATTGGCTGACATATTTATAAATCTAGGCTCTAGGACTCCATTTCATAATATGTGGGCACATGCTGCCTTCTTTGTGGGGTTCATTAGTCATTCTTCAGAGCACCAGCCATTGACCTTCATAATGAATTCTTGCATTCTCTGGATGACTTCTTGCAACACCTCTAAGCTCCTGGGAGGGCAGTACACCCATAGCTTCTCCCTGTTTCTGTCCTTTCCCTCCATTAAACAACTTTCTTGGGCATGGTCCCATCCAGACCTCAAGATGACTCAAGCTGACTACCTTTTGAGCTGTCTACTTGGCCCAAAGGAAAATCACTCATTTTGACATACCAAAAGATAAAACCAGTCTGACCACCTGCTGATCTCTCCTTCTCCTTGCACTGCCATTTGGAGCTACTAAATCCACTCCTGATTTCTATGTTCATTTATGCCCCCAGAACTCCAGAAGATAATGTCCAATTCCTCCAAGAGCTGTTGCACTGTATCCCATCTGAGTGGGAACATGATTTGGACATACAAATTTCTGCAGTTCAGGAAGTTTCCATCCAGAGAATGTAGTGGCAGTCTCCTTTTATAGGCATACTGAATCTGTACAAGTAATTTCTTAAGAAACCCTCTTCCAACTCAACTTTAGAGGGAAATTTTTAAAGTCATTCTAGTTGCTATTCCTAAAAATTCCCTTCAACAATTCCATTTAAAATGTTTTATATTTCCCTTATATAGGAACAATGGAGAAGAGGTCACTGGACCTATTTCACTAGCTTTTAGTATGTCCTACATGAATGTGTCTAGCACTATTTTTCTAAGCTTTAGGATTTTAGCCAAAATTCCTAGAAAACTGAAAATGCACAATTATCCTGTTACATTCTAGCTAAAATGTCTTTTTTTTCCCCACTGCCAGGGATATGCTGGTAGTTGTACAATATCTATTTTTGAGTAAATAGATGGAAATACAAAGATCTCATTATCAGAGAGGTAAGAATTACATATGTATATATATATATATATTTTAAAGTAGGCTCCACACCCAGCATGGAGCCCAATGCAGGGCTTGAACTCACAACCCTGAGATCAAGACCTGAGCTGAGATCAAGAGTCAGACGCTTAACCAACTGGGCCACCCAGCCATTCCCTATCTATATTAAAATAAAGTACTCATATAAGGCATTCTGTAGCAGTTACTTTGTAACATAAAAGCTAACTTCTTTAACACTCATTTAATTCAGTAATGACTTTATAAAACTTTTTAAAAATACTGTTCCTTGCTAAAAGGAGAGGACATAACAAAACTATTGTTTCTAAAAATAACCTAATTCGTATTCTTTGCCAGACTCTGGAGGAGAATGCCCCGAGTTAAGTAGATCAAACATTATAAATGAGTGATAATCTGAAATAAGGAAAAAGATGGAAACCACAATTGTCAAATGAAAAACTACAATGAAGAAAATGAATACATGACCCCCCCACCCTCCGCCGCCCAGAGAAACCAGATGATGAATTGCTTTGGAACATAGACTCTGGGGTTGAAATGTACCATCTCTATGAATATGTGAAAATTACTTAAATTCTCTCAGCATCAGTCATCTCATTTGTCAAAATAGAGATGATAACTGAACTTCACTCATGGAGAGAGAATTAGGAGAATTAAACAAGATACTGTATATAGAATACTTAGTATCTAGTCAATATGTAATAAATGTGAGCTGAAGAATGACCAAAAGTATGAGAAACTTGAACAAGTTCTTCCAGATCATGAAGGAAAGGGATAAAACGATAAAAATTCTATGATAAATACGTGATCAATGTAGAAGACATATTCCAAAAATGCAACCTACTGTTGAAAAAAAGAATAAAACAGAGAGAACAAAGCTAATAAGCAAAGATATAATAGAAAGCTTTCCATCTATAGTATAGACAAAGACCTTTTTCCTGACAATGGAGAGTCCTCAAAATGTATTAAGGAAAATAAATAAAATTAATTCCATACCTACACTTATCTCAGTGTATTATTTTTTTTCTTAGTAGAATTTCTAGACTTCACTCCCAAAGAAAGAATCTCATGAATATCCACTAAAGTAACAAAAGAAGAAGAAAAGCCTACGAAAGACTGATTTAGGTTGACCCCAGGCTCCTCTGCAACACCAAAGTCCTGAAGAATATGGAAGCAAAATCTGAGACAGTTTTACTCAGAAAAAGTGTTGTTCATGTGTGAATACATCTGTAAGCAAGCTATCACTCGGGAATTATGCCAACTTGGTACTTTTCATGAATAAAATATTGGAAGTTCTTCCCAAATAAAAGTACTTGCAAATGTATGTGAGAAAAAAAAAGAGAGAGAGAGAGAAAATATCAAGAAACAAACAATTAAAATTCAAGGCAATTTTGGAAAAATTTGAAAGAACAGGCTGCTGTATAAATATACACTCTAAATAACCATAAATATACACTTAAAATAATTGCTTTTAGTGTAATTACAAAATTAATTTTGTATTTAATTTAAAATGACAAAATGATACTGTGAAAACCAAACAAAAATAAAAGTTAAAATGCAAAAATCAATTCTACAACCCCAGGTTGTATTTTCAAACACTTAGAAAGAAAGAAGAGGAAAACAAATGCAAGAAATTCCAATTCTCGGGGTGCCTGGGTGGCTCAGTTAGTTGAGGGACCTACTCTTGGTTTCAGCTCCGGTGGTGATCTCAGAGTGGTGGGATCAGCCCTGTGTTGGACTCTGTTCTTGGCATGGAGTCTGCTTGTCCCTCTCCCTCTGCTCCTCCCCACACATGCATTCTCTCTCTCTCAGATAAATAAATAAAATCTTTATTAAAAAAAAAGAAATCCTAATTCTCACAAAGGAAATGAAAATTAAAGGAGCTATGTCAGACAAAAGAGTAACAATATTCTTAATAGTGAAATAGTAGGGTTCTACCCATTAATATCAAGTAGAAGGCAAAAATACTATCGCCATTACCACTTAACATGAACATTACTTTGGAAGTTCTAGCCAATCTATTAAAACAGAAATAAAAAGTATCAGTGGACAGGAAGAAAACTGTATCATTATTGCAAATTATGTGGTTATAGAGCCAGAAGTTTTTTTAAAAAAATTGAAAAGCTACCATAAATAAGAAAAGTTTTCAATTGGACATTAAATTAAAAGCTCAAAAATTAATAGTGCTCCTGTGTATAGAAATAGACAAGTTATAAATAATAGGGGGAAATACCCAATTCATAGAATTAATTAAAAAATAAAGCACCTAAGAATGATCTTAACAAGTATGGTTATCTACATGAGAAAATATAAACTTTAAGGAGTAAATTTTTGAAAATCTGCATAAATGAAGTCATCCCATGATTTTGGACAAGAATATCAATATCATAAATCAATTCCTCCCAAATAGACATTATGTATTTGATATAAACTCAATCAAAATATCTACATAATTTATTTAGAAAAATTTAAAAATAATTCTGAAGATAAACTGGAAAGATAATTTGACAGAAATTGCTAATATTTTTAATTTTATATATTTGCAGATATCAAAGCATATCATAAAGATTAACAGGGCAGTATAGAAATGGCGTAAGAATCAACACTTTTATGGGATAGAATATATGGCCAAAAAATACACAGTAATATATATGTCACTTTACTATATGATAAAAGAAGTATCATAAGTTAACATAATGAAAAAAAATTTTCAAATAGTAATGAGACTCTTCAGTTATTGGAATGGAATTGAGAGAACAGGAATAAATTAAAAACTCCACCTCACAATACGTGCAAATATAACTTCCAGAGGAATTTAAGTGTGAAATACTTTTAAATCATATATTTTTAGAAAAAGTGGTGAATATTTATCTTACATTTGGAACTTTCAATGCTTAGATGCAATGCAAGAAACTGCAAAGTGGTAAAACAGGAACTTTAAAAATGGATAAACTTAAAACATCTGAATGTAAAAAAGAAAGACCAACCAAAATCCAAAGGCAAAACTGAAAACTTTGCCTTGCATATGGCAAAGGGTTAATAATTCCATTTATATTGAAGTGGGTGAGCGAGGTTCTTGGCAAAGAATGAATCTTGCAGACAAAGGAGATTGAGTAAATCAATAGTTTTATGAAGCAAGGATACAGGAAAATGCTCTCGGGAGTGAGAGGGGTCCTGACAGGGTTGCCGACATGGGCCTCCACTGACAGTCTTTTGTTTAGAACTGACCAGGTAACTTGTGGCCTTATTCTTGTGATGTCTTGGTTTGAGTAAGGACTAGTGATAACATCTTTAATGGCTTACTTTTTCTTTGGGGTCTGGTTGTTCTTTGTTGGTCACAATGTGACTGCCATAAAAAGATCCCACATCTGATGCCCAGGGCAGGGTGGTCTGGTTTTGTTACGCCTCAGCATTTCTGGAATTTCTGTGAGCCTGATCACATAGCCACCTACCTATCTCTCCCTAACTAGCCCCACCTGTCCCTTACTCAGTGAGACCCTTTAGATGTATATCGGTGGTCATATACTTGGGGGATGACTGCCAGCATGTATCTTGGGGGGGTGGGATAGAGATAAAGGAAATGTCCAAAGGAATTTTTACATGTTAAAGTAGACTTACAGGATCCTGGAGGTCAGGCTAAGATTGCCTTTGCCCTTAGCAAAGTGTCAACATCCAGGTAGTTGAGTTCCTAGGGGAATGTCACTCTGCCTGTTTCAAGGACATGTCAATGGGCAGTAAGTAGTAAGGAAATTTAATAATTTCTCTTCTGCCTTTGTTTCCCACATCAATAACATCCACATGATATAGTATTAAACAACTGGTATGTTTATGAATAAATTTTCCCTAAAAAATTTTCTCATAGGAAATTATTGTTATAATTTCATTTGCAGAATGCTAATTTACATAAATATGTGATATCAACTGTTTGGAAAATGTACAGATATGAAAACTGCATGTATGTATATCAAATATCCCTAGATAATGGGATCATAAGTAAATTTTAATTTTGAGTATTTCTCTGTATGTCAAATTTTTTACTTGTTTTCATAAGCCATACACATTAAAGGTGAATATACATTCTTAAGTTTATACACATCTATTAAAAATACTCAAAAACCCAATCAATAAATGGACAAAGAAAATGAATAGACAATTCATAAATGAAAGTATATAGTTAGTTATCTATCAAATGTATGGAAAATTTTCCACTTTACCCCAGTGGTTGAAAAAAACAAAATGAAGCAAAGACTCAGGATTTTTCTACCATCAAATCAGTAGCGATTAAAAAATAATGATTATGGATGCTGGTAAGCACGTGATGAAACATGTCCTCTCATATGGTGGTAGGGAGGAATATGCATTAGTACAACTTTTCCTAACAGGTACCAAGAAACCTAAAACTGTTCATGCCCTTAAGCTATGCAACTCCATTTCTAGTCATCTCTCTTGTGGTAGACAGAATGACTTCCCAAAGATGGCTATACCCTAATCCCTTTAATTTGTGAATATACTGCCTTCTGGGGCAAAAGGGTTTGCAAATATAATTAAGGTTATGAACCATAAAATAAGGGGATTATCCCAGATTATCCAAATGGACCCAATTTAATCATATAAACCCTTACAGAGAACTTATTATTTTTACCTGAAGCTTCTTCATAGAATTGCAAACATTTTCATTTCCTTATTCTAATATCTTTGTGCTATAATGGAATGCCAATTTTTCTTATGTATTTCCCATGCAGTTTCTTTCAATTAAATTTTTATCTAAATTTTTTTATATTTTCAATCCCTCAAAAATGTTTGTAAACTTTTGTTAACATTATTGATAGTAAGCAATTTTTCATACCAAATAACTGAATAGCGTAAATTCAAAATAATCACTTTCTACCAAAGATACAATTTGTTCCTAAATAAGGATCTATGCTCTAATGTAATCTGTACCATGCCTAAAATTAAATTTAATTGCTTTGATGGCATCACTCCCATTTTATATTTAGATAGTTTTAAGGGAAAATCAGATATGTACTTCATGAAGATATTCCATTTGGGAACAGATCCATAAATATTGTTGGGAAGACCTTCTTCTGCACTATGGTTTTTCTAGCTGGACTTAGAATCACATTGACATGAAACAGATCAATAGGAAAAATCAAATTTAATAGGTGTGTGTACAGGGAGTCCACACAGGCATGGGATTCCAAGAACAATGAGGCAACATGAAGCTTCTAGCAGCTAAGGAGAGGGGGAGGGGTCTGAGGATACAAAGGGGAGGAAAGCCATTAGCAGGAAGGTGAAAGGAGATGTTTGGAAAAACAAGGTTATTACATAGATAAGTTTCTTAGGTAAAGCAGAGTCTCTGTTAATAGCTCTCTTCCTGTACATGCTCTCCTTTCCATTGTAAATTTGTTGTCAGGGAGGCAGAGAGCTTTTCCTGAATCTGCTGGGTTTTGATTACTTTTAACTCGAAATTATCTTTATGCCAGAGTGACCCATCTTGGGGCAGCCTGCCCCAGGCCCCTACAATATAATATTTAGTTTCTTAAATTTTTCCAAAGAATGTTATCACTATCAATACAGTTAAGGCCATCTTTCCAAAGAATAAGATTAAAATAAATGTCTCATGTGGCACAAAAAAATGCTTCAAGATTTTGACCAAAATTCTGGTTTGCACACCCTTGCCTTTGCCAGATTTTTAGAACCATTCACACAGGCCTGCCCTCAACAGTACTAGTGTATTTAAATAATGCTGATACATATTTTTTATAAATTTATGTTTCATTAAATATTCTTATAAAAATAAAACTTTTAATTTTAGCAGTCAGTCCCTATCTATCTTGTTTCCAATGTAAAAAATCAGTATCCTGTTTTACACATTTTATATCTAGCACATATAAATACAAATTTAAGAAATATGGATTTTTGCATATTGAAAAAATGTTCCTCGCTGCCATTTGCAAATTTTGCAAAAACCATACTATTTTATAGCACCTTGGGATGTAAGGAAAAACCAGAGAATTAATGCTTGCCACCAGTAAAAAATGACACTTCTTGGGCGCCTGGGTGGCTCAGTCGTTAAGCGTCTGCCTTCGGCTCAGGTCATGATCCCAGGGTCCTGGGATCAAGTCCCACATCGGGCTCCCTGCTTGGCGGGAAGCCTGCTTCTCCCTCCCCCACTCCCCCTGCTTGTGTTTCCTCTCTCGCTGTGTCTCTCTCTGTCAAATAAATAAATAAAAATCTTTAAAAAAAAAATGACACTTCTTCATGAAAGAATTATTGCAATTATATAATTTGAGAAAAAGGATCTGATTAATTAATTTGCCTTTTTTCTCACCTTAGCACATTTACAGCTCAAATCCTCCCTACATTATGAGGCAGGGTTTGTCTCTCCAGTGTTGCTGGTGACATAACAAGAAACTTTCTTGGCAATGAAACCGTTACCTTCTGTTGTAAGAACAAGACATATGAAGAAACGTTTCCCTGAAGCCTGAACACACTGTTGGTGATAGGCATGCATACAGCTTGGGTGCCCATGTCTAAGGACTAAGTCCAAGGATGGCCCCCAACCATAACTATTTATTGAAATACTCTGGGGAACTTTTTGATAACAGAGAAAACTAATAGCTATTTAAACTGTTTTAAGAATGCTTTAGGGAGGGGTGCCTAGGTGGTTCAGTTGGTTGAGAGTCTGACTCTTGATTTTGGCTCAGGTGATGATCTCATGGTAGGGGAGGGTGGGTTGAGCCCCACATCCGGGCTCCATGCTCTGCTCAGTGCTCTGTTCAGCTCTGGAGTTGGCTTGAGATACTCTCTCCTTCTCCCTCAGCCCCTCCCCCTGCTTGCACTCTCTCTCAATTAATAAATAAAATCTTCAAGGAAAAAGAATGCTTTATGGAATTTCTATTATTATAAAAATATAAAACAATTCTTTGAAAAATAAAACTTTCTCTTATGACTCAATTAAATTCAAATAGATTAAACGCTGAATAGAACATTAGAAATCACCTAGTTAAAATCCTCTTCATTTTTCCTATTAGAAAAAGGAAACTGAGTTGCCCAACACCTCAGATTTCAAAAGCAACAAAACAGGACTATTGTCTTGGTCACCTGACTTCTAGGCTCATTATCAATGTCTGTTGATCACTGATATATTAGGCTGGCAAAAGCAAGTGGAACATTTAGGAAAATGCAGGGATTTTGATCAAATTGTAAGAATTAGTACTTGAAGCAAACAAGTTTTCTACAGCCTGAATGTCCTATTTTCTCACTTTCTCTTAGTCTGAATGTGTTCTTAATTTAATCTGAGGAAACAGTATACCACAGGGATGGATTTAGTAGAATTTTTAATGAATGACAGTAGACTCCAATAAAACGAAATAAAGTAAAATCCCATAACAACTTCAAACGTTGAAAAGTACTTGGATAAAAGAGGAAATTTAGAGCTGAATTTTTTTATAGAATTTCAATTGTTTGACAGCTGTTTCATTACCAGATTTTATTCGTTGTAATAATACATTGTGAAATGATAATCCTTTTATCAGTAAAAAAAAAAGGCTCCTATAATTTAGGTAATAAGATCCTCATATAAAATCTAAAAAATTTTTAATATCATTATTTCCTCACTTTCGCAGTGACTTTCATGGAGAATGTTAGGAAAAATACATAACTAAAATGTGGAAAGAATAAGACAATTTAAATGTGATGAATAACCAAATTACATAATAACTGGTGGGAGAAGCCTAACTTCTCTGTACTCATTCTAATTTGAGCTCATTTATTGAATCACAAAGGGTTTCCAAGGTAAAAGGCAATTAGTCTGAATAGTTATAAAAATAAGATTTAACCTCAGGTTCAAGTGAATGCTTAAAGAAACAATACTGGCAGCACAGACTTATGATTGGATGGAAACTACTAGAATAAATGCACAAACTTTAACATTTGAAACAACAAATCATTGTACTGGAATCACAGCAGTTTGACTATAGTAAGACTTGAAGAGCATTATCATAGACCAGAATGGTAAATAAAGATAACTTATCAAAGAGAAAACATCAAAACAGTGTCAAAACTAGGGAAAAGAAACAATCATGAAATTAAAATAGCATGAATTTTAATCAATTCAGATACAGTAACACAATTCTCAAGTGTACCACAATCAGATCCCTACTTTATAGTATTATCTGAATTACCAACCAAAAATGAGAAAAGAAATGGATCACAGTATTTCTGGAGATAGCTTTTAAGACCCAGTTAGCAATGTTGAGATTCATTTTTGAACAGTAAAAACACATTATATTAAGACCATTCTTCCAATAATTTGTTAAAACTGCTTCTTATTCAAGTCATGAATTCTAGGTCTTACACAACTTTACACACTTTCCGTTTGCTCAGGGATGTGGTCAGCTTCACCACTGGGGTTTCCTGTATTTCACCACTGGGGCCAGGAGAATGACCACCATGACTATGAAAAGCCCTACTTCTGACATTATGCAATGAATAATAAAGTAATAAAAATATGGCTCCACATTTAGTTCAGATTTTCATATTTCAGCTAATGAGTTAAAATTTCAAACTATGGCACAGTGATATTAATCCAGTCAACAATTCTTGCTCAGTGTCACCATCTTTGTTTGGAAGTGCTTATGCAATTATTTTTTTTAAATGCTATGTACTGTCATTTTGTTAAAAAAAAAAGTGGAAATAAAAATAGAAGTACTGATGAGAAGCCTAGAGCTCATTATTTAAAATGATAAAAGAAAATCATCATGCCTGCTAAAAGCAATGATTCTCCAGTTTTAGACACTCATTGTATTAATTTGAAAAAAGGAATAAAGAACATGAAAAATGCAATACTGTATACAAAAATTAACACAGAATCAATCATAGACATAAATTTTAAAATGTGAAACTATAAAACTTCTAGAAAAAGAGAGGAGAAAATCTACATGTCCTTGGGTTGGATGATGAGTTTCTATATGCAATATATAAAGCATGATTCATGTAAGTTGGACTTAATTACAATTTAAAAAAAAAACTTCTGTATGAAAGATGACGTTGAAAGAATGAAAAGACTGGTCAGCCTGATAGAAAGCACTAGAAAAACACATATCTGATAACGGACTTTTAACAAAAATATACAAAGAACTCTTAAAACTCTACAATAAGAAAACAAATTTAAGAAAAAAAAAATCAATTTTAAAAAGATCTGAACAGACACCTCACCAAAGAAGATATACAGATGTCAAGTAGGCATACAAAAATTTGCTCAATACCATTTGTCATTAGAGAAATACAAATTGAAACAACAATGAGATATCACTACACACCTATTAGAATGGCTAAACTTACCAAGAAAACCTAACAACACCAATTGCGGTAAAATCTGTGGAGCAACTGGAACTCCCATCCATTGCTCATGGGAATGCAAAATGGCACAGCCACCTTGGAAGACAGTTTGGCAGATTCTTAAAAAGCTACACATAGTCTTGGGTGCCTGGGTGGCTCAGTCAGTTGGGTGTCTGCCTTCGGCTCAGGTCATAATCCCAGGGTCCTGGGATCGAGTCCCACATTGGGCTCCCTGCTTGGCGGGGAGTCTGCTTCTCCCTCTGCCCCTCCCCACCCCCCGCTTGTGCACACTCTATCTCTCTCTGTCTCAAATAAACAAAATATATTTTTTTAAAAGCTACACATAGTCTTATCATACAATCAAGTATTTACACTCCTAGGTATTTACCCAAATAAATTGAAAATTATGTCCACACAAATACCTGCACAATGTTTATATCAGTTTTATTTATAATTACCAATAACTGGGAGCCACCAAGATGTCCTTCAATAGATTAAGTGAATAAACAAACTGCAGTATAACCATACAATAGAATATTATTCAGCAATGAAAAGGAATGAGGTATCAAGTCAGACAATGTAACTGCATATAGCTTGGGCTTCTGATAATGAAGACATTTCTTTGGAGGAAGGTCTAGCCCTACTGAGATTCTCTACTCTCATCTTTGTAGGAGTATGCCATGTTCTTCATCTCAAGCCTAATGAGAGTTGGACAGCTTGACGTGTGTCCTGCAGTTGAGGACTACCAAGAATAGGGATCTAATTGCTGTTCTTGGAAATCTAGAGGGCTAGAGATGAGCTAACTGCTTTGGTGGCTGAATCAAAGGAATATTGTCAAACTGGAATCAGCCTGCACCACTAGGTTGGGGCAAAAGTTGCCCAGCATTCCACATGGGCCAGGTGTGGAACCCAGGTGAAAGGAAAACAGAGGGTAATTACAAAATACTTAGATTGAATGGTTATCGCCAAATGGCAAAATGAGAACTGAAAGTATAATATCTGAAATGGAAGGAGAAAAAAAAATCAATTTATCTACATCACTTACAGATCCAAGAAGCTCAGTCAACTCCAAGCAGGAAAAAAACATCAAAAAGCACATCATAGTCAAATTGCTAAAACTAAAGATAAAAAGCACATCTTAAAAGCAATCAGAATAAAGAAACAGAGAAATGGGGATAGAAATGAAGAATGATTACCATTCAAAACAAAAGGAAGCCGGAAGACAATGTAACAATATATTTAAAATCCTAAAGAACCAAAGGAGAGAAGAAAAAACTATAGGATTATTTCAACATGTTCTAAAATAATGTCTGATAAAATTCAGCACTTCAGAATGAAAGCAAAAACTCAGAAAGTTAAAATAAAAAGGAAATTTCTTGATGAAAAAAACTCTCCTCAAATCCTCCAGTAAACATTTTATTTACTAGCCATTAACTTTAGCATCTAAAATAAGAAAAGAAGCTCACTGTCAATGCTCCTTTTAAACAGAGTACTGTAGTTCCTTGCCATCACAGTAAAAGAAATGAGATGTTTATGGATTTTAAGTGAAGCAACACAACTGTTATAATCTCTCATGATAGGATGATCTACATAGAAACACCACTCAGTAAGTTCACAATTTATCAAAAATAGAAATTTCAGCAAGGTTACCTGATACAATATTAATTTATACAAATGAATCATTTTCCTTTGCAGCAGCAATAATAAAGAAACTGTAGTAAGAAATTAAGGCAGCATTCATAATAGTATTGATAGTTATAATGTATCTAAGAATTAACCCAGTAACTTCCTAATACTCATGTTCAGAAAGTTGCAAAACTCCAAAAATACCTTTAAAATGATATGAACATGGGTACCTGGCTGACTCACCCGGTGGAGCCTGCAACTCTTGATCTTGGGGTTGGAGGTTCAAGGCCTATGTTGGGTGTAGAGATTACTTTTTTTAAAAGATGTTTTAAGTAATCTACATACCGAATGTGGGGCTCAACACAACTCCAAGATCAAGAGCCAGCCAGGTGCCCCAAAATTACTTTAAAAAAAATAAAATCTTTATTAAATGACCTCACTAATATGAGGAATTCTTAATCTCAGGAAACAAACTGAGGGTTACTGGAGTGGTGGAGGATGGGAGGGATGGGGTGGCTGGGTGATAGACATTGGGGAGGGTATGTGCTATGGTGAGTGCTGTGAATTGTGTGACTGATGAATCACAGACCTGTACCTCTGAAACAAATGATACATTATATGTTAAAAAAAAAAAAAAAAGGGGGGCGCCTGGGTGGCTCAGTCGTTAAGCGTCTGCCTTCGGCTCAGGTCATGATCCCAGGGTCCTGGGATCGAGTCCCACATCGGGCACCCTGCTCAGCGGGAAGCCTGCTTCTCCCTCTCCCACTC
Organism: Leptonychotes weddellii; assembly: GCF_054177405.1. Taxonomy (NCBI): domain Eukaryota; kingdom Metazoa; phylum Chordata; class Mammalia; order Carnivora; family Phocidae; genus Leptonychotes; species Leptonychotes weddellii. Next base: position 7,647,762 of record NC_138385.1, on the reverse strand, counting down.
TCCCTGCTTGTGTTCCCTCTCTCGCTGTGTCTCTCTCTGTCAAATAAATAAATAAAATCTTT
>NC_138385.1:7626742-7647200 GCF_054177405.1 Leptonychotes weddellii | reverse complement strand
TCTCCCTCTCTCACTTCCCCTGCTTGTGTTCCCTCTCTCACTGTGTCTCTCTCTGTCAAATAAATAAATAAAATTTTTTAAAAAATTAAAAAAATAAAAAAAAAGAAGATAGCAGGAAGGGAAAAATGAAGGGGGGGGAATCGGAGGGGGAGACGAACCATGAGAGACTATGGCCTCTGAGAAACAAACTGAGGGTTCCAGAGGGGAGGGGGGTGGGGGGATGGGTTAGCCCGGTGATGGGTATTAAGGAGGGCACGTACTGCACGGAGCACTGGGTGTTATACGCAAACAATGAATCATGGAACACTACATCAAAAACTAATGATGTAATGTATGGTGATTAACATAACATAATAAAAAATAATATATATAAAAAAATTTTAAAAAGATATAAGCAAATGGAGAAAAATGCAATGTTCATGGATGTAATGACTTAATATTGTAACTATGATAATTTTCCCCTAAAAATAATCTATGAATTCAATATAATTCTAGTAATAATTCTATAAGAATTTATGCAGGAATCAACAAATTCATTTCTTTCTCTTTACTAATCCTATATTTTATTAATCTTTTTAAAAGATTTAATTTTTAAATTTTTTTATAAAATTTTATTTATTTATGGGGCACCTGGATGGCTCAGTCATTAGGTGTCTGCCTTCGGCTTGGGTCGTGATCCCGGGGTCCTGGGATCGAGCCCCACATCGGGCTCCCTGCTCAGCAGGAAGCCTGCTTCTCCCTCTCCCACTCCCCCTGCTTGTGTTCCCTCTCTCGCTGTGTCTCTCTCTGTCAAATAAATAAATAAAATCTTTAAAAATAAATTAAAAATAAAATAAAATTTTATTTATTTATTAGAGAGAGAGTGTGTGTGAGCAAGCACTTGCGCACGTACGGGGTGGTGCAGAGGGAGAGGGAAAAGCAGGCTCCCCACTGAGCAGGGAGCCTGATGTGGGGCTCGATCCCAGGACCCAGAGATCATTACCTGAGCTGAAGGCAGATGCTTAACCCACTGAGCCACCCAGGTGCCTGTTAAAGATTTCATTTTTAAGTAATCTCCACATCCAATGTGGGGCTCGAACTTACAACCCTGAGGTCAAGAGTCACATACTCTACTGACTGAGCCAGCCAGACACCCCTATTTTATTTATCTTCTTAAATGGGTTCCTGGACCCAATTCCAGTGTGTCTGTGGAGGCTTACCCGCTATCAACAAGCAACTGTCAAACACCCTGCTAGTGTCCAAAAATGCAACTCAAATCTAGGAGATAGCATCAGATGCCACAGGTAAAGGACTCAGTCCCCCAAGACCACCCTCCACTTCAGAGGTCAATCACAAACCCAGTTTGATAACCGTGCTTCTGAATGACCAGGTACAAACTGAAGGTGCCAAAGATCCCTTCCAACTAAGGATGCCGCTCCCTAGACCAAGTCATTCCTGTGCTTCTGACCAACTGGCTATAAATCAAAGGTTCCCATGACCCCCTCTTTGCGTTCAATTAATTAGCTAGAGCAGCTCACAGAACTCAGGAAATTCATTTACTCACTAGATTACTGATTTATTACGAAGGATCTTAAAGGACACGAACCAACAGCTGGATAAAGAAACATAGGGCGAGGTCCCGAACAAAGGAACTTCTATCCTCGTGGAGTTTGAGGCCTAGCTCAGTAGCCCATGAAAGTGGTCTAGTTCCCCAACCTGGAAACTCCCACTCCTTTCCTTTTGGGTTTTTATGGAAGCTTCATTACATGGGCATGAATGATTAAATCACTGACCACTGAGGACGGATTAAACCTCCAGCCCCATCCCCCTCCCCAGAAATCAGGGGGTGGGACTGAAAGTTCCAACCCTCTAGTCAGGGTTAGTGCCCCTGGCAACCAGCTACCATCCTTGGGTGTTTTCCAAAATTCATCTTATTAACAAAAACCTAGTCGTGGTGGAAAGGGGTATTATGAATAACAAGACAACCGTTTCACTTTTATGGCTCTAAAGCATTTTCAGGAACTGAAAACAAGAGACCAAATATTATAACAAAAGACGCTCCTGTTGCCCTTGTTACTCAGGAAATTTCAAGAGTTTTGGAAATTATGAGCCAGGAAATTAAGACCAATGTATATATACATATATTTTTTTTCTCATAAACCACAATATCATACTTATTTACTATACAATATTAATATTATGCTATACTAATACCCACTAGGCATTAGAATGTAGTGGAGAAGCAGGCTGCCATTAAGAGCATTGGCTCTTGAACCAGACTCCCTGGGTTCAAATCTACATTCTACCAGTTCTTAGCTATATGACCTTGTGCAAATTACTCAACCTCTCTGGGACTCAGTTTCCCATCCAATTTTATGGGTATAATAACAGTACCCACCTCATACATTGTTGTGAGGATTAAATGAGTTTATACAGGTAAAGTACTTAAAATGGTATGTATTAAGTATCAACTATTATTAGTTTAACTACCTCTGTGGCACAGTAACAGAAACGGTATAGTCCTGGCACATATACACAAAATAATAGATGAAGAGAAAAGAGAGATCAGAAGCAGATTTATGATAAAGGTAACATCTCGAATCAATGGGAGAAAGTCATTTAGTACATTGTACTGAGAAAACTGACCCATAATATGGATTCATAACATAAATGTGAAAGGGAAGTTAATAGAGGTAAGCAAATGAATGAGATTTTTTCTTTACCTTAGTATTAGTGAAACTCTTCTTAAATCAAGACCCCCAAAATACTAACCATATTGTTTACATATAAAACCTTTATTTAACTACATTAAAATGGAGGATTTCTGGTCAATGAAGGGAACCAAAGACAAATTTACCAGATAGGTGACAGACTGAAATAAGATGTTTGTAGCATTTGAAACTGACAGGAAATAACTTAAAGTTCACGGGGACCTTGTGCAAATTGACAAGAAAAAGACATCAAATCTAAGAAAAATGGGCAAGAAACAAAAGGGACACATTCACAGATGATAACAGATACATGGAGAGACACAACCTCAGGGAAAACCCTCAGACAATGCTACACCACTTGACTGACACCCATCAGATTGGCAAAAATGAAAAGTGGGATAATATCATGTCTTGGAGAGGGTGTGGAAAAAGGCACACTCTCATGTCTTGTTGAGAGAAGGTAAGTCTGAACAGCCATGCTGGTGAGCTAGGGTGCAAGGGTTTGATAAAATTAAATGTGCATATGCCAAATGCCTCAGCAATCACATTCTTGGTTATATGTTCTAGAGAAATTTTCACACCTTTCACATCTGCTCATTAAAGTACGTGTATGAACATGCTTATTACTTTGTTGGTTGTGAATTTGGGGTATTGATGAACCTACACTTCCAACACCTGAGGACAGATGAAGGAAGTGTGAGGATGCAAGCAATGGATCACTCTTCAGCACTCTGAAGCCAGGAAGTTTTGATGTACACATAGTATGAATGGATCTCAAAACTAAAGTGTTGAATAAAAAAATAGAAGCAAAACAAGTTCACAGTACCAGTTGTATTAGTTTTCCAGAGAAACAGAACCAAGAGGATATATAGAAATATATAAGAAGAGATTTATTATAGGAAATGACTCACGTGATGATAGAGGCTAAGAAGTCCCATGATCTGCCATCTGCAAACTGGAGAACCAGGAAAGCCAGAGGCTTCATAGTTTGAGTCTGAAGGCCTGAGAATTGGAAGGCCAGCAGTGTAAATCTCAGTCGAAGTCAGAAGGCCTGAAAACCAGGAACACCTATGTCAGAGAGAAGGAAAAGACAGATGTCTCAGCTCAAGCAAAGAATGAATGTACCCTTTTTCTGCCTTTTTAGTCCACTGAGGACCTCAGCAGATTGGACGATGCCTGCTGACACCGGTCAGGAGGAATTTTCTTTACTCAGTCTGTGGATTCAAATATTCAAATGCTACTCTTTTTAAGAGACACCCTCATAGACACACCCAGAAATAATTTCAATGAAGTTTTTATGAGCTATCTGGGCATCCCTTAGCCCAGTCAAGTTAACACATAAAATTAACCCTCACATTATTTATATAACATTTTACAAATATAAACAAAGACATATCAAATAATTAATCAAAAACTTGTGTGGAGGAAGAGAATGGGTAAGGGATCAGAGACAAAAAGGAAAAAATAAATTAAAGAGGAGGGCTTTGCATGATCCTGTATCCTGAAGTAGCAGTACGATTGGATCCAATTTCTGCACCTCAAGAAACATATAATTGACACATATGTGTGTGTGTATGTGTGTGTGTGTCTAAGAGAGAGAGAACATTCTGAGAATACCCATCCATCCACCCACACACATATTATAACACTTGCTGTTATTTATCTTACACATTCAAAGTTTTCAGTTATGCTTTATGCATAAGAGCAGAACTGTCTGAGGGTTTTCCCTGAGGTTGTGTCTCTCCATATATCTGTTATCATCTGTGAATGTGTCCCTTTTGTTTCTTGCCCAAAATCCATCATTTAATCCTGACACTACTCCTATAGGTAAGTGTTCCTATACTCCTATACTCTTTTTTAAAAAAAACTTTCATTTAAGTGATCTCTACACCCCACATGGGGCTTGAACTCACGACCCCACGATCAAGAATCACAAGCTCCTCCAACTGAGCCAGCCAGGCGTCCACCTATACTCTTCTCAATAAAAAACTTGACACTCAGCAAAGTTAAGTACTTGCCCCAACATCTCTCAAAGAATAACAGTGGCAGAGCCTGGGAATTAACCTTGAGTCCAAGCACTTATCCATTAACTACTTTCTCCCAGCACAAAGAAAGCTTGATATGATTCGCTTGCTTATTGGTGTTATAATCATTTTGGAGTTAATGGTTTTCCAAGGGCCTCACTATAGGCTGTCTTCTCACATTTATGAACCGAATTTATTGTCAAACTTTTCCCTTCATAACTATTTGGAGAAATGGGCAAAGTTGTTCTTTCACATTCCTATTTTGTTGTCAAGGAAGCTGATGCCCAGTGTTGGAGGAACGAGGCAGAAGTCTTAATCCTGAGTCCTTTGATGAGGAAACTCAGTGAAAAGTAATGCTTTCAACATAGGAAACATATTTGCTCATGAGTCTAGCAGTTGATATGTATATAGTACACGAGATATTCAATTAATTTGCTCTATACATTTATTAAATTTGATAAATATGTTGCTTCTTATCCTGAGGGAATTTTGTTACCAGAAAGCACCAGACAGTGAACAATTGATCAGTACTGCTAAATCCACACCCATAATCTGCCTGTTCTTCAGATCAGCAGCTTCCAATCAAATTTAATTGTCAAATACAATTCATGTGATACTTTCAGGTTCATTTCACTACAAATAAATTTCAGTAAGTGTTTTCTGGTGAGACTAATTGTCCTTTACAAAATCACCCTCTTGACACCATTACACATGCAATTTCATCAGTAACTACCAACATTTGGGCAGTTAACATTTTTCTCAGCTTAAATTTGTACATTTTTCAATATTTTATTACCTACAATCAACCAAAAGAAAGAAAAATGAACATGTTTCGCTATTTACACTTCTGGAGCATATTCTCAACTGTATGCCATTTATTCGCATAAATCCTAATAGGACAAGATATTAATACACACATGGCCTGCCTAAAAACTTGAAGAATATAAAGATGATAAGGCAAACTGGAAACAATGCTGAGAATTAGCCAACAAGAATCATACTAAATAAAAAACAGTATTGTATTGTAAAGAAATACATCATTCATCATTCCTTCTGATGAAATCTACACTGATTTATACTTATAAAAACTGTCATTCATTTATTTTTTATGTCTTTATTCCTCACTATGTTCCCAAGAGTACTAAAGACATTTAAGAATATGCACATAGTATCACAATATCAAATACAGGTAAAAATAAGTTGAGACAAAATTAACTACATAGTAAAGCAAGCTGAAGCCAAGCCTGAAGGAAGGGTAACACACAAAGTATTATGAATCCATAAACTAGATGTGTCTAAGATTCACAGCAACCAATATCAAGAAAAGATACTCTTTGGGGCACATGGGTGGCTCAGTCTGTTAAGCATCTGCCTTCCTTCAACTTGGGTCATGATCCCAGAGTCCTGGGATAAAGCCCTGCATTTGGCTCCCTGCTCAGCAGGGAGTCTGTTTCTCCCTTTCCCTCTACCCCTCCCTCCCCCCCACAGGCTTGTGCTCTTTCTCTCTCTCTCAAATAAATAAATAAAATCTTAAAAAAAAAAAAAGAAGAGATATGATTAAACACAATGTTCTCAGTGTCCACCAAATAAACACTAGTTTTGCAGGAGAAAATACAATCAAGGGTCCTCAAAGAGAAGGCCCCGTGTTGCTAACAATTATGTTTTTCCATGTATAAATCTTATGAGTTAACTTTTAAAACGGTAGTTTGCTCTGTTTATTTAAATTTTGCCAATCTATCCATACTTCCATTTCCAGGAATTAATCTGAAAAACATAATTCTAAATTCCAAACAATATGCCGACACAAAGATATTTATGACAGCATTATTTACAATAGCCAGAAAACTGGAACCAATCTGAATACATAATAAGAAGGTAATCAACTATATCCATGCACTAAATGATTTTCAGTCAATTAAAAATGTTACTGTAAAAATAGTTATGATATTTAAAATGTTTTAAAAAAGAGTAAAAAAAAAAGTATAAAAGAGTATGCATATTATGACCCCAAGTTTGTCCTTAAATTATATACATGTATATTTAGGGATAAACAACAACAACAAAAAAGGTTAAACCAAAAATTGTATAGTGGTTATCTCTGGGCTATACAAGAAGAGATCATTTTTACTTTGATCTTTGGAATTTTCTCTCTTCATGAAATTCTTTGGCATCAACACGAATTATTTCTATAAGAAAAAGTAACTTAAAAATAGTTGGAGGGATATATAATAGTTGGGGACTTTCTTACATAATGACAGTGGTACCTATCCTCTGCATCTAAATGTCTTGGCCTAACCCAAGCAAAAGATCACCCAAATGACAGAACCAATATTTGAACCCAGGTTTTCTGCTTTCCAGTCTAGTTTATTCAACTCTGTAACACAACATCAGTCAGGTATGAAAGTTAGGCCTACTAGAAGTAATTAATGAATATAAGGCAATATCTTCTCTGTAATATATGGCCATGATATTTAGTTTTTTTTCTAAGTAAAAGTTGTAAACTGATAGTTGATTGATAGATAGTAACTTTTTATTAAGACTTTTTTTTGAGAGACAGAGCACACATGAGCAGTGGGGAGAGGCAGAGAGAGAATCCCAAGCAGGCTCCACACTCAGTCAGTGTGGAGCCTGACACGGGGCTCAATCTCAAGACCCTGAGATCATGATCCAAGCCAAAATCAAGAGTCAACACTTGACTGACTGAGCCACCCAGGCACCCCAAAAGACTTTACTTTTTAGAGTAGTTTTACCTTTACAGAAAAATTGATCAGTAAGTACGGAGTGCTCCCATAAACTTGCTCTCCAACTACTCCATCTTCCCACAATTTCCCCTATTTATTAGCATCTTACATTGGTATGGTACATTTGTTATGACTGATGAACAAATATTGATACATTATTGTTTTGTCTCTAAGTAAACTCTACCCCCAACATGAGGCTTGAACTCATGACCCCAAGATCAAGAGTCACATGCTCTACAGACTGAGCCAGCCAGGCACCCCTGAACTGCTTCCAATTTTTGGCAATTATGAATAAAGCTGCTATAAACATTTATGGGCACGTTTTTGTGTGAACATAAGTTTTCAACACATTTGGAAAAATATCTAGGAGTGCAATTGCTGGATTATATGGTAAGATTATATTTAGCTTTTTAAGAATCTGCCAAAGTGTCTCCCACAGAAGCTGTGCCATTTTGCATTCCTATGAGCAATGAATGGGAGTTCCAGTTGCTTCATAGACTCCACAACAATTGGTGCTGTCAGTTTTTTGGAAGTTTAGCCATTCTAACAGGTGTGCAGTGGTATCTTGTTTTCATTTGTATTTCTCTAATGACGAATGATGTTGAGCAAATTTTATATGCTTACTTGCCATCTGTATATCTTCTTTGGTGAGGTGTCTGTTCAGATCTTTGCCTTTTTAAAATTGGGCTATTTTCTTATTGTAGAGTTTTAACTATTTGTAAAATTTCAATACTAGTCCATTATCAGATATATGTTTTACAAATGTATTCTCCCAGTCTGTGAATTGTTTTTTCATTCTATTAACAATGTTTTTCATAAAGAGGAGGTGGGGGTTTTTACTGTTGTAGTTTTTTTTAGTAGACTCCACACCCAATGTGGGGCTTGCACTCATGACCCTGAGATCAAGAGTTGCATGCTCTACCAACTGAACCAGCCCAGAGCCCCCAGAAGTTTTTTAATTTTAATAAAATTCCATGTATTCAATTTTTCTTTCACAAATCATACTTTTGTTGTCATACCTAAAACCTCATCATCCAATCTAAGGTCACTTAAATTTTTTCCCATGTCATATCCAGAACTTGTATAGTTTTGAATTTTATATTTAAGTTTATGACTTATTCTGTATTAATTTTTATGTAAAGTATTTTTGCATGTTATGAATTTGTTCTTTTTTTCTAAATTCACACAATGAGCATCTAACTAAAACAAGACTCACAGCTTTTAGCAGGTCTGATTACTTTCTTCTATCAATTTTATTAAATGATGAGATCTATGTTTATTACTTTTCAAGACTTCCATTGTTTTTCATTTCTGTTTTTTTTAAAGATTCTATTTTTAAGTAATCTCTACACTCAACGTGGGGCTTGAACTCCCAACCCCGAGATCAAGAGTTGCACACTCCTCCAACTGAGCCAGCCAGGCACCCCTCATTTCTATTTTTTTAACAAAATGAAAATAAGCAAAATTGTTTTTAAATAATTGCACAAACACTGCAGAGCAAACAAAGATGATGACAATAAAGAAGTTGACCAGTTGGCTGGATGGAGACACCATCATGCCATGATCTGAAATGTTAATTAGCTGAAGTATAACCATCTTACCTAAGAGTGGAGACATTTTGGGGGTTTTAATTTTAATAAAGCTCAACTTACCATTTTTTTCTTTTATCGATAATGCCTTTGGCATAGTATCTAAGAAGTCATCACCAAACTCAAGGTCACCTACATTTTCTGCTATGTTATCTTCAAGATGTTCTATGGTTGTGCATTTTACATTTAGGTTTGTGATCTATTTTGAGTTAATTTTTGTGAAAAGATTAATATCAGTGTCTAGAATCAATTTTTCCATGTAGATGTTCAGTTATTACAGCACTACCCTGTTGAAAAGGCTACCCTGTTTACAGATAGTAGTTATATATATTTATTATTTCAATATAAATGTAATTTTTAAGTCCAGATTAAATGAGTTAGCAACCATGTTCTTACCCCTAGATTCACAATGCTAAAACTGTGAATTTCTTATCTGTCTCACACACTAAACTCTGAGCTTCTCTAAGTAGTGATCCAATCTTGTTCACTGTGATATCCCTAGTACCGAGCAGTGTCTGATACATCGTAGGAGCTCAATACATACTTAAAGAATGCATGAATGCCGCATTTCAGTGCTATACAAATGTAATACCAGTTTAAAAGTGTTGAAGTGATTTAATCAAAATTATTAAACATTTAGGTATTTCTAAAAATTCACATGGGATTGTGAGTTGTGATGTAGCCATCTACTGTACCTAATACACCTTTTCACCCTACATACCATTGAAAATATTAAATTCAAAATAACACATGAAAAGCTACAAAGTTGAAATGGCTCTGTAAACTAAGGATATCAATAAATGTTAATCTACATAAAGAATTACCCTTAGAACAGATGGTCCTAACTGAAATAATATAATTAGAAGCCAACTCATGCCTAACCCTCTGAAACATGAGCACAGAGGGAGGGGGAAAAAGAAGCTTCCACCTACCCACACCTCATATCCCACTATCGGAGAGTTGGAAGGCTGAACTAAGGACCACGAACATGGAATCTCACTTTCCTTATAATTGGGAGCTGCTTTCTAAGCCACTCAAGAGTGTTTCCTTTTTATCCCACCTCTGCTCCCAATGCAGTGGAGATGGATTAAAATAAGAAGGCTGGCAAACATTTACCAAGCAAACATAAACCACACATAGGAGTAACAAAATTATTTGCAAGACAAAAAGTATTTAATGTGAAAAAGCGTGTCATTTTACAGGACAGCCATAGCTTTTTACATGGCCAATGTATGAAACTGGCATCTATATAGGAACGGGAGAAATTGACAAAAATATAATTACTAGAGTTTTTTAAAAAAGATTTTTAAAAATTTATTTGAGAGACAGCATGAGCAGGGTGGAGGGGCAGAGGGAGAGGGACAAGCAGACTCTGCGCTGAGTGGGGAGCCCAACACGGGGCTCAATCCCAGGACCCTGAGATCATGACCTGAGCCGAAGGCAAATGCTTAACTGACTGAGCCACCCAGGCGCCCCACTAGAGTTTTTTTGTTGTTTTGTTTTGTTTTAAACAGCTCTACTCTGGGGGCATCTGGGTGGCTCAGTCGTTAAGCGTCTGCCTTCGGCTCAGGTCATGATCCCAGGGTCCTGGGATCGAGCCCCTCATCGGGCTCCCTGCTCCACGGGAGACCTGCTTCTCCCTCTCCCTATCCCCCTGCTTGTGTTCCCTCTCTCGCTGTGTCTCTCTCTGTCAAATAAATAAATAAAATCTTTAAAACTAATAAAAAAAATTTAACAGCTCTACTCCGACAAATAATCACACCAAAGGAGGGAAAATTATATAGAATAGCAGTCAGCAATATTTTTCTGTAGAAGGGCCAATACTAAATATTTTAGGCTTTGCAGGCACTATGCAACTCTGCCACCATAGTATGAAAGCAGTCATAAGATAATGCGTAAATGAGTGGGCATGGCTGAGTTCACATAAAACTTCGTTTACCACACAAGTGGCTATCCAGATTTACCTCATGAGCCATAATTTGCTGACTTCTGATACAGAATACCTAAATAATATAATTAATATGTATGAACAAATACAGTGCAAACATGTCGACCAATTTTATAGAATATAAATATGATATAAATACTATATTTATAGGAATATAAATATGCTTTTTACAAAAGCATCTATGACACAATTTGATGAAAAATCACTTACTGGGCCGCACAAAAAAAACCCTCAGTAAATCTGGAAAATGATAAGGCCAAATTCTTTAACCATAATATGGTAAAAATAAAAACAGCACATTTAAAACAGAACCTACCTACACGTTTGGGAAAAAACAAAACTCCTTAATGAATAAATACTGACTAAAGGAAAAAACCAAGATTAAACTTTCAGAATATTCAGAATATGAGAATCTGTTTTCTCATAACTATGCCAGCAATTGGATATATCAATCTTTTTTATCTTTGCTAAATGATAGGTGAAAAACTGTATTTGTTATTGTTTTAATTTGTATTACTTTATTTATTCATGAGGTTAAACATCTTTTGTATGTTCATTTTGCATGGTTATTAGAAAACAAGATATAGAAGAATACTTTCTCATTGGATTTGAACATTGTACTCAATGGTGAAAAATTAAATCAGGAACAAGTATTGCTTTGAAAATATAATCAAGGCATTAACACACGAAATGGTTAAAATAAGTACAACTATTAGGAAAGAAGATAAGAAATTGTTTTATTTGTGAATTTTATGATCATAATTAGGAAAATAAATCAAAAATCTATGAAAATGAACACTAGTTACTACAGGCTCCACATGTTTCTTAGTCATATATTTTTTAAGAACAAGTAGAGACTTACCCAAAGAGATAAAGCATTGTAGTACTTAATCTAAACTCAAAAGAGTGATTAAAGATAAGAGAATAGATGACCCTCAAATAGACCAAAGTACTGATTCATTCCATCATTCATTCATGTGCTATGCTTCAGTGATACTGGCCTTCTTTTGTTCTTTTTGTTCCTCAAGAACATCCAAGCCCCTTCCAATCTTCATGTCTTTTTACTTTCCTATCCCTCCAATCAAAACTTCTTCTTCCTCTCTATTCTTTGTCTGGCTTCTTATTCATCTTTTCACATCTCAGCTCATCTCTTCAGAACCCTTTTTTGGCCATTCTGCCTGAAACAACCCCCATACCACCATCACTCTTCTCTATCCCAGTAATTCTCAAAATGTGTCCATGCACCAGCAGCATGAGCATTTCCCCAAACCTACTGACTGAGAAACTCTGAGGGTGGGCCCTGGCAATCTGGGTTTTAACAAACCCTTCAAGTGATTCTGATGTGCCCTCCATTCTGAGAACCAGTACTCTAGTCCATTGTCCTGTTTTATTTTATTCAGAGCACCTGTGATAGCCTGAATTTGTCTTTAACTATCTTTTAACTTTTTTTATGTTTCCTATCACTGAAATGTAAGTTCCACGATGCATGAATCTTTGCTTTGTTTATGGATAAATCCCCTATGCCTAGATCAGTACCTTCCAGATACACAGGAGGTATTAAAATGTATTTGTTGAAAAGTACACCCAAAAATCACCAACGGCTGCCTCTGGGTGGTGAGATTCTAGATGAATTTTACTTTCTTTACAATTTGTATGTACTGTCTAGATTTTAAACCGTAAGCATATACTTTATAATTATAAAAACCAACTTACATCATAGAATGATATGCATATAAGTCTGCATTTCCCATATTGATAGCAACAGAGCAGTCTACTTTACCCTCTGTTGGAATCCCATGATCTCCATGGCAACAAAAGCTGCACTATTATCTTAATATTGAATTTAGCATTATTGTGATAAGCTTCTGAGTAGTATCTTCAGGGGCAAGTAATTTAAAATCCAAGCCCTTATCAGTAACCCTTGACTGTTTTACAAGCAAATGACCTTCCAAATAACATGCACATGTTCTTATTCTTCCATCTAGAATTTTCTAAAATGTCTCTTTTTAGATTATACTATTTAAGTGTATCACTTACCCCAATCTAGTCTCTATAAATAATCCTGAGACCTACTATAACAGCAACAATAACAAAACCAGCATATTTAGGACAACTTATAATAATTCCATTGTTTGATAAGAACTCTTCCCCTATTGAGACATAATAGTTGGATTTTGAACTATCACTCAGGAAAGTTGTTTAACTGACATGATATTTGAACAGTTCTTCTAAGAGAGGGTAGTTCTAGCAGGACAGTATGTCCCGCTTCACTCTGAAGACCAGAGATCTCGGGGCGCCTGGGTGGCTCAGTTGGTTGGGTGCCTGCCTTCGGCTCAGGTCATGATCCCAGGGTCCTGGGATCGAGCCCCACATCAGGCTCCCTGCTCGGCGGAGAGCCTGCTTCTCCCTCTCCCTCTGCTGCTCCCCCTGCTTGGGCTCTCTCTCTGTCAGATGAACAAATAAAACCTTAAAAAAAAGAAGACCAGAGATCTCTGCTCTGACTATTGTAAATATGATGAAATTAGTGTCACTTAGTGGATGAGAATTTTTATCTCTTTCAATAAATGATGGACTATATCTAGTCCTACTTCCACCATTAATTTCCTGTGTGACCTTGGGCAAGCCACTTAACTTCTCTGGACCTTGCTTTCCTCATTGGTAAAAAGAAGAGATTTTATTAAATGAGCTCTTAAACATTTTCTAGCTCTAAAGTCTATTGAGATCCATGTCAATTATTCAAATTGGGATTTCACTGTGGTGGGTGTCACTTGCTCATGATTTAGTCAGTATCAATTTAAGGGAAACTAAGATTAGAAAAAAAGTAAGAAGGCAGTATTGCTGACCCTTGGCAAACCTGACTTCATTATACACTTTTGATATATGCAACTGTTCATGACAATAGAGGAAGAAGAAAAAAATCAGGCTCAGTGAGAAAAAGCAAATGCGTGCTGCATGCTGAGTGATGACCCTGTACCAGGCACTATCTTATGTGTTTTACATCTATTTACGTATTTAACCCTCTCAACAAGTCTGTGAACTGGGTTTTAGTATTATCCCACTTTACTGGTACGGAAATTGAGGGACAAAGTGAAATTGCAAGGTCACAAAACTGGTAGGAGTCAGAGCTAGAATTCAAACTGAGGCAGGCTGATTCCAGAGTCCATGTTCCTGTTTACCACACCCTGTTACCTCTGACCAGGCCAGCCTTCATAGGTTCCTTTAAAGTACTCATAGATGGCTTGTCAGGAGCTCAATGGTGACGTTCTCTTTCCTCAAGCAGTCACGTGAGCTGTAGCCATACTTGTCCATAGGAGGAGCAACACCCATGGCTTTCGTAATTGGTTCTCCTCACCTACCCACCTCTGGGACTTCAGGCCCCTTCAATGAGCCTTTGGCTTGTCTCATCCCAAGACAGGAGAATGTGCACAAATACATAAAAACACTGACATCCTCTCTAGAGTTTTGCATACATTTAGTGACAGGGCACAGATTTCTCTTTTTAAAATTTTTCCACATTAGTATGTTTAGTCTCCCTGAATAGATAAGAAGTTCCTTTGGGCAGAGATATTATAGACTGCATCATCTGTAACCCTCAGAGAATCAAATGTTTACTGAACATCTAGTCAGTGCCAGGCACGGTTTTGGGGTCGGGGGCTACACGATGAATACGATGCAGTCTTTGCTTTTGAGGAATTCAGAGATTAGCAGGGGAGATAGATATGTAAACAACCCAGATAAGTGGCATAAAAATGAAATGACTAAAGGGCTGTACATACGGAGGGAAAAAGTCATTCACTTGGCTGAGGGAGGCCAAAGCAGTCTGCGTGTGTATGTAGCAGGCACGGTGATCAAGACCCTGAGCTTTGGAGGCAGAAAGAACTTAGTCTGAATTCTGACTTATCCACTTAGAAGCTGTGTGATGTTGCAAAGAAAAAAAAAAAAAAAACCTTAACTTTCTTGAGTCTCAAGTCTCTCATCAGTAGAATGGTAACAGTAATGAGATGTGAATGAGAAAAAGCCCTTACCAATGCTCAGCGTACATTGGGTATGAAAGAAACGGTAGCTACTATTTGTATTGGGTAAATCTTCATGTAGAAGAAAACAGGTGAGGTAGCCCTTGAAGAAGGAATATGAAAGGACAAAGGGGACAGTATTCAGTTGCAGAAAAGAGCCGGAGACGTGGCATATTGGGAAGAAAAAGAATTGTGTATGACTGCTGGGTATTACAGAGGTTTGGGGACAGTGTGAAGAAAGGCCATGCAGGGTAGTTTACAGTCGGATTGAAAAGGACCTTGAAAATCAGGATCAAAGGATTTTGAACTTCAGCTTGAATGAAAAGGGGACTAATAGAAGGGCATTAAATATGGAGTGGAAAGGAAAAATGACATATCCTCTCATCTACACTTGTAATGCCTCAGGAAGTGAGTGTGATCATCCTTCAGATTATTTGGTTATCCCTGAGTAAATCTCTTTCAGAAAGACTTTAATTCCCAGGGAACAAACTGATGAGACAGCTGCCTACCAGCAACCATTAATCCAGCCTACATTCTCTAATCACAATTCTCAAATTGTCCAATAATACATTTTCTGAAATAATCGTAGTCCAGCAGAAAACTGTTCTGCTGGTTCAGCATTTTTTATTCAGTAAGAAGGGGAAAAAATACTTAACGAGTTAGTCTATCTTGAGGTTGGAAATGTTACTGGATTTCTATCACCTTAAAAAAACCCCACATTTTTCATTAATATAACCACCCAACATTTTTCTGAAAGAGTCCCAAAGGCTGTACAACCACATCACAGATCATGGGGAGAGTCTACCTTGGAAGCTTACCTCATTTTTGCATTTGCTCCCCTCCCCATCCTTTGACTCTAGAATCCAAGTAACTGGTCTATAATCTGGAGCTCATCTTAAGGCCAGCTGATATTGCTACTGCTCCCAGAATCCATCAGGTATAGTGTAAGCATATTCATCACCTTTTGCCAAACTATATTTTTCCTTTTTTAAGATGAAGTATGGGGGCGCCTGGGTGGCTCAGTCATTAAGCGTCTGCCTTCGGCTCAGGTCATGATCCCAGGGTCCTGGGATCGAGCCCTGCATCAGGCTCCCTGCTCCATGGAGAGCCTGCTTCTCCCTCTCCCACTCCCCCTGCTTGTGTTCCCTCTCTCGCTGTGTCTCTCTCTCTCAAATAAATAAATAAAATCTTAAAAAAAAAAAAAGATGAAGTATGGATTTTAACTCTGGCCACTTGGTCATATTGAAAAATATGACCACAATTACCGATGAGTCACAGCACAACACAACCAACTCCCGGAGTGACCTGGATTCAGTCTCTCTCCATCCTCGGCCTCCATTTTCACTTCTGTAAAGGAGGGTGTTGACTGCAGAATCTGAGAGAAGCCCTTAGTTGCTGACATTCTCAACTTCAGTTTATAAACTTAGGGTGCCCTATTATTTTGGAAACAAGGTGTTTAATGCCCTGGGAAGAAATCATAGCAGAGAAGTGTTATATCACCATTTACTGAGCAGTCACTGTGTGTCACACTCCCCTGGACATTTTTAATAATCCCAGATGAATCTTGTGGCATCCTACCAATAAGATAGAATGTGATACAGAGTATAATTCCTTTGGGACTCCCCCGTTTTTCCCAAACTCCTTGGTGGGAAAAATATTGAGAGTTCTCCAGTGACTACGGTCCTAAAGTCTGTTTTAGAGTAGCAGCCTTTGCTTCCCAGATTGCCAAACTTTGCTAGCCCCCTAACTCCCTTGAGGATGGCCAGAAAATGAGTCACCATGAACCCCTATCCTCACTATCACGACTGCCGGAACATTCCAAGTGCCTCGAGCAAAATCAGTCTCCATGTGTAAAATTATAACATAAAGAAACGTGCAGAAAACCATCAAATCAAAACTAACCTTAATGCATGCATGAGTTTTCTTGAGGCAATTTACTGAGGGTGACTCAAAAAGTACCAGAAAGGGTCAGCTTCCTACTGTTTTTCACAAACATACCCAACTAGGGCTCTTGGCGCTATGCTGAATTAGAAGCAATGTGTCAGCTGAACACTGGCAGACATGGGTTCTAGTCCTGATTAGTAAGAGTAATTAGCTGTGTTGAATGTGAGAACAAGACACTTTAAGTATCAGGGCCTCAGCTTCTTCCTCTATAAATTGAGAAGGATAGTCTTCCATGTTCCTTCTGGCTCTAATATTCTATGATCATCAAGCAAATTTTTTTCCTGTTCTCCATGTGTCATACATACCTTTTTCTGTAGTTCTCAAGAACCCTTTCAATTTATAAACACCTCTTAATATTCATTTAGAAGATACAGACTTTTTAATTAATCAAAATGTTCAGTGTACTATTTTGACATTTACAAAGATGGACATAATTTTAAGCTCATTTATTTTGTGTTTGACTATTCTATAAAGCATTCCAAAGCTCATGGTCATGTGGGAAATGAAAGCTACAAGCATGCATTAATGAGCAACATATCAAGAAGTCTGGAGATTCTTCAATTAATCTGTTTCCCAGACTGTTCTCTCAGATTTCATCCTATTAAAAACCAGCCATCTTTCTTCATACAAGACAACTTTCTCACAATTCACTAAATCACCAAAGCATTCCACCTTGGCTAAAAGAGAATAATTCACATAACTTAAGTAAACCTTCCACATAGGTATATACTGAGTGATAAAGCTTGATGTAATGTCATGATGGAGCCAAATGAATAAAGAGTGACTTTTTTTTCTGCCTACATATCAAGTAGCTTAACAAAAACTAGAGGCATTTTTATACATCTCCACAGGGAGCTTCCACAACAGTGGGGCAAGTCATGTAAGCCAGGTGTCTGCTGAACACTCCTTACAGGGATATGACAAAATCACAGCCCTATTTTGTGGTATAGTCTCTATTCCAAATATCCTTTCTCATGGTTTCCATAAATTATCAAAATATCCTGAATATTCCAATATTCCAGTATTCAAACTACTTCTATTGATGTGGGAAACAAGGGCAAAAGAAAAATTAATTTCCCTACTACTTACAGCCCATTGACAAGTCCTTGAAACAAGCAGAGCGATATCCCTCTGGGAACGCAGCTGCCTTGATGTTAACACTTGGCTAAGGGCAAAGGCAATCTTAGCCTGACCCCCAGGATCCTGTAAGGCTACTTTAACATATAAAAATTCCTTTGGACATTTCCTTTATCTCACCCCCCAAGATACATTTTAGCAGTCATCTTCCAAGCATATGACCCACTGATACACATCTGAAGGGTCTCATGACTGAGGTTTTTTTTTTTTTTTAAGATTTTTTTATTTTAGAAAGGGGGTGTGGGGAGGGGCAGAGGGAGAAGGACAGCAATCTCAAGCAGACTCCCTACTGAGCAAGGAGCCAAACCTGGGGCTTGATCCCAGGAACCTGAGATCATGACCTGAGCTGAAATTACAAGTTAGACACTCAACTGACTCAGCCACCCAGGCTGTCATGACTGAGTTTTTACTAAACAGTAATAAATGATCTTTTCTTAACACTAGCTAGCCCCTCCAAGGTCCTGGAAACCTTGCTTCCAAAATTCCTTAGAGACTTACGCTATCCCTAATCCCCTCCCAACTTGAAAGTATATAATCACCATTCCTCACAACCCCAATACAACTTTTTCTGCCCACAGGTCCTGTTCTCATGCTTTAATAAAACCACCTTTTTGCACTGAAGGCATCTCAAGAATTCTTTCTTGACCATTTGCTCTGAAGCCCAATATTTTCCTACATCACTATTAGCGTGTGTCTTGTTCTCAAAAGTAAAACATAGATCTTTTATGTCACCACACTGTTAGATCCCACCACATCTGGAAGTGTATTCAAATGTGGGCTATTACTTGAAAGAAAATGCTCTATTTGTAGGACAGAACCATACTCACTGTCTAAAGGATGATGCAAAAATTTGCTTTCCTTTTCCTACCTGGCTACCTTGCACTCAAAATGAAGACATTTCCAGTAGGCCTAAGAGGTCCTCTTTCTTCCCTGAGTTCCCCCCATCTCCCTTTATTTCCCAGCCCCTGCTTCTTTGAATCCCACCCTGCAAGGTCAAAGCCGGGGGACCTTCACGCCCAACTTCCCCAGAGGAGATGTGGCTCCTTACCACGTTATAGCCCACTGCAGGGTCAGCTTCAGACTTTCAGAAGAACGAGTAACAACTAACACACTCACTACACACTGGGCACTGCCTGATTACGTTAGATATACCTGCATCCCTCACAACAACCCTCCGAGTCAAGTGCAATTACCTCCCTCATTTTACAGATGAAACAATAACTGAGGCAGAGAGAGTACACGGCTAGTACACTGCGGGGCCAAAGTCCAAACGTCTGCAGTCTCCTTCCAGAGCCTGGGCTCGTCACCAGGGCACTGCCTTTCAAGACACATATGGGAACAGGACAACATCAACCTATTCCAGGCAAATAGTCACTGCCCCTTGTGGTCTCATTTTAAGATGTTACTATGCTTCAGTCAACAATCTTTTCTACTGGAGATGGGAAAACACAGGAACAAAGGGGGCCGATGGGACACAAAAACCTGTCCTAACACATTCATACATTTTTTCAATCTCAGTTCTGCAAAACATGGTCAGTCCGGAGGAAATCCCTTCATGCCCCCAGGACCATCACCTCACAGGTGCAAGTGGCCCTTGGCGGGAGGGCAGGATGCTGCAAAATCCACCATGCAATCTGACAGAGGGAGAGGAAAAACAAAAACAGGATTTGGGGTGTCCTTGGTGGCCACACTTAGATATTTAAGGAGAAAGTTATAAATAATACCATCTTCACATATCACTGATAACACAGATTCCCTTAAACTTGGAAAAATTGGACTAAAAAACAGCAAGACATCACAATTTTCTAAGACGTGTTTTTCAGATGTTCCAAATAATTGTGGGGGAAGAAAGACAATTTTCCTTCTACCCCTTTAATAAAAGACAGATTAACAGGACAAAAGCAAACAAGTTTAATAACATGCATACCTCCCGTATACATGCAAGACACGTAGGAAAACTGAGTCAACTCCCGTGAAATGACCCAAACCACCATCTTAAAGACCATCTCCAGTAAAGGCTAAAGAAAGATTTTGGGGCGGGGAGGGGGAAAAGCCAGTTTGAGGAGATGAGCAGGCAAAGCACAATAAACAATGATACAACTGTTAAGCAGATTT
Organism: Leptonychotes weddellii; assembly: GCF_054177405.1. Taxonomy (NCBI): domain Eukaryota; kingdom Metazoa; phylum Chordata; class Mammalia; order Carnivora; family Phocidae; genus Leptonychotes; species Leptonychotes weddellii. The sequence continues at coordinate 7,626,999 of NC_138385.1, read as the reverse complement.
AAGTTGCTGCCTTCTCCATTGAGAAGAGTTTCCAGAGATTTACAGTCGTCCCCCTCTTCCTGGTACTGAGAGGGAGACACCCTTAGAAATGGAGATTTCCTGGAGGGTGGAGCAAGATGGCGGAGGAGTAGGAGACCTGGATTTCATCTCCTCTCAGGAATTCAGCTGGATAGGGATCAAACCATTCTGAACACCTACAAACTCAACAGGAGATCGAAGAAAAGAATAGCAACTCTCTCATCAGAAAAGCGACCACT
>NC_138385.1:7515780-7626242 GCF_054177405.1 Leptonychotes weddellii | reverse complement strand
CTGGTGGTGGGTATTGAGGAGGGCACATTCTGCATGGAGCACTGGGTGTTATGCACAAACAATGAATCATGGAACACTTCATCTAAAACTAATGATGTAATGTATGGGGATTAACATAAGAATAAAAAAAATGGAGATTTCCTTTTTAAATGTAAATGTCCCCTACAAAAGGGTGACTTCTACTTGGTTTTTAGAGCTTTTCCTATGTCTGCTCTTTTTTTAAAAAAATAATCAGCCTAAAATAATCCTTATGCCAAAGAAACATATTTTGGGGTGGCAAATTCTACTCCCCTTCATATAATAAAACATGGGATAAAATTAATGCAAGAAAAAAATGTTTGTTTTTTTCATTTTATTTTATTATGTTAGTCACCATACATCATTAGTTTTTGATGTGATTCACGATTCATTGTTTTCGTAAAAAAAAATGTTTTTATATCAATTTGAAGGTTTCAAAACCATAAATCAGCGATAAAGAAAAGCTAAGTGATAACATCTGAGTACAGACTGTCTTCTATTACTGCAGCTTGTCATTTTTAAGCATATGTAACTCACAATGAAAATATACAGAAAATTTGAAGCTTCAGAATATACGAAACTGGGAGTACTTGAATTTCCACTTCTTTCTTCTCTAAATCTGAACAAACAGAATATTGTTTCTGTCGGTTCCCAGTATTAGGCAGGAAAAGATTTAATAATGCAGTAAGCGGGGCTTTCCCATCTTTAAATGACATTTTAAATCGGGTTTTACGGGAAGCTTAAATTTTTCCCCAGAATCCCTTAATACACAGAATAAGGGAAAGAAATAATTAGTAAAAATCAGCACCATATTCTTAATAAGAAAAAAAGAAAAAAATACTTCGGAGATAAAAAAAAAATTTATATATCAAAGAATGCATAACCTATGCCTATTTAATGCACAGCTCCCATTCGATTCTTTGTACAAAGAATGTATTTCTCTTAAAAAAATAGCCTGGTATGAAAAAAAAAATCCCTTTGAGGACCAAAACCCCCAAGCATGTAATTGCTAGGCCTATGCATCTATAACCGGTCTGTACCAGATGTCACCAGCAAAAATGTTTTAACTATAACCACTCTGGTTCCTGTACCTAAACATACAGAAGCCTTGTCTACTAACTTTGTCCGCCACAAGTAACTTTTGTTTGTTGATTTTAAATAAGTGCCCTGGTGCCCCTGTGAGGGAAATCCTCAAAGAGGCCAGCCACGTTTTATTTGGTGGGTCTGAAAGATTTCTGAGCAGGGAACTATGCAGAGCCTGCCAGGATCCTTTGCTCTCCATGCCTTCCCAACAGGAACCTGTCACAAAACTGAGCTCAGCACTGCCTAAGTCCCAAGGCGATTTCTGAACTACGGAGAAGAAATTTGTTTCTACAAAATCCACCCCCATCTTCTCAGTCTGGAAACTTAGAATTAAGTCACTCCTTCGATCCAGGGTTGACTACAAAAGCAGCCACATGGTAGCATGTTCTTCTGCGGCCGAGTTCCCAAGAGCCCTCACCATAGATCTTCTGCTTAGTGATCCAATGCCTCAATGCAAACTGCGGCCTACTGCACCCACGTCCCAGTGTCACATGCCCTGCCCACCACCCACTCACTACTTCCTCCCTTTCCTTATTATGAGCACAGCTACTCTGGGCAGAGTCTCCTACTTGTTGCTTAGGAAACCTAAACTACAATAAAATACAGCGCCTACTCTCAAGGAGTTTACAGTCTAATTGGGGAGGTAAGACTTCAGATAAATAATTCTAATACGAGGTAAAAATGTAAAGGCTCCTTATTGTGCTTGGATTGCTCAGGAGAAGGAAAAAATCCTTTGAGTTAATGTCTGATGCATAATAATTCCTCAGTAACAATGAACTGACTAATAACAGGACTGTTCCAGATGCCTTACATAGATATTCTCATTTAATCTTCTCTGCAACACAGTGAGGTCAGTACCCAGCTTATCTCCATTGTTGAGATGAGGAAACTGAACCACAGATGGGGTGAGTAATGCCTCAAGATCACATGCTCTTAAGTATCAGAGCAAAGAGTTGAACTCAGGCCGACTTTCTTCCAAGTCTGAGCTCTTAATAACTCTACTATCCTGCTTCTGTAAACATAATAAATACATGAGCTTGGTCTTAATGGTTAGTCTGGCAGAAAGCAATCCCAAGTGGAGCTTTAATATTAGCAAAGGTGTATAAAAGGGAAAGCATGAGGGCACATGAGGGGCAGAAATGAATTTAATTTCACTGGAATATGGGATGCATATGTGGAAAACTGTAATGTGTGAGACATGCTTGAGAAGGAGATGGCCGACTGAGACTGGATGGTCTTGGGACCATCATTTCCCATCATTCTTGAATAAAACTGAGCCCTCTTGGGCTCCCTTCATCCTGGCTCAGCACATGTCATCTGCTTAATGTCCTGTGAGTTCTCGTCTACATTTTTTCTTGAATCCACCCCTTCTCCATTTCTCCTGCCTCTGGTGCAGAGCCTAAAAACCACCTGCTGGGATTATGGAAAGTATCACATAACTGAAATCTGTGCAGGCCTGCACATTCTGAAGAGTAAGTAATGCTCCTAAGACCCTCATGTCTCCCCTTGCAGAACAAAGTCACAACAACTTTTTCCCCTGTCAGCTCTGTCTTTATTCTGTGCTTCCGTGGTTGGCTATGCTAAGGTCATATTGGTAACGATTTTCCTGAGCTACTTTGTTAGGTTCTGGGAAAGGACTGAGCTTCTGGACAGAAGCTGACAGTACTCTTCAGGGAGACTCAGTGATATAGTTTCGGGAGCTGAGCCATTTCACCATCCAAACGCCAAAAGGAAGCCCCAAATTGGAGCCCTCAGAGGTCTTTCCATAGCAATGCCCTGGCACCCTAAAAACCTGGGAAGCTTTGGAGCAACTGGATACAGTACATTTGATATGGGCATTCATATTCTCAGAATAGACAGTGATGAACGTGAAGCTGGTGGCTCTGACAGGGCCAGGTGGGCACCAGAGCAGGAGGAAAATAACCGAACAGGCCGAGATGAGGCGTGGTGACTTGCAGCCACCAGACTGGTCTACGGATACATGGGAAGACGAACTATGGGGACTCTTCAAAATAACAGGAGGATTTATTTTATTTTCAGGGAGTTAATGCATGGCAATCAATTTTGTGGGTATTCATGCTATCCAAATTTGGATTTTGAAAAATATGACTCTCTAACACTCTTGGACTCTGCCTCCAGGAAGTGTTAGGTGAATCTTAACCTGGACCAAGGAGAAAGAAAATGTCTCAACTTTCTCCTAGCTTCTCTACACACACACACAAAAATGAGTTGCCAATCAGATTAGGTCAAGGTTTGGGAGACTGATGAGGCCATCTTTAATAAGGAATGGCCCAGGTCATGTGGATGGGGTTTTCTTTCTTCACCCTCCTCCATCCATACTCACTGACTGGTAAACTGAGCTAGGCCCACATCCTAGGGTAATGAATGGCCACCTTAACCTCGTTCTCTTCTCTTCCATGTCATACCATCAATAGTAAGCTGAGCGAGGAACTGGTGCCAGTGAAATAGGCCTAGAGACCTTGATCTCATTTGTCTCGCCTCATGTATAAGCTCTAAGGACCCCACTGCATGACCATCCGCAGTCCACTGGTGATAACACCTGGAAGAAGCTATCTCAGTCCACAGTAGCACAGATTAGAGTTAGTCATTCTTAATTACAAAGTTCACAATTTATTTCAAGGATGCATAGCTGGATTATTGGCAATTGGAAAAGCTTCCAAATCTAATATCAGTAAGACACTGTCACCCCAAACTGTGCATCTCCCCTCTGAAGTTAGGCTTCCTCAAAGATCTCTTTGCTTAAGTCTTAAGCTATCCATCTGAAATACGTAAGATGCTTGTCAAAACAAAACAAAAAAACCCAGTGTTCTCACTGCTGGGCATGACACACACACTTTTCCTGCTGCGAAGTTTTTGGTTTTCCACAGTTGATTTTATAGTCACTTCTCAGTTTCTCTCTGGGTGAACTTGGCCTTCCCATTTGGGCATCTTAGCCAATCAGCCTGGCAACTCAATTTCAGGGGTTTGGATGATATCAGTGCCCTTTGTGTCTTATGTAATCCCAGCCTTGGCATGTACCTGAAAAAGCTGTGACTTCTGTAGCTCCTGTCTGCAGCAATGTTTCAGTTAATAGAAATACCTCCCAAACAGGAATTTCAATATTTGCCCATGCCTCTCTCAAACATTTGATGGAGTCCAAGTGTTTATTTCATAGCATCTGCCATGTAAATGCTGCTGCCATTTCTTTGTCTCAGTCACGACTCTCCCCTCCTCCCTCATAGGGCTCTTTGCAACCAGCTCCTGATACGTTGTGACCTCCGACATGCACAGCACAAGTTAGCGGTTGGGGCACAGGGACTAACTCCTTGGCACTTACCGTTATTTTCTCAAGGGAATCCAACAGCTCTCATCTCCTTAAAAGATGGAAAATGCAAATCTGCTCATTCACTTGGTATCTATTCCCTGAACACCAGCTATGTGCTAGACACTGTTCTAGGCAATGAGGGCAAGAGCTGTAAACAAAGCAACAAGGGATCCCTATCCTCACAGAGCATGCTTCTAATGGATGAGACAACAAATAAGATCCTTAAAAAAAAAAAAAAAAAAGGGCGCCTGGGTGGCTCAGATGGTTAAGCGTCTGCCTCCGGCTCAGGTCATGATCCCAGAGTCCTGGGATCGAGTCCCACATCGGGCTCCCAGCTCGGCGGGGAGCCTGCTTCTCCCTCTGACCCTCTCCCCTCTCATGCTGTTTCTCTCTTGCTCGCTCTCTAAAAAATAAATAAAATCTTTAAAAAAAAAAAAAAAAACAGCAATGCTATCCCTTTACAGAGTAAACACTTTATTTATGCTTCATGAGTAACTCAATGAGGCAATGGGACATGTTAACTGAGCTGCCTTATACAACCTCTGTGATTACCTCGCCTGCTGGTCAGTCTTAAGGAACCAGAACCAATTCTAACTGGTCTCTGTCTGAGGCTGCTTCTTAGATCATGAGCAGAAGCCATGTGCCATAGCACAGTTAACCAGAGAGGTCCCCAGTTAGAGAATTTATCCATCACTATTCACATAATCACAAAGTGGCACTTGATTTTTTATTTTTCATTTCCCCTTGTGTGGCTGTCTCTCAGGAATCTCACAAGGCAAAGGAGTTCTGGGCTAAGCTGGATTAGCACATTCCTGGATTCTTGACCTAATACCAGTCAGTTACTCTCAAATCTCATCACTATTTTCCAACAGACCTTATTTTGTAGTCAAAGTTGGGTAAAGCCTGCAATATATGGGTTAAACTATTTTCCAAGTTTTCCTTTTTTAGATTCTCAACCAACTTCCCCTATGTTGCCACCTTCTTTAGACTTGCTATCTTGATTTATCCCTTTCCATTTTGTCTTGAAAAGCTCCCTCCTGTCCCAGTAAGTTTTCCCATGGGCAGATGAGATTGAAAGCCGCCATCCCCTAGCCGCCTCCTATCATTAGTTCCTGACTTCTACCATCTTCAATGTCAAAGAGCATTTATTCATTCATTTCCTCCAAATGTATTTACTGAGTGGCTACTATATGCTAGATATTGGTCTTGATGCCGAGGATACAGTACTGACTAAATTAGGACACCTTCCCGCTTTAATGGAGCTTATTTTAGTGAAGGGATATATAAGATAAACACAGTACATCAGGGGGTAATCAATAAAGCAGGCTGAGTAGGGTAGGAAGCTCTGAAGGAAATATTTAAGACAAGAATCGCGGTCGACTAACCTTGACCCAGCTCCACCTTCCAGCCTCAGCAGCAAAACTGTTTCCAGGCCACAAAGATGGGAATGTGTTCTTAAAATGGCTAAATACAGAGACTCTGGCACCAAAAACTGTTAGGTAAGTCTTAACCTCTGCCAGAAGACATTTTTCTGCTCTATTTTCTGATACTCTTGTCATTTCCCAGCTCTTTGTCTTCCTTTCCCCAAAGGGCATGCCAAGTGTTCTCTCCCACATTGCCCTGCGCTGCCCTCATTGCCCTGCCCTTATGACATACACTGTCCTGGTAACTCCTTCTCCAGTTTCTCTGAAAAGGTCATTTCCAGCCTTGGCCAATGAAAATGCAAGAGAAAAAGGTTCGTTCAGTTCATCTCAAAAAGCTTGTACCAATCAGTAGTGAAACCTCCAGCCATGAGAACACCCAGTCCCTCAGGGAAGCATGGCATTTTAAGTCTTGCTTCTTGAGCTGGGAAATGGGTCCTTGAATCAAATTTCTTTCCCTTTTGAAGTACTGGGAACTGTTCCCTTCCTATTTGCTTCCTTCCTCCTAGAACACTTTTATTAAAAACCCCTCCATTGGGGGCGCCTGGGTGGCTCAGTCGTTAAGCGTCTGCCTTCGGCTCAGGTCATGATCCCAGGGTCCTGGGATCGAGCCCCGCATCAGGCTCCCTGCTCTGCGGGAAGCCTGCTTCTCCCTCTCCCACTCCCCCTGCTTGTGTTCCCTCTCTTGCTGTGTCTCTCTCTGTCAAATAAATAAATAAATAAAATCTTTAAAAAAAAAAAAAAAACCCCTCCATTGCGTGCTTTTTGTATGTTTGGGAGCCAAAATATTTTGTTTGTTTCCAAGGGTCCTAGATCTGATTTAAAATGCTCCCTTCTCTTTCAAATTTGATATTTTCTAGGAAAGTATAGCTTTTGTGACCCAAATTCTATGTAGAAGACCAAAAGTTTATGTATATAAAATGATGTAATTGCCAAAAAAATGTAATTACAAAAAGTGTAATTATTAAATTAGTGGCTGCCTGTGAGAAATACCAGTGTTACATATTAGGAATGACATGACCTTATTCCTACCTCCTGGTCCTCTCTCCACTTCTTTTTTTTTTTTTTTTTAAAGATTTTTTCATTTATTTATTCATGAGAGACAGAGAGAGAGAGAGGCAGAGGGAGAAGCAGGCTCCCAAGGAGCAGAGAGCCCGATGCGGGACTCGATCCCAGGACCCTGGGATCATGACCTGAGCCGAAGGCAGACGCTTAACCATCTGAGCCACCCAGGCGCCCCTCTCTCCACTTCTATATGCCAGAGAAGATGCCTGCATTTTATGACCATAGCTAGTCCACCATATAAGGCAACCCAAGAGCTCAGGGACAGTATCACTAAACTATAAAAATTGATATAGCTGAATTTCCAGTTTGAAAAACTTCTCTCTTAACCCGCTCATACTCTGGATTAGGCCAGTGGTTCTCAAAATGTGACGGTACTGCCTGCGATAGGATTGCCTAGCATGCTGATCAACTATATGCCGATCTGGATCTCACTTAAGACCTGCTGAAAAAGAAGATTGGGAACAGGAATCAGTATTTTTCAAGCTCCCAAGGTAATTCTAATGCACAATAAGTTTTGAGACCCAGTGGGCTATTGGATAAAGTCTAAGCAAATTTGCTTAACCAATCAGACCTTTCATAATGAGACTAATACCTGCCTCCTTAGCCTTATTTCTCTCGTTCTCACATGTGAACACTTCCATTCATCCAGTCATTTATTCACTGATTCACCCATTCATTATTTGCATAATGACATTCTTGCATTATTCCAGACTCTGGGGACATATGGCTGAGCAAGATGACTATTCCTGCTCATGCTTTCTCATCTCCTTTGTTCATCCCCACCCATCCCTTATACCAACCATGGGGCTCTATCATAGGTCTTCTCAGTCTATATAGTTCCTCTGAATGTCATACTCTGAGCTACTATGACAAATTATCATAGACTGTGTAGCTTATACAACGAACATTTATTTCTCATAGTTTAGAAGCTGGGAAGTCCAAGCTCAAGGCCCCAACAGATTCAGTGTTTGCTTACTAGTTGATAGATAGCCACCTTCTCGCTATGTCCTCACATGGTGGAAGGGGCAAGAGAGTTCTCTGGCATTTTTTGTTTTTCTTTTCTTTTTTTTTTTTAGATTTTATTTATTTATTTATTTGACAAGAGAGACACAGCGAGAGAGGGAACACAAGCAGGGGGAGTGGGAGAGGGAGAAGCAGGCCTCCCATGGAGCAGGGAGCCCAACGCGGGGCTCAATCCCAGGACCCCAGCACCATGACCCGAACTGAAGGCAGATGCCCAACGACTGAGTCACCTAGGCGCCCCTCTGGCATTTCTTTTACAAGGGCACTAACCTCATTCATGAGAGCTCCACCTTTATAACTTAATCACTGAGCAGAGGCCCCACCTCAAATATCAGCACACTGAGGATTAGATTTTGCTACCACGTGAATGTTTGTATTCCCCCAACATTCATACGTTGAAATCACACCCCCAAAAAGTGATGGTTTTAGCAGGTGGGGTCTTTGGGAGGTGCTTAGAGCATGCCGGTGGAACCACTGTGAATAGGATCAGTGCCTTATAAAAGAGCCTCCAGAGAGATCCCGAGTCCCTTCCACCATGTGAGGACACAGCAAAAAGGTGGTGGCTGTGAACCAGGAAGAGGGCCCGCACCACAACATGATCGTGCTGGTGCTTTGATCTTAGACTTCCCACCTCCAGAACTGTGAGAAATATATTTCTGTTGTTTACAAGCTACCCTGTCTCTGGCATTTTGTTATAGAAGCCCTAACAGGCTAAGACAGATTTCAGTGTAAAGAATTGTGGGGGAGGGATACAAACATTCAGTCTGTGGCACTAGTGATCCATTTCTGTTCCTTGATACCTTCTCTGTGCTGATAGGTATCAATGGTGTATCTCCAGGCCACTTTTCTCTCCTGATTTCCAGAGTTTGATAGCCATCCTCCTGCTAAACATTACCATTGAAATTACCCACAGGCACATCAAACTCACTGTGTTGAAAACTAACTGGAAAATCTGTCCTCTCTCCCCACTACTTATTGTTTTTCCAGTATCTCCTTATCTCAGTGAGAAGTCTGTACATCATCCTGATCTCTGCCCTCTCCTGCCCATCCTCCCCAATTTTCAATAATTACATCCTGCCAATTCTACTTAAGCAATTTTGAAATTACAGGTTCCCCCCACCACTGCTATCTGAAAGTAGAGCGTCCCAATGAAACCTTTCCTACGCCAAAACAGTGTAAAGCAAAGAAGCAATTACCATTAATTTATATGGAAAATTTTTGAATGTTCCCAGACTCTCCCCCAAAATCACCTCTCTTAGGCTTTTCTGATCCCTTAGGACACATCTTGCTAACAGATGCACAAAATAAATTGAGATAAAGCACAGATGCTCACAGACAGAGTTCAAAGCCCTGGTGGCTGGATGCTGAACTGCTGAGGGTGGTTTCTGGGGAATGAGCTGGGCGGCGCCACTCTCCCTGCTTGGGGTGAGAGCTGTCTCAGTCACAGCTCCATATAAAACCAATGCTGAACACTCCTTTTCTCGTAAAAGCAAAAACCTTCTTGGGATTTCTTTCAGTTGGCAAAAAAAAAAAAAAAAAACAGAAAACCAACCAACCAACCAACCCAGGTACTAATGCTGGTCTTTCATAAATGGCAAGTGGCATAACACAAAGTTTCAAAAAGTGGGGGATACCTGTATTGCCTTCCCCATTGCCCCTAGCTTAGACCAGGATACCATCACCTCTTGCCTAAATTAAAGCTAAAGGGTTATTATCTTCAATTATGAAAAAAAAAACTTGTTCTTTGCAACAAGTGAAGCAATATATAGGTTTATAAACAAGGTAAAAGCCTCCTATTCGTCTCTTGTAATTTCAATCTCTCTTATAACCTGTTAACAAGCAACAGTCTATTAACCAGTCTTTCTAACTTCACAATTGCCCAAGTTCCATCCATTCTTAACCCCCAAAGCCTCAGAATGACCCTTCTGGGTTGTAAATAATTCACCTCCCTCTCCTGCTTATTTAGAGGATAAAAGTGAAAATCCTATAGGGGGGATCATATTCACTTCCCCCATAATCTAGTATAGATCTTAATACAATATCGGTCATCATTGACCTTTTGATCTGGGTGTGTTAAAAAGGGCTGTAGCTTCTCAATGTCGTACATCTGCCTATATTTACAGGTGAAAATCCCCATTTGTCTCTTTGGAAAGGCAAAGAGAGGGAGAGAGAAACCGACAGCAATTTCCTGTGTACCAGACTCTAAACTAAATGCTTTTTGCATGAAATTCTTCATTTAATTTTCAACCGTGCATGGTAAGGAGTATTGTTACTGCCATTTTCCAGATGAGAAAGCTGAGGTTTAGAGAGATAAACTAATTTATCCATGGCCATCAACCTAAAAAGTGGAAATACCATGATTTGAACCCAGCTCTGTCTGGAGCTAGAGGTGATATACCAGACCATACTGTAATTGCACTGAAAGCAACACTACAATTCTCGAAACTTACTTCCTATCAGAAAGGCACAAGGTAGAACCAAAGTCTGTCCAAGGCCAGGGCCTAGGCTTCATCCGCATTATCAGTCACACTAGAGAATCCCGAAACGCTGCACTTTAGAACGTTTCTCCTGAGTCATTCAACCCTCTGACAAACAAATATCTGCTTCTCTTATATGATTACTCACCTACTGCTCTCGATGGCCTTCATTTCTTTCTGACATTTGAGATTCTAATCATGTCTCAGCTTTTTCCTGGCGTATCTGGTTGGGCTAATGCCAACCCTAACATAATTTCCTTCCTTGCACTATTTCTTTATTACAGTTATGCTTCTTGTTATCTCTTTATACCTGTTAACTTCTGAAATCTCAAGATTAATTAAAGAGTATGATTTAGAAGTAAATGCCAAGCTCTTACTACTCTTATGTAGTAGGGGGATTTTCTGGAGCAAACACGTGCACATAAAATTGTTCTGAGAACCAGATATTCAAAGATTCAAACAGAGTACTGATCCAAGAATACGGAGCTCTAAAACAAACCCGTTTTCTTAAAAAATAATCTCAAAATTATGCAATAACTATGAAGCTATGGGGTACTAAATGCACACACACACACTCTAACTCTATTGTTAGATACTACAATACACAAAAATGCACTAATTTCAATAAAAACCAAGCTCATGCTATGATCAAGGTGCTAGTAGATTCAAAAAGGAATGACACAGAGGAAGGTAAGATTAAAAAAGCGCAAGGCAGGAAAAAAAGAAAAACATGCGGCCAGGAGAGAGTCCACTGAGGGAGGCACTAGGTTCTTTGTATCAGAAAAAGTTTCCGGGAAGTGTCAGTACCTGAGCCAGTCCCGAAAGGAAGCACAAACACTTAACAGAAAGAAATGAGGAAGAAAGCATTCCAAGCAGACTCACCTGATTCAATAGAGGGGGGAAAATGAGGGGCACCTTTGGCGCGTGACGAGTAACACAGTTTGGCCTGAGCACAGAAAAGAAGAGGGAGATAAGCCTGCACAGAAGAGTGTCACAGGAAGTGTTAAGTTCCATTCCCAGGAGTCTGCACTGGAATTTTTATGTATTGGAAAATGCAGAATACAGAAATGTGATTAAAGCTTCACTAGAAAAATAAATCAACAGTGGCAAGTGAATTAGGATTACAGAGACGGAAGGCAATTACAAAAATCTAGAAAGGGGGCCATTTATTCATGTGAGAACAACTCTTACCTGGATCCCTACAAAGCACCTACTGGCCTTACTGACCCCTTTCTGGCTCCCCACAAAGCAGCAAGATTCATCCTTTGCAAATGCTTATCTGACGTCCTTATCCTAAAAGCCTTTGCCCTTCCATGAAAATTCATGATGTGACCCTGGCGTGCCTGGCCTTGGAATCCCATCACACTTTGTGACACTAGGCTTCAGCCACACTAGTGTCCTTCTGGTTCTTCAAATAGACCAAAGGTCCCACCTCAGGACCTTTGCACACGCTGTTTCCTTTGTCTGCCATTCTCTTTGCCCTTTCATTATGTGGCTTGCTACTTTTCTTCCATCAGGCTCCTGTGAACCCTACCTAAATTAGAAACCCCCTTATTATTCTCTATTCATTCCCTTGTTTTTTAAGCTCACTTAATACAACTTAATTTGTATTTGTTTCCTACTTATTCTTGGTCTGTCTCTCCCCACTAGATCTTAGGTGGCATGAGGGCAGAGACATGTCTGTTTTCTTCACTTCCGCAGCCCCAGTGCTTAGAACAGCATAGGTGTTCAATAAACATTTGTTGAATAAATGTTGATTCACAAGTGTGTGGCAGGTACTGTAAGAGGTACTAAAGAGAGAGCACTAATAAGATAGTATCGTTGTCAAGCAGCTAATGGTCTAGAAAAGGGAGACAGATATGAAAAGACATCACTGCAATGGAGGCAAGAGTAAAGTCAAGCAGACAAACAGATTTTTCTTTTTTTTTTTTAATTTATTTATTTGAGACAGAGAGAATGAGAGAGAGAGAGCGCACATGAGAGGGGGGAGGGTCAGAGGGAGAAGCAGGCTCCCTGCTGAGCAGGGAGCCTGATGCGGGACTCGATCCTGGGACTCCAGGATCATGACCTGAGCCGAAAGCAGTCGCTTAACCAACTGAGCCACCCAGGCACCCCAGATTTTTCTTTTTTTTTGAGATTTTTCTAATTGTTTAGGAAAGATATATTGAGGGTCAGAGAGATGTTTAAGTAGAAAAAAAAGGCAAAAGCTATAGGTCTTAAGGACAAGAAAGAAATGAAACGATGACTGAATTTTTAAGCCTGGGTGACTGCAAGGATGGTATTGTCATTACCCAAAGTAAAGCTTCTAAGAGAAGGAAAGAGGAAAAGAATTTTAAAAACAGATCTTCATTCTTCATTTTCATGACCTTCTCCTCAAACTGAAAGTGTTTTTCATGCAGTACACAGGAAGTACACTTTTAAGTCTTGTTCAAAACAGAAAATTTTGAAGTTTCCACTTGAGAATAGCAATTTTCCAAATAAGCAGTCTCATCAGTAGCGTTGTAAGGATAGACACGACTACAAATAACAAACACTGAACTCGAGGCAGCAGCCTGAGCCCAGGCACTCTTAGTGTGGTCTCATCACCCATCACCTCTTGGTCCACCATACCCAGAGACTGGCAAATATCATCAAAGGGGAAAGATTTAACATAGGGAGAAACAGACATAAAGAAGACCAAAATTAAAGTACATAACTGTACCCCAAAAATAAACGTAAGCAATTTTTGTGAGCTTTGGGCATCAGGAACACTCACCACTGTTGTGAAAAATGAATTCACGAGCTAGATATGATTGTAATTGGAAAAAACTCAAGTATTATTTTAAAAGAAGTAGAAACCAATATGCAAATCTGATGGTTAAGTTGGCTTGAAGTTTCTGCGAACATCACTCGGAGCCAACTTCCTACCCTCTGAACCTTCCTGCTGGCTATGATTTATATCCATGAATGGTGTTCATGTACACATGCCCAATTTTCTATGGCTACTTGGAGAAAATGGCCTCAGAATATGGTATACTTAGTTGCTGCCCAGAATTTAATTAAAATTCCCAACGGACTAAGATGACTTCAAATGCTGCCATAACTAAACTTACTAAAGCCCTTACGCAGAAAAATATGACATTAATCCTGAGTCCAGCCACTATCAATCTTACTTGAACACTCCAAGCACCATAATTCATATTGAAGCTGTCTCTACACTTGCAAGTGTTTTCCAAACAAAATTTATGTTTAGGCAAATGAGCAATTCATTTGGAACAGTCTTAACTGATTAAATACATTTGTATTAGTAGAAAATGATTTTCCGAAGAGTCACTGAGGCAAAGCAAACACCTTCTTTGAGTAAACCTGATGTGGTTCAAACACATATTCAAAGATTTCAGAAAGTCGTTTCCATTTACCTAATCACTTGTGAGATTTTCACCATGTGACTAATGATACCGCTGGGGATGGGGGGGAACTACAGTATTTAACAGTTTAACAACCTAACAGGGAGGTAGTATAACTTAGCAGGATAAAATGCATTTTGGAAGCCGATGGGCCTAGACCCAATTGCCACTTATTTACCCTATAACATCTAGCATGTAATGTAACCTCTTTGTGCCTCAGTTTCTTGTGTTTCCCAAAAGGATTATACCACCAATGCCCTATCCGTGGTGTAGGAATCAAATGAGATAATGCACATAAACTAACTAGTAGAATGCCTGATACAAGGCACACAGTAGACAGATTTTAGGTAATTTTTCCAGTACTTTGCTGGAAAGAAAGAGCCATGCAGATATTTAAAAATGCCTCTATCTCCTTGCAACCCTTACATCTGCCTGTACAATACATCTCTAGGCCACAGCGCTAGGGAACACCATGAAGCCTTCATTCATCATCCTTTTACTTCTGTTCATATCTGAGTTAATTTATCCTTCTCTTCTCGAATCCACTGCGTCATAGCCCCTTGTATTTTCCAAGATAGAGCTCAATTTTCTCCTCCAGAAAGTCTTCCTCACATCATGAGAAAGCACTTATTGATCCAGTTCATCCCATTGCTATATTAATCTGATCTACCACCCCCCAACAAATGCTCAACTTTTTGAGGGTGGAGCCAGCATCTAACTGAATTATTCCCCAAACATGTTAAGTTAGTATCAGTTGAAGATGCCAGTTGGTATGAAACTGGTGTATTAGAGCTGTGGTAGAGGGGACAGCAGAAGCAGTAGGAGAGGTGGTCGGAGAGACTGGCATAAGCTTGACCACGTAAGTTTAGATGTTATTCTAACTGCAATGGGAAGACAGTAGAGAGATGACAAATCTGACTTACATTTTACAAGGGCAACTCTTGCTGGGTGGAGAAATCATATCGAGAGTGGAAGACAAATCATAAGAGACTCTTAATCTCAGGAAACAAACTGAGGGTTGCTGGAGTGGTGGGGGTAGGAGGGATGGGGTGGCTGGGTGATGGACATTGGGGAGGGTATGTGCTATGGCGAGTGCTGTGAATTGTGCAAGACTGTTGAATCACAGACCTGTACCTCTGAAACAAATAATACATTATGTGTTAATAAAAAAATTTTTTTAAAAAGAGAGTGGAAGAAAAGGAGGCCAGTTACAAGGCTATCCCAATAGCCTAGGAGAGAGAGAACGATGGTTTGGATGAGGGTGGTACAGGAGGTTGTGTAAGAAATGGGCATATCTGAGATAGAGTCGACACTGTTTGCTGATGGTCTGTATACAGGAGTGAAAGAAAGGAGTCAAGAATGATTCCTGGCACAGCTAAAATGACAGATCAACGGATGCCTGGCTGGCTCAGTCGGTAGAGCATGCAACTCTTGATCTTGGGGTCATGAGCTCAAGCCCCACTCTGGGCATAGAGCTTACTTAAAAAAAAAAAAAAAAAGGAATGATTCCCAGGTTTGTGGCCTGTGCTACTGGATGAATGATAATGCCATCTCCTGAGCACCTCTTCCTCCTGTGAAGAAATTGTTTTATTCATTTTCTTATCCTCAGTGCTTAGTATAGTGCCTGACACACAAGAAGTTGGTCTGCTAGATTTCCTGTAACAAAAATCATTGATAACAGTTGAAATGTGCTCTAGGATTCCTGTGCTTTAACTGAACCGAAGCACAGATCCATTGTTTACTGTAACATGAAAAGAATGTGGGTTTCCTTTTCTATGGAAATAAAAACTATAGATGTCTGAAGTCTTGGGGATATTCCAGAAGGCCAGACAGGATTCTCTCTTAATTCACACATATCAATGCCGCATATCACACTACTAGAGTGACTTACCTACCTAGGGCCTAGAAAATCCTGAATAATGATAAATTACTCCAAGTAATGGTCTGAGACCACCAGAATGATATGTTGATCATATGGGATCAGTCAAGGAATCAAGTTTATTGAGGACAAAGCCTGTGAGTGACTCCTGTATCTCCATACACAGCAGAGCAACACGCACATATTAGGCACTAGCTGAATGGCAGAAATATTGCTATATAATTTTAATACATCTAGTTTAGTGCAAAAATAAGTATGTGTAGAAAAGGGGTGAAATTAACTATGATAAATTATAAATCATAAAGACGACTCACCTAACAAAGAAATTTAAGAGTAAATTACAGTGTCTTCTAGTGCCATCTACTGCTTAATTCTTGAGAAAGGAATCTAATTGATTTCTGTCACCATTTTAATGGTATGCATCTTTAAGATTAAAATGCAAATAATTTTTCCAGTAGAGCCATTATTTTGGCACCCACTCAGGGTAATAAAAACCCTTACATCACTAGGTATAGGGCATGGTTCCTCAACCACATCACTACTGATACTTTGGGTTGGGTAATTGTTGTGGGAAGCTGTCCTGTGCACTGTGTAGGATGTTCAGCAGCATCCTGGCCTCTACCCACTAGATCCCAGGAGCAACTCCATCCTGACCATGAGATCCCAAAATGTGCCCTGGGAGGCAAAATCAACCTAATTGAGAACCACCAGTATAGAGAAAAGGAATTGATATTCATGCATCCATTTATCCATTTTACAAATTATTTGAATGCCTACCAAGCATTAAGCTAGCCTCTGAGAATACACTGGTGAATGAAAAAGATATAGTCTCGGCCCTAATGGAGCTTCCAACAGAAAAGGGAAAAGAGGCAATCAACAAAACACAAATACAAGCATAGGTTCAAATTGCAATAAGTTCTATGAAAGAAAAGAATGATCTAGATAGGGTGGTCAGGGACAGCTTTGCTGAAGAAGTGGCATTTAAACTGTGACCTGAAGAATAAGGAGGAGCCAGCCAGGGAAGAGCGGGGAGGGGGGAAGTGTGTCTGAGTCAGAGAGAACAGCGCATGTGACAGCCTTGCTATGAGCCAAGCAGTGTCCTAGTCCCATTCCATGCATTGTTTCATCTATGTAGGGTGCCATATGTCCTTGCTGCCCACAGCAATCCCATTTGCACCTGTGGCCCTCTGTGGTTATTTGGATAATGAATTAGATCACCACCCTACATTTAAATATGACAACATTTGAAGGGGACTTGGTTCCGATCTCTGTACTACATAGAAGAAAACCAAGCCCCAACTACATTAAGTCATTTGTTCAAGTTCACAAAGTTAGTGAGTGACAAAACCGGGTTATAAAATTTGTGTCTTGAGTTCAGAGTCAGCGTTTTTGACTACTCTGCTTTGATGTCTCCCATAGGGAGAGGAAGAATGAAGACAGACGTACTAAGTAGATATGAGATCATAATAGGAGTGATAATGCAAAACACAATAAATATTTGAAGAAATTATATACTATGCAAAGAGGTCAAGGTTGGAATTGGGATCATCTAAGCCTGATGGCATGAGTGCTCTATCGGGACCTGTGATGACAGAAGATCAGAAGCAACTTCTTCACCAAAGTGGTTCTGGATGGCGTATTCATGAGGCCGTGGTTGATGGGGGCAGCGCTGTACAATGAAAGGAACCTTGATCAGGAGTCAGTAACAAAGGTCCAATTTTGGGCTAAGACACCTATTAGTCATGTGACCCTAAGTGAGCTCCAACCACTGAGATTATTTCCTCATCTGCACAATAGAGAAAAGGGAACAAATTCTACCAAAATCAAGGTTTGTCAAGATGCTCCCATAATGGTAATGCCTGTGAGTGTGCTGTGTAAACTAGAAAGTATGATTTACCATCCAGAGAAAAGCAGGTTTTTTGAGGTGTACTCAGTCAACTGCTTTTATCTTTCCAATACCTTGAATTCTTCAGATGAAGATACGTGAGTTCTTCCGGGGAGAAATAGAGATATGACATTTTGGACTGTCTTGGTTGAATCGTCCGGTCAGACACTAGTCTGGATCACCAGCAGCTGGGTGGAGCTGTGCGTCATTACGCCAGTGTCTCCCATTCCACCACGGCCCTCACAGGCACACCCACAACACAACTTACTGCATGGTTCTCATAGTTGTTTCTAGCTGGGGAAAAGACTAGACACAGGAGAAAGAAATCACTCTATTCTACAGAAAAATTTCAAAATATTAAGTTGGCATTGCAATGGCACTTTTTCATATCCATCTGTGCTGGTCTGCTTGTACAATCAACACTTATTGTCTGGGATTTCAAGCAGTTTAAAAAATATTTCCAGAAATATAATGCCCCTGTGACCTTTAATCAACCTTTCAATAGTCACTTGCTATAACAGAAAAACAGTGGAAAATGCCTATTCTTTTACCTCATTATTTTTTTTCACAGTGAGTCATACGTTGGCTGGATTTTTTTTTTTTTTTAAGAGTAGAATGGAAAGAAACTTCTGAATTTATTTGAAAGGTGGTTTTAAGTGACTATCTAAAGTAACTTCCAGGGCGCCTGGGTGGCATAGTCAGTTGATCATCCAACTCCTGATTTCAGCTAGGGTTATGATCTCAGGGTTGTGAGATTGAGCCCTGCATCGGGCTCCATGCTCAGCATGGAGATTCTCTCTCTCCCTCTCCCTCTGCCCCTCCCCCCACTCACTCTTTCTCTCTCTATATATAAATACATAAACTCTTAAAAAAATAACTTCCATGCTGTCTTTGTTAAGCTACTGTTTTTTTAAGTAACCTCTACGCTCAACATGGCCTCCAACTCACGACCCCGAGATCAAGAGTCCTATGCTCCACCAACTGATCCAGCCAGGTACCCCTTAAGCTATTATTTTTTTAAAATCTTATTAAGATATAATCTGTATACCATAAAAGTCACTCCTTTCAAGCATACAACTTAGTGGTTTTTAATATATTTACAGAGTTGTGCAAGTATCACCAGTATCTCATGTTAAGACATTTAATCACTCCCCAAAAAAACCTTCATACCCAACAGCAGTCATTGCCCATTTCCAGGCCCCTCACCTCTCTCCACCACAGGCAACCACGGTGCAACCTACTTCCACCTATATAGATTGCCTATTTTGGACATTTCATATAAATAAAATCATATCATATGTGGCCTTTTGGGTCTGGCTTCTTTCACTTAGCATAACATTTTCAAGGTTCATCCACATTGTAGCATGGATCAGTACTTATTCCTTTTTACTGTCATAATATTCCACTGTAGACAGACCATCTTTGCTTATCCATTCATCAGCCAATGGAAATTTGGGTTGTTTCTCTTTTTTGGCAACTATGCATAATATGTGTATGAACATTCATATGTAGATATCTGATTCCATTTCTCTTAGCTATATACCTAGGAGTGGAATTGCTAGTTTTCCCCCAAAACTTTTAACAATGGTAATTTGAAACAATTATTGTAAAGATAGATTATTATGATAAAATAATTGGAAATCGCGGGGCGCCTGGGTAGCTCAGTTGTTAAGCGTCTGCCTTCAGTTCAGGTCATGATCCCAGGGTCCTGGGATCGAGCCCCGCATCGGGCTCCCTGCTCCGCGGGGAGCCTGCTTCTCCCTCTCCCACTCTCCCTGCTTGTGTTCCCTCTCTCGCTGTGTCTCTCTCTGTCAAATAAATAAATAAAATCTTTAAAAAAAAAAAAGAAGGGGCGCCTGGGTGGCTCAGTCATTAGGTGTCTGCCTTCGGCTCAGGTCATGATCCCAGGGTCCTCGGATCCAGCCCCACATCGGGCTCCCTGCTCGGCGGGAAGCCTGCTTCTCCCTCTCCCACTCCCCCTGCTTGTGTTCCCTCTCTCGCTGTGTCTCTGTCAGATAAATAAAATCTTTAAAAAATCTTTAAAATCTTTAAAAAAAAATTGGAAATCTTCTTATTAAACTATTGTAGGCAGGCAAGAATTGGTATTAGAAATATTTAAAGGTTAAGAAGATTGAAAGATTATTTCTCAGATTTAATAGCCTGCAATTAAGCTATTATCAACTTTTAACAATTGAAAAAGCTATTTTCTTATCATAGCTGGTCATTATAAGTTAGATTTTTTTTCCTGCCTATTTTATCAATGCTATTCCTATTCATGAATTTCATTACTGTCAAATTATAAATTATACTAAGAAGCATTGCTATGTCAGATCATAACTCTTAGGCCATTTATATGTTTGATTTACAAGGTCTAAAATAGCTGTATTGTTATATTTGTGAATAATTAAATGAGCTAATACTGTGACAGAAAATACAAAAACAGATGAACATAAAATGTGCCTGCAATTTCATTCATTCATAGGAATAAGGAATATAGTTTTGCTATAAGAATCACAAAATACTTCACTGGCTTCAGTTTGAAAATGCAAGCATTAGGTTTAAAAGTATTTTCTTAAATATAAAATTAAATACATTTAATGGAAATGATTCATGCTCTAAAATAACTGCACTGTTGGCCCTGCCTAGGGTAGAAGGAAGAATCCGGAGAAGCTGAAATGCGAAGACAGAAAGCAGGGTGTTGTGGGGGTCACTCCTACACTTCAGCCTCATGAGGTACCCAGAATGTTCTTAGGAGCTAATTAGGCCTCCAGCTACATTCTCTAAAACCGAGACTCTCCCTAGTCAACCGTAGGCATGGAAAATTTCAGAGCAGACCATGTGATGAAACTTTTGAGAACTTTTTAGTGTTATAATTAATTTATGGATTTAGTCACATCTCCATAGCCCGTCTACAGGGCCCTGTTGCTACGGATGAAATCCCCTTGCCCTTGTATAAGGCCAATACCTCCACCTATGCCCCAGATCACATCCCTTCTTCCCTGTGAAAGGACATCACTCCAGCAATTCTCCCCTCTTATGCTTGTCTTTTCCCCTTTCTATTAGACTATTCCCACCAGCACGTAATCAAACATACTGTCATTTCTCTGATTTTACAAAATAAACAACACAAACTTCTTTTGACCTCGATTCCCCTGCCAGTTATCTCCTCATTTCTGTGTTTCCATTTGCGGCAAAACCCTTGGAAACAGTTATCTACACATCCTGCCTCTCATTCATCTCCTGATTTCCCCTCTTAAGCCACCTAAAATCAGGCTTTCAGCTGCACCTCCACCAAAGTTGATCTTGTCCTGTTCAAAAATGACCTTCATGTTATAAATCCCAGGATCACTTTTCAATCCTTATCTTCGTTGATCTATAGGCAGATTTGATTATAACAGACACCCCCTCCCTTTTCTTATTACACTCCTTCACTTCGCCTCCGGTAAGCAGACACTCCAGGCTTTTTCTCCGATCTGACTTCAAAGTTTCCTCTGTCAATTGCTTTCTTCTCCTTGTACTTTTTTGACTGTTGGGCTCCAGGGCTCGATCAGCTGTTCTCTTTTCTATCTCCACTCTTCCTTGGCTTTAAATACCAACTATATGCTGATAACTCCCAAATGTCTATCCCTGGTCCTCACTTCCGTCCTTAACTCCATGCTAGGATATTTTACTTCCTATCCAACATCTCCACTGGCTGTCTAACTGACATCTCAAAATGAGCATGTTCATAATTTAATTTCTGATGTTTTACCAAAACTTATTCCCTCCCGTCTTCCACATACAGCAGGCAGAAACTCCATCCTTCTCAGGCCAAAAACTGGAGTCATCCCAGATTCTCTTTCTTTCCTTCTCTCTCTCTCATAGTTTGCATCTAAGTCTTCAGCACCTCACACTGCTTGTCCAAGGCACCATAATCTTTTGTCTTGTTCACTGCAAAAGCCTCTTAACTCTTCTCCCTCCTTCCACCCCTTCCCCTATAGCCCAATCTCCAAACAGTGGCCAAAATGACCCTGTTACTACATAAATCAGATGTTATCCCTCTGTTAAAAAAAAAAAAAAATCCTCAGCTATTTTCTAACTCAGAGCTCAGAGTAAAAGTCAAATTCCTACACAGCCATCCATGATAGACTCCAGTTAACTCTACGACCTCACCTGCTTACACTCTTGCCCCTTGATCACTGGGCTTGAAGCACAATAACATTATTTTTGGCCTCAAAATTGCTACTCACATTCCTGCCTTAGGGCCTTTGCACTTGCTTTTCCTTCCCCATGGAAACTCTTCTCCCAAGTAAGGCATGGCTAATTCTGGCATCTCCATCAAGTGTTTTCTTAAAGTCTGCTTTTCAGTGGGGCCTACCATGCACCTATGTTCCTCCACCACCAAGAACCCTTCACTGGCACTCCACCTCCCACGTTCCTGATTTTTTCCTAGTGCACTTACTATGTTTACTGCTTACTATCTGTATCCTACAATTATAACGAAGTATCTCTGACAGGAAGGTTATTTTGGGGGAGTCAGTTTCATCTGTGCTGTTTGCCATACATTTAAAATAGTACTTGACACACAGCAGCTACTAAAGAAATATTTGTTGACTAAATATATCAATCAATCAAACTTAGCATATTCAAAACAAAACTTCCGAGGTCCCTCTCCCAGGCCCGTATCTCAGTAAATGGTACTCTTGTGACTCCAAACTGCTCAAACTTTAAACCTAGGAACCTGCCTTGATTTAGCTTTTCTTCCATCAGCAAATGCATGAGGTTTATCGTCCAAAATGCAGCCAAAACTGGACCATTTCTCCCCACCTCCACCACCATCCCCCTAAGCCAAATCCACCATCATCTCATACGGGGGTGACTGGTTTCCTTACTTTTCCCTCTAGCTCCATGGTCTACTGACACTTCAGCCAGATTGATCCTTTCATCTCTCAAACCAGAACATGTCATCTACATATTCTCAACTAGTCTGACTGGATGCCCACTACACTTAGAATAAAATCCAGACTCACCATGAACGATTCGACCCCACAGATCAAAGCAGAACAGGGATTTAGGACGAAATTTCTATAGGTCCTTCTTTTTATTTCAACGCTAAATGAAAACAGCTCTTTTTGAAGAAGGCCAATTACAGCCGCTCGTGTGAATGGTAAAGTCAGCACTAAATACTCCTCAGACATAAAAATGCAAAGTGTCTGATCACTGCATCTGACGAAGTAAAGTTTGTGATAAGAAAAAAAAACATGAAAATAATAGCAGTCAAAACAAATGTAATTGGATTGGATTTACCCACTGAAAGATAAACTATCACAACAGATCAAAATAATTTAAAGAGACAGACATGTTATAAGTGAAACAATACAAAGTTTGAAAATAAAGCAAAAATATGAAAGGGAAATACTGACCAAAAAAGCTGTAAAAAATATAAATGCCAGAAGCAAATAATTCACATAAGGAGCATTCATAGAAACAGAGAGACGACCCAATGATAAAAGGAACAACTCATCAAGAATTATTAAAATTAAAAAAAGAATTCTTAAAATCATGAATTGTATGTCCCTGACAGAACAGCCTAGGTTCCTAACATGGCCTGGTTTCTGGTTTCTGATAACATCACCTACTCTCTGACTCTCCAGACCCTGAGGCGATGCAGCTCCTACTCTGGCTAATCTCTCAATTGCTTCCCCTTTCCATGTCGTTTCCCTGCATTGATATCACCTGCTAACCAATTAAATTTGGTCTTTGTAAAACACTTCAAGTGATTTCGGTTTTCCTAGATGGGTCATGACCTATACACAATTACATACTATTTTCTGATCAAAAATCAAACATACACAAAATATGTCATGTCACATCTCACAGAATTTGCTGGTTTTCCATTTGCTCCTCTCCGCCATTTATTCTCTGCTTTTCTTGCCTTTGTTCTATGTGTAACCCCTATAAGCTGCATTACCTGGACTCTTCTGGCTTCCAGTTAGGGATGGCTACTGGGAGGTACTGGCAGGAGACTGGAGAACATGAAGGGAGATCAGGGTGATTTTCCTCTGTCCCCTCTCTGCCTGGGTGGCAGTGTCCTTCTGTAACTTTAGCTGCATACAGAGCATCTGCATCTTCATAGAGAACATCCTTGTTTCCAGTGCTCGCCATGTCACTGGGCTGCAGCAATATTTGTTTCCTCCCTTTGTCCCATAAAGCTTGGAAACAGTAACAGTCCCTACTCATTCTTAATAGTCCCCAGGTGCTCCAACCTCTCTCAACTTATTTAAGAAAATTTTTGTCCAAATCCCAGTTGAGTGTGCCTTCAGTTTCCTAGATCTTGAGTGCTGCTGAAGCATAACTGATAAAGGACATTAACATTTTTCAAAGAATTGATATCAAACAGATAAAAATATCTGACAATTAGATTAGAAATCAACAAGAAAAACTAAACATATACATATACATGTACCCTCTCCTAAATAACTCCTGAGATAAATCACAATGCAATTTCTAACTAAATGGTTATAACATTACCACATATCAAACATTTTACAAAATATTTGGTGGCATTTTATACAGAAACCTTTTATTTAGTTTTACCTCTTTGTCTCATAATTTGTTTCTTCACTAGTCTTTCTTGCATCTCAGATGTTCCTTCAGGATTCTTTGTTCTGCCTGAATAAATTCTTTAGAAGTTTCTTCAATGAAGGCCATTCGGATCCTCTCTCAGTTTTGTTTATCTTACGCATCTTTGTTTTTCCCACACTCTCATAAGATAGCTTGCCTAGGTGTTTACAGTTCTGTGTTGATGACTGTTTTCTCTCAACTCTGAGAAGTATTATTCCGTCTCATTTTCTTGGTAGTTGATTTCGAGATCTTTGTCTTTGGTTTTCACAACAATGTATTTCTTTTATGTCTCTTACTATGTATTCCTGTGTCTCCTATATCTAGGGATTCATGACTTTCAGCAGTTCTGGAAAATATTCAGGCCTTATAGCCTCAGAAATTATTCCTTTTCTGTTCTCTCTATTCTATACTTCTTGGTCTCTGGTTTGATATACATTAAAATATTTCTTACAACAAAATGATAACAGGTTATATCTGCATGGGTATTTCAGTACATTCAAGCTATTTCATAATAAAAAAATAATAACTGCCCATGGCTAAGGATTAATTATCAAGTGCTTAAATGTTTCTGAATGAATAAACATGTCACAAAAGCAGAAAATGTAAACAAAGTTATTAAAAAGATAAAACCTTAAAAAGTATAGCTTTCTTCCAAATCCTCACTAGCATCTGAACAAGCTCTGAAGACAAATTCAGCTATATTAAAAACCTATACACAATGAAACAAATGTTTGCTTCAGGTGCTAAGAAAAGATTCCCATGTTTCTCTGGAAAATTCTGGAATACACCCTAAATTCTTAGTATTGAAGTCATGGAACATTTAGTAGGAAAGCATTATAACCTAGCTAACAATTTCATCAGTTTGCGGCTTCTCAAAGAGGAGTTTTCATTTAGACATTATTGTTCAACCATCAAACCTTGAGACTGTACCCAATTCAGCTCAACTCCATCTCCAGTGTCCAACACAGAAGCTGACAGCAAAGAGGCACTCAATAAATGTTTAATGCAGTGGTTCTCAAACCTTAATATGCATAAGAATCCCCTTAGAGAGCTAGGTAAAACAGTTTCTTGGATCCTACCACAAGAGATTTAGATTCAGTAGTTCAGGTTGGGGGCCGTGAATTTGCATTACTAATAAGCCCACAAGTGAAGCCTACACTGCTGGTGTGAGGACCACAATATGAGTAGTACCAGTTTAATGAATGAAAAAATGTACGTGAAGATATGTTGCTTGGGGAAAGCACTGAAATTTACTTTATTCATGTCATTATCCGATTCTCTTTTTGAGTGATTTATATAAGGAGTACTCGTGTTTTTTCTTCTTATGGAGAGGCCCTCAAAGTGATAAAGCCCTCACAATCTTGCTCATCACCAACTTTTCAGACCTCATATGTCATTTTGTTCTCTTATGCTCTTCATACTCCAACCACACCAATCTACCTTACTTTCTCCTAACTCCCATGTGCCTCCACACCCACGTGCCATTACTTATGCTTTGCCCACTGTCTTAAATGTCCTATTTTCAATCCTAACTTTATCCTTGCAAGATTTAGCTCAAACATTTCAAGTCTTTCATAACCCTCCCCTCCTCCATTCCACATCTGGATCATAATTTATCACCTTTGCTACACTCCCAGAGAACTCTCATTTCTTCACTACCACCCAAATTACATGAGGAGCAGTCATTCATATCCCTGTCCATCCAGCTGTGTGCTTATCTGCTAGTACTGTACCCATTATCCAGTACTGTCTACAACACCCATCACAGAACCTAGCAGAGAGTAGATAGTTAATAAATATTGGTTGAATTGGAACTAAAAGAAATGACAACTTAGGTACATGTTAATTTAGCATTAAAATTCTAATACAGCAAACGGTATTTTCATGGTAATGTCCGTGACACAGTGTGATCCTATGTCCACTTTAATGCCTGCTATCCCAGCATAATTACTATGAGGTCCCAATTTCACTTTTGAAAGGATCCCATCTAGGAGGATAAATTATATGGTCACTTTATCATTAACCCAGGTATACTCCTGAAAGTTCATTTATAGCAGGATCTGCCAATACGCTGCCTCTGGTTTTCATTTTACCCCACTGGTCCCATCAGGTAGTCAGCTAGATGTCACTTGATTCACATCTGATTCAAACGTACAAACGACAAAGTCCATTTCCATACCTTTAAAACCACTTCTCACTGTTTCCTTAATGTGAAAAGATAGAGCTTATGAATGAGGAAGATGTCTCACAAAAAAAGATCAATCCAAGCAACCATGTGCCACACATCCTTGGCCAACTGCAGCAGATATGCAAACAAAAAGCTTGCTATTCACAAGAGGGAAAATCCCTGATGCACGACTCTAGTACCTGACATCTAGAAGGGCCCTGGGCCAACCATTTGTTTTTAATACAGATCTCTAAAAGCAGGCATGAGAATGATTATTTCTTTCCTCAGCTAAGAAGGGCTCTATAGGAAAATCTACTAGCAAAAGATGTGACAAGTGACAGTGTTTGACAACTTTCAAATAATCTATAGTTACATATTTTTAAATCATAAGCACATTAGCTTGTCTACAAAGTCAGAAGACTTTCCTCTTGCACAACAAAATAATGAATGAAGTTAATGAAACACAGTATGGCATAATGAAAAAAAAACATAGCATAAGAGTCAGATCTAGGTTTAAATTTTAGTTCTGCCATGTACTATCTGCGTGGCCTCGAGTCTCAGTTTCTTCATCTAGAACATGAATGACAGCACCTACCAAACAGGGTTGCTGAGAATTAAAGAGATTATATTTATGAAGAGTCTAGCACATGGGAAGAATTCAATGAATACTTACTTTATTGATATCCCAAAACACAAAGTATCGTACAGATGTGTGTCTACAGAGTTCAACCAAAGTTTAAGAATTTTTACCACTTGTTTTTAATATAGTAAAACTCACGGTACCCTCTGCAGTCCCCCAAGCATTCTTGGTGGAAGACAAGACCATGATAACATTATAAAGTTTAGTTTCATTTCACAACAGCACAACCAGGCCCAGAAACAGTGTTGCTAAGGAATTAGGTATCTTTCTCTTTTTCCCTCCACTGAATTCACTCAATCATTTTTTTGGAAAGTTGTGACCACAGCCTATATATTATGTGAAACATCCAGATTTGGCAATATTGCATCAATTGCTACGAATGTACTGATTTTTTGGCTGAAGTGAATAGATTTTCTGAAATCATGCTGATTCCAGCAGCATCAAAATATGCTTGGGCTACAGTCCTCTAATGACTGTAGGCTTCTGTCCATAATATATCTGTCATGAAATTTACCCAAAGAGTAAAAGAGGATTATAATATAAATGTTGATGATTTGGGCATGAATATTACTGACACTATTGAGCAGCAAAGTGTTCTCTATTAATTCCAACATTGGAGTACCTGTTATATACAAGGAATGATGTTAAGAACTATTAAGCAGGGTGGTGGTTTTTTTTTTTTTTTTTAACAGCAAAGACTGTTACCTATTCCTTTCTGAATCTTCAACATCTAACACAGTGCTTGGTACTTCATTCTGACAAAGTAGAAGGTATTAACTCTAAGAATGTAAGAAAAGTGAAAACAAAACGCTGGCGCATTCACAGTAGGGATATTCCCTTGGAATTTTCCAGCTGGAATGTGCCTATAGGCCCACATAAAATGTTCTAATGGTTTATTTTATATGTACCCAGTTAGCTAGTCTAACACTAATCTAGGTGTTGCTGTGGTTGATATCTATAATGGTAGACTTTAGACTATCCTTGATAATGTAAGTGGGCCTCATCAAGTAAGTTGAAAGGTCTTAAGAGTAAAACTGAGGTTTCCCTGAATAAGAAGAAATTCTGCTTCAAGATTCCTGCCTGAGTTTCAGACTTCTGATTTACCAGCCCCCACAACTGCATAAATCAATTCCTTATGATGGACAGATAAATGCACATGTATATTTCTGTGTGTATGTTATCTTACTGATTGTTTCTCTGCAAAATCCTGATTGATACAAATGAAAAACTTTAACAGCCAAACACTAGACGTGCTCCAGTATTTTGTCTAAATAACCTTTAGGCAAATGCCTGAAAGTTTTGACCCAGGAATCTTTAAGTGAAGTGGCTGGTATTATACACTAACAATGAATACACAAAATAACTTGGTAGCTTAAGGAAAATCACCTTTGAAAAGAATATAGTGCAGCAGAGAGTATCCAGCTTTAGACTTAAAACAAACCTTTTTAAAATTCTGCTTTTCGGGCGCCTGGGTGGCTCAGTTGGTTAAGCGACTGCCTTCGGCTCAGGTCATGATCCTGGAGTCCCGAGATCGAGTCCCGCATCAGGCTCCCTGCTCAGCGGGGGGTCTGCTTCTCCCTCTGCCCTCTTCCCTCTCGTGCTCTCTGTCTCTCATTCTCTCTCTCTCAAATAAATAAATAAAATCCTTAAAAAAAAAAATTCTGCTTTTGTCTATTAGCTCTATGACATTGAGCAAAATAGTTAATCCCTGATAAATAGTTTCTTCAGCTTCAGTTGGAATGATAATGACATCAACTTAAGAGGTCTATCACAAAGGCTAAACTTGACAATTTTTACTTTATTTACTCTACATCCTTTCCCTAATTCCCCCACCCTCCAGCCCCTGGCAACCACAATTTTACTCTCTGTTTCCATGAGTTTAACTTCTTGAAAATTCCACATATAAATGATACTATGCAGTATTTGTCTTTCTTTGACTTATTTCACTTAGCATTAATGCCCTCCAGATTCATCCATGTTGTCGCAAACAGCAAGATTTCATTCTTTTCAAAGACTGAATGATATTCCTGGGTGTGTGTGTGTGTGTGTGTGTGTGTACATGTGCATCTTGCATTTTCTTTATCGATTCATCTGATCTGTTGATGGACCTCATGTTGTTTCCATACCTTGGAAACTGAATACTGCTGCAATGAACACAGGAGTACAGATATCTCTTTGAGATAGTGATTTTGTTTTCTTGTGACATATACCCAGAGATGGGATTGCTGGATCATATGTTAGTTCTATTTTAAAGTTCTTGCGGAACCTCCATACTTTTTCCATAGTGCCTGTGCACATTCCTACCAACAGTGCACGAGGGCTCCCTTTTCTCCACATCCTCACCAGCATTTGGTATCTTTGTCTTTTTTTTTTTTAAAGATTTTATTTATTTATTTGACCGAGAGAGACACAGTGAGAGAGGGAACACAAGCAGGGGGAGTGGGAGAGGGAGAAGCAGGCTTCCCGCCGAGGAGGGAGCCCAATGCGGGGCTCGATCCCAGGACTCTGGGATCATGACCTGAGCTGAAATCAAGAGTCAGCTGCTCAGCGAACTGAGTCACCTGGGCGCCCCTCATCTTTTTAATAACAGATATCCTGAGAGATGTGAGGTAACATTTCACTGTGGTTTTGATTTACAGACAATTTTTACTTTAAAAGTTAGGAGGTTTAGGAAGTACCTGGCATATACAGGAAATTCAATAAATGGTACATATACCATTAAAATAATCATTTGTGGGCGCCTGGGTGGCTCAGTTGGTTAAGCGACTGCCTTCGGCTCAGGTCATGATCCTGGAATCCTGGGATCGAGTCCCGCATCAGACTCCCTGCTCAGCGGGGAGTCTGCTTCTCCCTGTGATCCTCCCCCTCTCATGCTCTCTGTCTCCCATTCTCTCTCTCAGATAAATAAATTAAAAATCTTTAAAAAAAATAATCATTTGTTTTCAA
Source organism: Leptonychotes weddellii (assembly GCF_054177405.1). NCBI lineage: Eukaryota > Metazoa > Chordata > Mammalia > Carnivora > Phocidae > Leptonychotes > Leptonychotes weddellii. The sequence goes on along the minus strand of NC_138385.1, from coordinate 7,596,324 downwards.
AGCTTGTGATTGCCATTTGATGACAAAATAAAACTGATACCCCCACAACGTGTATACACACATGTGTATATTCTAAAACACAATTACAAAGGAATTTAGAGACCATTTAGCCCAAACATCCTCAACCCTGGATGCACATCAGAATTATCCAGATGGATTTTAAAGAATCCTGTGGTTAAAAGGTGCCCCAGTTCGTCCTTTCTCCCCTCAACCCCCACAATTCTGACTCCCAAGTGATTCTACTGTGGCCACAGCTGAGGAGCACATTCCTGATGCAGGCCTCATTTCTCCAGACTGGAAAGTGAGGTCTAGGAATTGCCTGATTTGGTGAAGGTCTCTCCTCACTTTGGAACCTTAACGACTCTAGAATCCTCCTGTTGGTAATAGAGAGTAAACTATCATTCTGAGATTAAAACGAGCCTTGTCCATGTCACTGGTGATAACTACTATTTGACTTGATTTTGAGCCATCCCCATTGAAGAGTAACACACCATCTACGAGTTTGTTTTCTCCATTTTGTAGACTGGCCCACGCCTTGAGAGGTTCCAAACGCAAATACCACATTGTTAAGCACCAATGGAGTATAAAGTCAACTCAATTACCTCACTAGTTTCATTACTGCTAGTCCGAACAAGAGAACAGCATCATGGTCTTCCTGTCAGCAGTGCCTTACTTGATCCTTCCATTGCTTATAGTCTAGGGATGCAGCAGGGGAAAGAACTGCCCACTGACAGCAGATAAGCAACACTATCAACGTGCGAGTATCATACCCAGACAAGAGGTAATGTTAGTATCACTGGCACTGGCCCAGACAGGAACGGCCATTCTCTGTGTACTTACCACCGAGCAGCATATTGCCATTCCTTTTGCCACGGCAGCCTGGCCAGGATGAAAATGCTGGTTTATTAACTTATAACAGGAATAGCAAAAGGATTTAGAGAAGTAAATCCTTTTATTTCACCTCTATAGTCCATCCATATCCATGTTGGTTCTATTTATCTGCATGCTGTCGGTATATGTATATTCGGTGTGCACACTGTATATGCAATTTAAGGTTTCACTTTCCATTCGGTATTAAGTATCTTCTAGAGTTTGGGGGTTGCAAACTCTTTCTGTAAAGGTCCATAAAGTAAATCTTTTAGATCGTGCAAGCACACAGCCTCTGACACAGCCAATGCAGCACAAAAGCAGCCAAAGAGGATACAGAAAGGAATAGCGTGACTGTTGGGCAATAAACATTTATTTACAGGGGTGCCTGGCTGGCTCAGGTGGTACAGCATGTGATTTTTCATCTCAGGGTTATAAGTTCAGGCCCTGCACTGGATGTAGAAATTACTTGGAAAAAAAAATCAAAAAACCTTAAAAAAGATCAAATGAAATTAAAATAATAAAATACATTTAAAAAGACATTTATTTACAAAAATAGGCAGTGGGATAGATTTGGTCCCACTTGGCCATAATTTGCTGAATCCTGTAGTACAATGGGCTCCATAGCCACCATTTTTAATAGCCACATAATATTCTATATAGTGGAAACACTAATGTATTTGAGTATTACTCTCTTGTTGAGCATTTAGTTATTTTTTTCCTTTCTGTGGATGCGTGTTAAAATAAATAATGTACTACTATAAATAGGATTTTAGTGACAGTTTTTCTCAGTTTTGATTAGTTTGCTTAACATAAACTTAAGTGTGAGGAATCTAATGACTAGGCCAAACGGTGCTGATATTTATATTCTGCCAAACTGCTCTAAATGGGTCAATTTTAACATCATCAGTAATATATACCTATTTCTGCACAATTTTGACAATACCAGCTTTTAGTTTCACTAGCTGAACTGAAGCAATTTATTAGTTGAGAGGACACTTCCAAAATCCACCTTTTATAGGTGAGTTATCTATGGCTGCAAGCTGCTGAGTGGCTTGCATGAAGTCAAACACCCAGATAACGGGGAGGGCTGAGAGATGGACTAAGTCCTCTGAACACCATTCTCCACTTCAACATGCTTCCTCATAAGAGCCACTGCCCTCGATGAACTATCAGAAGAAGATATTACAGACTGGTTTTCCTTCTTTGTCTTAAAACTATGTCATATTAGTCATTCTGATTTGCTGTGACTCATTTAGAAATACCACATACCCTGAGATGTATAAAAAGACAATGGGGACATGGACTTCCAGGGAAGATGGCAGAGTGGGAAGATACTAAACTCGCCTCATCCCACAAATACAAGATAACACCCACATCAGTGTAAATAGCCCAGAAAATGACCCAAAGACTGGCGGAACAGACTCTCCACAGCTAAATATAGAGAAGAGGCCACATCAAAGAGGGTAGGAAGAGCAGAGATGCAGTCAGAAGCTAAACAGACCCGTGGGACTGTCCACAGGAGGGAGGGATGCCGCGGGCACAGAGAGAGGAGAGAAACAGACCCTCATACCAAGCACCCCAGAAACAGGGAACCAGCACATGAAGACGAATCCTCATAACATTTGGCTTTGAAAATCAGAAGGAACAAATTCTGTGAGTTCTTACCATTAGCAGGGCTTAAAACTGGAACTTCAGAAATCAGCAGGCTGGGCTATGGGAGACATAGGAGGGCGAGAGGACACTGAGTCCCCATCCTTAAAGACACAGCACAACAAACAGCCCCACAGAGATACAACATAGATGCAGCAGTTTGAAAAATACCTGGCATGTATGGGAGGAAGATGTATTTACTAATCTCAGAGTATGTGCCGGAGGGGAAGGATCTTCAGGAGACTTCTCTAGGAACAAAGGAGCTGGCAGGTGCCATTTCCCTTGCCATCCCCCCAGCCTGGACACATGGACACCTGCAGAAACCAGCACAGCATGAACACTCTCCACCTAACTTGCCAACAGCATCTTCTCCCCACACTTTCCTATAGACCTGCACCCCCCCACCCAAATATGCTCTTGGCTGGAGCCCATCCAAAGCAGTGCCACAAGCCTGGCGGTATGCAAGCAGCCCTGACAGGGGCCAGCACTATCCCGAAGGAACTGCTACTCTGGGGAGAGGGGAAGATAAACACAACACAAGTTGGACTGAGGACCTAGCAGTGAGCTGGGGGCAGACGTCTGGTCTGACTACAAGCCTCACCCACCAAGAAAAGCTTCTCAGGGCAGAACATAGGGAGAACATCCTGCAATTTGGTGCTACTGCATCTCTACCAAACACCTGGTCTCACTCAACGCAAACCCAAGACAGCCCTGCACTCACCCACTAACAGCACAGGGACCAAATTCTGCCCACAACAGGAAAGAGAGGCATTGCAGACAACTGGACTGAAGGCAAACACGGGTCAGCCACAACAGTAAGGCACATGCAACACACACAGAAGCCACCCCTGAAGCACCAGGTTCCAGCGAACAGGGGACACTGAGCTGCAGGGCACTACAGGACCTCTTCTTCAGAAGGCTGCTACTTTAAGAGCAGGGTACGTAGCTGACTTTCCTAACACAGACAGACACAGAAAATAGACAAAATGAAATGACAGAGAAATATGTCCCAGATGAAAGAACAGGACAAAATCATAGCAAAAGACCTAACATAAATGGACATAAGTATTATAATTGATAGAAAATTGAAAGTAACGGTCATAAAGATACTCAGTGGACTTGAGAAATGAGTGGAGGACCACTGTGAGGCCTTTAACAAAGAGAAAACTAAAGAAAAAAAAACAGAGATGAGGACTCAATAAATGAAATTAGAAATACACTAGATGGAATAGATAGTAGAATGGAGGAAACAGAATGGATCCGTGATGTGGAGGACAGAATAATGAGAAATCAAGCTCAACAGGAGAGAGAGAAAATAATAACAACAAATGAAAAGAGACTTAGGGAACTCAGTGCCACCATTGAGTGTAATATCATTCACATTATAGGGATCCCAGAAGAAAAGATAAAAAAGGGGATAGAAAATTTATTTGAAGAAGTAATAGCTGAAAACTTCCTGAGGGCAAGGGAACAGAAATCCAGATCCAGAAGGCACAGACAGCCCCCTAATAAAATCAACCCAAGGAGGTCCACACCAAGATACATAGTAATTAAAATGGCAAAAGTAGTAGGGAGACAATTTTAAAATCAGCAAGAAAAAAGAAGATAGTTATATACAAGAAAAACTCTATAAGCTGATCTTTCCCGTAAAAATTTTGCAGGTCAGAAGGGAGTGGCAAGATACATTAAAACAGCTGAAAGAAAAAAACCTGCAGCCAAGAATACTCTATCCAGCAAGACTATCATTCACAAAGAAAGAGAGAAAAAGAGTTTTCCTGACAAACAAAAGTCCATTAATTCACGAACACTAAACCAGCCCTACAAGGAATGTTAAAGAGAACACTCTGAACAGAAAGGAAAGACCAGGGGCATCTGGGTAGCTCAGTTGGTTGAGTGGGCTGACTCTTGGTTTCGGCTCAGGTCATGACCTCTGGGTCGTGAGATCGAGCCCTGTGTCAGGCTCCATGCTCAGTGCTGAGTCTGCTTGGGATTCTTTCCCCCTCCTTTTCCCCCACCCCTCTTCTCCCCCCCACACTTGCATGCACTCTCTTACTCTCACTCTCTAAAATAATGAATAAAATCTTTAAAAAAAGAAAGGAAAGACCATAAGTAGGAGTAAGAAAAGTAGGAAGCACAAAAGCAGTAAAAATAAGTATATCTATAAAAATCAGCCAGGAATTCACATAAAATATGACACCATATACCTAAATTGTGGGGAGAGGACTAAAGAATGCATTCAAACTTAAGCAACCATCAACTTAATATAGACTGCTATGTACATAAGATGTTATATACAAATCTAATGGTACCACAAATGAAAAACCAGTAATAGATATGCAAAAATAAAGAGAAAGGAATACAAGTACATCACTAAAGAAAGCCAAAAAACCATTAGAGAACAGAGCAAGAAAAGAAAGGAACAGAGAAGAACTATAAAAATAACCATAAAACAAGTAACAAAATGGCAATAAGTACATAACTATCAATAATTACTTTGAATGTAAATGGACTACACATTCAAATCAAAAGACAGAGAGTGATGGAATGGATAAAAAAGCAAGACTCATTTATATGGTTGCCTACAAGAGACCCATTTCAGATTTTTCAGATTGCAAACACATGCAGATTGAAACACCAAAAAACCCACAAATAATCCAATTAAAAAATGAACAGAAGACATGAACAGATTTTTCTCCAAAGAAGACATACAGATGGCCAAGAAACACATGAAAAGATGTTCATCATCACTCATCATCAGGGAAATGCAAATCAAAACCACAATGAGATATCACCTTAAACCTGTCAGAATGGCTAAAATCAACAACACAAGAAACAACAAGTGTTGTTGAGGATGTGGAGAAAAAGGAACCCTCTTGCACTGTAGGAATGCAAGCTAGTACAACCACTGTAGAAAGCAGTATGGATGTTCCTCAAAAAATTAAAAATAGAATTACCATATGATCCAGTAATTTCACTACTGGGTATTTACCCAAAGAATATAAAAACACTAATTAAAAGAACATGCATCTCTGTTTACAGAAGCATTATTTGCAATAGCCAAACTATGGAAGCAGTCCCAGTGTCCACTGATAGATGAATGGACAAAGAAGAGGTGGTGTATATATACACAATGGACTATTATTGAGCCATAAAAAAGAATGAAATCTTGCCATCTGCAACAACATGAATGGAGCTAGAGAGTATTGTGCTAAGTGAAATGAGTCAGTCAGAGAAAGATAAATACCGTATGATTTCACTCATATGTGGAATTTAAGAAACAAAATAAGCACAGGAAAGAGAGAGACAAACCAACAAACAGACTCTTAATTACAGAGAGCAAACTGATGGTTACCAGAGGGGCAGAGGATGGCTGGATGGGTGAAAGAGATAAAAGGGATTAAGAGGGCACATGTTGTGATGAGCACTGGGTGTTATATGCAACTAATGAATCGCTGAACACTACATCAAAAACCAATGATGTACTATATGTTGGCTAACTGAACTTAACAAATAAATAAATAAACAAACAAATAAAAGAAATACAAGCTAAAAAAGGGATTAAGAGTACACTTACCTTTTTTTAAAAAGATTTATTTATTTCTTCAGAGAGTGAGAGAGAGAGACAGCATGAGTGGGAGGGGCAGAGGGAGGAGAGAGAATCTCAAGCAGACTCCATGTGGAGCACAGAGCCCAACATGGGGCTCAATCCCAGGACTCTGAAATCATGACGAGCCAAAATCAAGAGTCGGATGCTTAACTGACTGAACCACCCAGGTGCCCTTATCCTGATGAGCACTGAGTAATGTATAGAATTGTTGATTCACTATACTGTACACCTGAAACTAATATAACACTGTATGTTAACGATACTGTGATTAAAATAATAAAAAAAGGAAGACCATGGGGGCATAAAATGGTCAAATAATTTAGTAAGACAAGTTTTCTACCCAATATCTGTATGTAAGGTAGGACTTAACACTGTATTATGGACTGTGATAGGTTGCTCTCCCAGAAGTGAAGGGAAAGTACTGAAATATAACCAACCATAAAATTTTAAAGCCATTTCTAAGGCTAGTTAAGTGGAAATGTTTCATTTTATTATTTTACTCAATAGATGAAAATGAACCAGTACCTAAGAAATGAGAAAGGAAGTCAACTCTTGATACTAAATAATATTCCATGTGAGTCACTTTTACAATTGCCAGTCTTGCCCTCTGTTGGTCTTTGTGGATGCTGTCATCTACATCAACCCCGCCACTTCACAAAAAAACAAGTCACCACATACCTTTCATGTGTCATCAAAGTCCAAGAACAACAGATATATCTATTGTGATATGAAGCCCACTGGGAGAGTTGAGAAAGCAGCTGGGTTTTTGTAGGTCCAAAGTGCACCACTAATTTGATCCAGAAGATACTGGCAAGGGGCAAGAAGTCTTCACTTAGTGAAAGTACAACATCCAGAGGGGAGAGTTAGCAACAGGAGCTTAACAGAGCCATCCAGGAAGAAGTAAGCAGGGTTTTCTGGGAGCACTATTTTTAGAAAACAAAAATAAAAATCAACTTTCAGAAGTACACACTAAACCCCATCCAGTTGCAGGAAGCGGGTATGAGAACCCCCATCCAGTTGCAGGAAGTGGGCATGAAGGTGAGGGCTGGGGCTGGAACTCAGAGACAGGTCTCCAATCCTTGTGTGTGCTTCTAAGTGTGTGTATGGGGGTGGGGTGTGCAAGGACTGAGCACATACTGCCTGGATTCAAATCCCAGCTCTAACACTTACTAGTTGTATAACCTTGGGAAAGTTACATAAGCTCTCTTTGCCTGTTTCCTCATCTCTGAAATGTAGAATGAAAGTATTTCTCTCATAAAGCTTTACTAAGGATCAAATTGGTGTATGTGTGTGTGTGTGTGTGTGTGTGTGTGTGTGTTTATAAAGTGCTTGTCCCACAGTGATATTTATGAGTTTGTTGTTATACATGGCTTCCTCAATATCAGAGCAAACAGGCTAAGACAGAAGCTAAGCCTAGGGGTCAGCTGGACCCAGAGCTCCTTCCTCTACCAGCTCCTTCCTCTGCCTTCCTTCCTCCCAGCTCCCTAAGGTTTATATGCTGAATGCCTACAAGTGACCTGGCTTTTGCTGACATGTTACTTTATAATGTCTTCCTTCATGGTGTGTCCCTTCTCAAATATTCTTCACTCTTGACAAGGCCTCTTTGGTATCTCCTAAGCAGTGAGGTGGAGCATTCCCAAAATATAAACAGGCCCCAGGTGAGTCACAATGAAAAGATCTACCCCACACTGAATCCAGTGTGGTTCTCCTGAAGAATTTACCTTAATGCTAAAAACAATTCTTCTCCTTTAGGCCTCACTCACTTTGATTTATTTGAGGTGAGTTACCAAGTACCGAGGAAGCTCAGGGGTCAGTACTGTAGGGGTCTGAAGTCATTGAACCAAGTGCAAACTTTTTAATATCTGTTGTGTTTGTTGAATCTTTTGGTACAAGACGTTAACAGAGGGATACAACAGTAAAAAGAATGTCGTGTGGCCTTTATCTGACACACCACTTTCATGTGTGTGTGTGTGTGTGTGTGTGAGATAAATCACCATTTTACCGCTATATGAAAGCATGTATTAAGTATGCAGATATAATTTATATTAGAAAACGTAACCTATGTTTGATTAATTAAATCTAATGATCTTTCATTAAGTACTGGCCTTTAGACTTTCAATGTAATACTGTTGAAACCTAACAGTAGTATATAATTTTGATTTTAAAGGCCATTATATCCAAGAATTTATTAGTCAATGAGCTATTTTATTGAGCAATTACTATGTCCCACCTAGTATCTATTTTTCCTCAATACAAAAATACCTGCCAATAGCTTCAAAATACTGTCTCAGCTTCAAAAAACTGTCTCAGTGTTCTATGGAACACTACAGAAGTTATTCATTCCTGCCTCTTGAACAAAATTTAGAAAAACTGTCTTCCTATTATGAGAGTCTGGAAAATCACTTAGTTCTAAATACCACTAAATTCACATCAGGCAGATGGAAAAACACTAGTGTCCTGTCAGTTTTGTTTATATTTCATGTCCCCACAAGAAGCTGTCATCAAGGCAGTGTGTCTAAATGTTTTGCAAAAACAAAAGTAAAACAAAGGCTCATTTTCGCTGAAAGTGATGCAAATATATAGTTACATTTATATTTAAGACATCTCCATATTAATATTTCTTAGACTTGTATGATTCTACCACTGATGGTGTCTAAATTCTGTACCTATGAAGAAAATTCTGCATCTTCTCTCACCCATGTCATTCTTCCTCACACTCCCTCCAAATCCTTCTCATTAATTTTTCTAGGTGCATTCCAATCGCCAAGTCCTGCGAACCTTTACTCAGATACCAAGGAGGAATAAATACCCAAACACCTATCCCAATTAATAATGAGCATTCTAAGGGCAAGAGCTGTCTTGTTCAACTGTTTTATCTGGCTCAGAGTCCAGCAGTCACTCCAAGAAAAGATGGTGTTTATTAAAACCAAGGCACTTGTTATAAGCTGTATTATGTCTTCCCCCAAAATCCATATGATGAAGTCCTAACCCCCACTATCAGAATGTGACCACATCTGGAACAGGATCTCAATGGAATTAAGTTAAAATGAAGTCATTAGGGTGGGTGTTAATACAATATGGCTGGTGTCCTTCTAAAGACGAGATTAGAACATGGACACATTCAGAAGGAAGACCATGTGAAGACATGGGGAGAAGATGATCATCTGTAAGCCAAGGAGAGAGGCCCAGAACAAATCCTTCCCTCATGGCTCTCAAAAAAAAAAAAACTGCCAACACCTTGATTTCAGACTTCTAACTTCCAGTGTTGTGAGAAAATACATTTCTGTTGTTTAAGCCATCCCGTCTATGGTACTTTGTTATGGCAGTCCGAATAAAGTCATACAGCACTTCCTATGGCTGGTGGTGTTACTTATTCCCCAATTTTCAGTGGCTTCAAACATAAGCCTTGAACATAAGCCTTGACTTGCCTGGACTTTCCTCTCATAGAAACTGTCTAGTTGCTGTTTGTATGAACTGAAGAAATTCCACCTTAATTTTGCCCTGTGGTATTTATCCACTCCTCCTCCACCACCAAGACGATCATTTGGCCCCTGAAACACCACTTCTCACAACTTCTCTTCTTGAAATACCCAGTTTTAAGGCCTTAAGCATCCACCCAATCACATCTTTGGAAAGGAGAAAGGTAACTGCTCTTCGTGAAGCACAACTCCTATTGGCAGGTATTCTGCAAGGTCTAACACACCCCCTTTTATCTACTCCTCTAAAGCCAGTATGATACCCTCAGCTGCTCTGGATTGTCTTGTAACCTTCACATGTTCAGCTCTCTCCTTTTGCCCTTACTGCTTCACTGACATGTGGGTTTCTATGGGTCAACACAGTGCTTTAATTCAAGTATTTGAATATACAATGTTCAATTAAATTTTGATAATTGAGCCAATGGGAAAGAATCTCATTCAGAGATTGATTTGGTTAATTCAATACTCTAAAGTAATATGTACAATTAAGATATCAGAAAACTGAGTTTAGGGGCACCTGGGTGGTGCAGTTGGTTGTGTCCAACTCTTGGTTTTGGCTCAGGTCATGATCTTGGGGTTGTGAGATCGAGCCCCGCATTGGATTCTGAGCTCAGTGTGGAGTCTGCTTGAGATTCTCCTTCCCTCTGCCCCAACCCTCTTTCAAATAAATAAATCTTAAAAAAAAAAAAAAGAAAGAAAGAAAAGAAAACCGAGTTTAGGCATCCAAATCAATAAAAAAGTAAAACTTTCACTATTTGCAGATGACATGATACTATATATAGAAAACCCTAAATATTCCACCAAAAAACTACTAGAACTGATAAATGAATTCAGTAAAGTTGCTAGATACAAAATCAACATACAGAATTCCATTGCATTTGTTTTTTTTTTTTTTTTTTCAGATTTTATTTACTTATTTGAGAGAGAGAGAGAGCACAAGCAAGGGGAGCGGCAGAGGGAGAGGGAGAAGGAGACTCCCCGCTGAGCAGGGAGCCTGACGTGGGGCTCGATCCCAGAACCCTGAGATCATGACCTGAACCAAAGGTAGACACTTAACTGCTGAGCCACCCAGGCGCCGCTCCATTGCATCTCTATACACTAACAATGAAGCAGCAGAAAGAGAAATTAAGAAAACAATCCCATTTAGGGGCGCCTCGGTGGCTCAGTCAGTTAAGCCTCTGACTTCAGCTCAGGTCATGCTCTTGGGTTCCTGGATCAAGCCCTGCATCAGGCTCCCCGCTCATCACAGTGTCTGCTTGTCCCTCTCCCTCTGCCCCTCCCCCATTCATGCTCATGCATGCACTCTCTCTCTCTCAAATAAATAAATAAAATCTTAAAATAAAAAAGAAAGAAAACAGTCCTATTTACAATTGCACCACAAATAATAAAGTACCTAGGAATAAACTCAACCAAAGAGGTGAAAGACCTGTGTTCTGAAAACTATAAAACACTGATGAAAGAAATTGAAGACGACACAAAGAAATGGAAAGACATCCCATGCTCATGCACTGGAAGAACAAATATTGTCAAAATGTCCATAGAGCTCAAAGCAATCTACACATTTAAAGCAATCCCTATCAAAACACCAATAGCATTTTTCACAGAGCTAAAACAAACAACCCTAAAATCTGTATGGAACCACAAAAGACCCCGAATAACCAAAGCAATCTTGAAAAAGAAAAGCAAAGCTGGAGGCATTACAATTCTGGACATCAGGCTATATTACAAAGCTGCAGTCACCAAGACAGTATGGTACTGGCACAAAAACAGACACATAGGGGGCGCCTGGGTGGCTCAGTTGGTTAAGCCACTGCCTTCGGCTCAGGTCATGATCCTGGAGTCCCGGGATCGAGTCCCGCATCGGACTCCCTGCTCGGCAGGGAGTCTGCCTCTCCCTCTGACCCTCCCCCCTCTCATGTGCTTGCTCTCTCTCATTCTCTCTCTCTCAAATAAATAAATAAAATCTTAAAAAAAAAAAAAAAACAGACACATAGATCAACAGAACAAAATAGAGAGCCCAAAAATAAACCCATGATTATATGGTCAATTAACCTTTGACTAAGAAGGCAGGAACACGCAATGGGAAAAAGACAGTCTGTTCAACAAATGGTGCTGGGAAACTGGACAGCTTCATGCAAAAGAATGAAACTGGACCACTTTCCTACACCATACACCAAAATACATTCAAAGTGGATTAAAGACCTAAATGTGAGACCTGAAAGCATAAAAATCCTAGAAGTGAGCACAGGCAATAATTTCTCTGACATCAGCCATAGCAATATTTTTCTAGATATGTCTCCTGAAGCAAAAGAAATAAAAGCAAAATTAAACTACTGGAAATACATCAAAATAAAAAGCTTCTGTACAGCGAAAGAAACAATCAGCAAAACAAAAAGGCAACCTACAGAATTGGAGAAGATATTTGCAAATGACATATCTGATAAAGGATTAGTGTTCAAAATATATAAAGAACCGATACAACTTAACACCCAAAAACCAAATAATCCAATTAAAGAATGAGCAGAAGACATGAACAGACATCTCTCCAAAGGAGACATGCAGATGGCCAACAACACATGAAAAGATGTTCAATATCACTCATCATCAGGGAAATACAAGTTAAAACTACAATGAAATATCACCTCACACCTGACAGAATGGCTAAAATCAAAAACACAAGAAACATCAAGTGTTGACAAAGATGTAAAGAAACAGGAACCTTTGTGCAGTGTTGGGAATGCAAACTAGTGCTGTCACTGTGGAAAATCAGATATCTCACCTAACCAAAATGAGTATTTTCCTTTGTTTCCTTTAAATTCTATTGTAACTGTTGCTAATGTCAGTATCCCCCCTTTAATATGCTTTCTCCTTTTTAAGTAAACAAAATATACTCCTACCCTGAACAATGACAGTAAAACTATAGTATCATAATTGTGAGGCATAAAGAAATATTCCTTTTCTATAACTCATAAATGCCAAAGGATTCATTGATAAGTTGTAATTACAACCATATTTTCATGGAAATTGTGTTGAGCTTAAGATCAAGAAACAGATTTTTTCCTCCTTAAATCAATGGATGCTTTTACATATGCAGTGGAGATGTCAAAGTACGAACAGTGGAACATTTGGCCCTTGTTAAACAACATACAATGAAAAGACTTAAAATCTCTAATATCAACTTGGACCTGGGAAAGATTATAATTTTTCTGTAAATTGAGAGACACAGACATCAGTGGGTCATGAGGACTTTTTATTTATTTTTTTAAAGATTTTATTTATCTGAGAGAGAGAGCAAGAGAGCAAGCGCAGGCATGAATGGGGCAGAGGGAGGGGGAAAAGCAGGCAGAGGGAGAGGGGCAGAGGGAGGGCAGAGGGAGGGGGGAAAAGCAGGCTTCCTGCTGAGCAGGGAGCTCGACATGGGACTCAATCTCAGTACCCTGGGACCAAGATCCGAGCCAAAGGCAGACACTTAACCAACTGAGCCACCCAGGGGACCCTCATGAGGACTTTTTAAAGAAATACAAAGACATGTGACTAGAAGTAGTAAATTCTAATGTAGTAGATAGATGGGTAGAATAAGATGTTTATGAAGTTTGCAGCCACAATATTCGCTCACAAGTAGTAATTGTTATTAAAGTGGTGAGACTGTGGGATGGTAATACAACCTGTTTCTTATTACCGAAGTGAAGTGTTTAAACACTTTATAAGTAATAATTCCCAAACACGTTACTATACATACACTGCAGGTGCTGACAAATGTGTGGAAGTTCATAAGCCCAAGAGATGTAGAAGCATTAATATTACAATGTTGAATAAACTTACAATTTTTTATCACTAAACTAAGTTTTGAATTTTTCCATTTTCATACACACAGAGGCTAAAAACTAAGCATGAACTATTGAAATAAAAACTTCAGGGCGCCTGGGTGGCTCAGTTGGTTAAGCGACAACCTTCGGCTCAGGTCATGATCCTGGAGTCCCAGGATCGAGTCCTGCATCGGGCTCCCTGCTCGGCAGGGAGCCTGCTTCTCCCTCTGACCCTCCCCCCTCTCATGTGCTCTCTCTCTCTCATTCTCTCTGTCTCAAATAAATAAATAAAAATCTTTAAAAAAAAAAAAAAAAAAACTTCATAAATGGTTGTAGAGAAAAGGAAAGTTTTTCCAAAGAGTGGACTTTTCAGTTCACTTGAGCAATACTAGACCTGGGTTCCTCTGAGCTGTGGGAGGCATCGCAGCCAGATCCTACTGCATAGCGAAGCCTCATTACACTCAGCCTGAAGACTCTCAAACTCTCTGCTTACACTCACACTCATCTCTTTCAGCACTGTGCTAATACTCGAGGCAGCTTAACACTTCCTGATGCTTTTTAAGAACATTCCTTTTATTTTCTCTACTGAACTCCAGTCTCAGAGTATTATTTTCAACTGTTTACATGTCACTGAAGGTTAGGATTCTATAGCATTTCTGGCTGCTACCCTATCTGTTAACTTCATCTTCCAATCTATATTTTTCTACTTCTTTTACAATCTGGTCAGTATCATGTTTCCTGAGATAGCCTTTGCCATTAGTAATGTTGATTTTGTTCTTCCTACTGGTACTCTGGTCTGCATCAGTTATGTTGTGAGTGAAACTGGAGTCTATGTCAAAAGTCCCCTGGATTTTAGGAATACTACACTAAGCTAGAGGATCCCAGAAAACAAAACGTGCCAAACAGTTTATTTCTTTTAGGTAAAGCCCTTTCTCCCTCATACACTGTCATTAAGCAGTGGTCTGGTTGTCAAAGTAGTGAACCATCTGGGTTTGCTCTGTAGGAAGGGTGGTGTCTCTCTTGATCAGACAGGCCATCCCACCTCCCTGTTGTTTCAATGCGCAAAGAGAAGGGGTAACACCAAGGGGCAGGAGTTCTTGCACATTCTCTGATCTGTCACCCATGAGAAAGGCTGCTTGCACAGCCCCACCATGTGCCACTTCCTCACGAGGGCTGATGGTTTTGTTGAGCTCCTTTCCACTCAAGAAATCTTTCAGCAATTTCTGAAACTTTGGGGTACAAGCGGGACCACTAACTGTCACAATTTCATTAATATGGCTCTTGTCAAGTTTGGCATCCTTCAGAGATTCCTCTACTAGCTTTAGGACACCACAGAAGAGATAAGCATTCAGCTGCTCAAAGTGAGCTCAGGAAAGAGAAGTGTCGAAATCCATGCCTGTACAGAATAAATCAATTTCAATCCTGGCACGAGCAAAGAAACTCAAGATACATTTTGCCTTCTCATAGGAAACTGCCTGCTTGTTGGAGGCTACAGTCTGTCTTGTGCTTGCATTTCAGCACTTCAGGTGACCCACCATACAGTTGTCAAAATTTTCCCCATCCACGTGGGTGTTACCAGCTATGGATTTTACTTCAAAGGTGTCATCCTGGAGGTTTAGGATAGATACATCAAAGGCACCACTACCTAAGTGAAAGACCAACATCTTTTTCTTTTTCAAAGCTTCATTTGTGTTGTTGTTTTTAAATCTGGGCCATAAACTAGGGCTGTTGGCAGTAGTATCCTGATCCTCAGTATCCTGATTTAATACCTTAATATTCAGGATATTAAGATCAGTGATGGTCCCTGCATCCTTGGTGGCCTGATACTGTAAATCATTTAAGTAGGTTGGAACAGTAATTATTGTATTTTTTTGTCTTTTTCTCCCCCTAAGTAGACTTCAGCAAACTCTTTTATCTTACTTAGAACAGATCTCCTCTGGGGAAAAATATTATTTCCTTTTCCTTTATATTCTACAATTACTTTGGACTTTCCCTTTTCACAAATCATTTGGAAAGCCCAATGCTTCATTCTGGCTGAATTGTGGCGTCACCGAACTTGTGACCGATCAGCCTACTGGCCTCAAAGATGGTACTCAAGTTCACCACCTCTTGGTTCTCTTAGCAACCTCACTGAGGAGGTGATCACTTTGTGAAAGCTACATAATTTGGACTGGTATGGGCGCCTTGGTAATTGGCAATGATCTCTGTTTTCCATGCTGGAAGACCCCTACACATGAATAAGTGGAACCCAATTCAATACCAACTGGCAGATCCTGATTAAAGAAAGAAAAGGGGGAAATGAGGCAGAAAATAAAAGAAATCAGTGTCAACAAAAGTCTTTTGCAACTACCTCTAGAGGAAACCTGTATCTTCTATTTTCTCCACCACTTTGCTTTCACTGTATTTTGATCCTTATGTGGGTCTAACTCGGATATAAATGGGTTCGGTTTTACAATCCGTTCAGATGGTAATGTGTTCCACTTGTTTTCTATTGTTTGCAGACCTCCACTGCACTTGGTAATAGATGTCTAACTATAAGGTGATCACCAGAATTCTGAGAATGGAATCAAACCATCATGGCAACCAACAAGGCTTCAAAGCTCTGGGGTCATTTCTGGCTTCTCTCATGCCCACATCTAATTTCTTTCCAGGTCCAGTCCATTCTTCCTCTTTGCATATGTCCTTCCCCACTGCCACCACTCTAGGTCAAAGTTTTATTACTTTGTGTTCAGACCACCACAGTAGCATTATCACTAGTATTTCTCCTTTCTCTGATTTCATGACTTATTCATCACCATCATCCATTCATCCATCCATCCATTCATTCAGTAAATATCAACTATATATCAACCGTTTGCCAAATACTGAATTAGATGTTGAAAATAAAAGGATCAATTAAATATGGCCACCATCCTCTATGAATACCATCATGCTGACCTTTTTAAATTATGCCTTTTATCACACTAACCCTTGCTCAAACACTTGCTCCCCAGGGTGCCTGGGTGGCTCAGTTGGTTAAGCGACTGCCTTTGGCTCAGGTCATGATCCTTGAGTCCCAGGATCGAATCCCACATCGGGCTCCCTGCTCAGCAGGGAGTCTGCTTCTCCCTCTGACCCTCCTCTCTCTCATGTGCACTCTTTCTCTCTCTCTTTCTCTCATTCTCTCTCTCAAATAAATAAAATCTTTAGAAAAAAAAAAACTTGTTCCCCATTACCTACCAAATACAATGAATAAAATAAAACCTATCTAACTAATCTTTCCAACCAGTATAGCTTATAGAACCAAATAGACACAGATTCAAGTCCTGCCTGCCACTTGTAGCTTTGTCAGTTTATTAATGATTGGGCATGCTTTTTAACCTCTCTGGTCCACAGTTTCCTTAGCTTTAAAGTATACCTATCATTTTGGCACACAGTAGGTGCTCATTAAAAGTTCTTTTGACTTTCCTTGTCTCTAAATAATGGGCATCCACAAACAAAGATTCATACAGAATGAGAATATAACTGATTCTTTTTTTTTTTAAAGATTTTATTTATTTATTTATTAGAGAGCGAGCGAGCGAGAAACAGCATGAGAGAGGAGAGGGTCAGAGGGAGAAGCAGGCTCCCCGCTGAGCCAGGAGCCTGATGCGGGACTCGATCCCAGGACCCTGGGATCATGACCTGAGCCGAAGGCAGTCGCTTAACCAACTGAGCCACCCAGGCGCCCCGAGAATATAACTGATTCTTGATATCATCAAATAAAGCTCCCTAATTTGACAGTTGGGGAAATGGAGGTATCATTTGGGAAATGAGTGGCCCTCCGTAACACAGGTATTTAGTAGTAGATGGCTATCTTGTATCTAGTCCTCCTGACTTCCCATCGAGGCACAAAATGGGAGCAGCCAGAAAATGTTCACGGAAGAAATTTAAGGGCAGGAAGGCAAAGGCCATTCCCAATCGGAAGAGTATTAAGGTTGACAATACAGATTTCAAATATGTAGCAATGTTCTCAGTTTATAGAGAAAAGGCTGCTTTTATTTTTCTCCAAAGGCCAATGTAGAAGTTATTGATGAATCTAAAGCTGAAAGCACAACAAATACTTAGCTGTATGGTAACTTATACAGTATCATCTCCTCTGGATGTAAAGATGGAACTAAAGATAGGAAGCAGAATGACGGCGGAGGGACTCAATGAACTCTAGAAGGTTAATTCTGGGCTGGTCTTCGGAAATCCCTGGGTCTAAGCCATTCAGATAACAGGTGAGAAAACGAAGGCCCAGAGAGTTCAAGGGAGGGTCCAAAATTGCACAGATACTCAAAGACAGTGCTGGGGCACCTGGCTTTTTAAAATCTTGCAACTGTTCCATTTTATTACACTGGGTGCTCAAAGACAAATATTTTCATCACTTACCATTTGTTGTTGAATACCTTCAATGTGCAGATCACTGGGCAGAGCACCAAAGAAACACTGAGAAGTTACACTTGGGCTGAGGGCAGGTAAAGAGCAGAGGGAAGAACAGCTGTTCGGGGGCTCCATGTGCACACGCACCTCCAGTTGCCAAGGCAAAACATATCAATGTCTACAGTCACAGCCAGCCTGAGCAGGGCAACTCCAAAAGAGGTTATTATACTGTCTTTTAAAATTAAAATTTAATAAGTTATATTCAACACGAGTTGAAAACATTCATAAATTTAATGAATCACCTAATTAAATATTGTATATGCAACAGTATGGAGCACACTGAGAGAAAATCTTAAGAGTTATTTTTATGCTTAAATGCAATTAGTAAGTAATGTTTTAAAAACAAAACCCTCTTGAATTTCATAAAGCTTTTTCTTCTCACACAGGAAATGTTTATTTCATAAACCATCCCTTGTTTTCAGGAATTATATGTTTATTTTTGCTGTTAATGCTAAGTAGTCAGCTGAACTACAATTCATCCCAGGCACCGTGTTATCAGTCTAGACTTGGCCACACCTGATTTCATGCAGAATGATTACATGGGAATACTGTCAAGTATTTTGTTGTGTTATGATGCCAAAATGATTCCATTATTAGCAGGCTCTATCACTGGGGGAAAATTTCTTAATCAGGATATGACATCTAGTCCATCTATAATCTTTCCTTATTATGCTTTCCTTAATCTATATTGTGTGGTCAAGTTACTCTTTACACTCTTTAGCAGCTATTAATGAAGTATCTTTTAGTTAATATGTCAGCTAGCTTTATGCGCACTATTCAATGTCAAGTGGAAAGCTCAATTTGAAATTTCACAAGTAGTTTTCTGGACAAGTTCATGGCATGCATGCAAGTTTGGAAGAATCTGAGCTGCAGCAGCCTGGATTTGAGATACCGCTCCCCACCCCTCCTCTTAGAGTGCCTTC
The DNA here is from genome assembly GCF_054177405.1 of Leptonychotes weddellii. Classification (NCBI taxonomy): domain Eukaryota; kingdom Metazoa; phylum Chordata; class Mammalia; order Carnivora; family Phocidae; genus Leptonychotes; species Leptonychotes weddellii. The sequence continues at coordinate 7,577,549 of NC_138385.1, read as the reverse complement.
TACTGACTTTGGAACTTCGGTAATGCATAGAATATTAAACACCGCCTTTCCAAGCAGCCTGCTAAGTATGGAACAAATCATCTCTTGCATAGCCTCAATTCCCTGAGAGAGTTAATTTAGTCCAAATGAAAGATTTTCAGATTTCCAAAGGGCAGAAATGGCGAGTTCAAGCCTTGAACTGTAAATAATGTTTTATTTTTCCAGCTGGGTCATGTGTACACAGGTAATCACTGTATTATTCCTTTTACCAGTTTGGTACTTCTTAACTAATAGAATCATCCCTTTGAGGTTCATGGATATAATCAGTTCTTTAAAAAATAATAATTACCATAAGTACCGCACTTGGTAATATAAGAAATCCAGGCAACAAAAACAGATTATCAGCATGTCTTCATCCAGGACCTATCATCACTCCTCACATTCTCAAGACTGAATTCTCTATTGACAGTCACGAGATTCTGCTAATAAACAATACAGTTGTGTCACCTTCCACCCTGTGCTATTCTGGGACTACAACCCTATTCCATTCCCTTCCTTACATGACTTAGCATATACCAGTGGCTAAGGGTGACTTTGCTTTTCTTCCAATTCAACTATTCCTCAGGCCTATATGCATTCCCCCAGCAGCTGTGTTATCCCTAATATGAAAATGATGATTTAGCCTTAGGGAAAAAAATCCGGTTAAAGATGATAAATTGCTTTGGAAAATGAGAATAATGGCCTAAATATATTATAGAAAATTATTGCAGCCACTCTGAGTCTGAGATAGAAAATCAGCTGACTTTTCTTTCCCTTCCCAGAGCAAAATGTGGCTCTGGAAAAGCCTAAGGAATGAAACAGAGGGAGGCAATTCATCCAGCTCTATCTAACCAGAAATAAGAAAGGAACCATAGGAGAAAATCTGATTTATGAGAACTGTCAATAAAGAATGTCAAGAAGCTCCAAGAAACCTGCAGGTGTTGCTCTTAGTCAAATCTATGTCAGCTTTTATATCTAATAATGTGTCATGAATTAAAATGTATTTATGCATATAGATGGTGCATTTGATTACAACTCAAAAGCAGAATAATACCCAATTTCTTCACATTAATGCCTATTCAGAAAATAGAATTCTGAAGCATTATTCTCTAGCAGATGTACAGTGGTTAGTGATGTGGGAAACACAGGCAGAAGAGAAATTATTCAATTTCCTTACTACCCACAGCCCACTGACATGTCCTTAAAACAGGCAGAGTGACATTTCTCTAGGGGCTCAACTGCCTTGATGTTAATACTTCACTAAGGGGAAAAGGGAATCTTAGCCCACCTCCCACCCCAGGATCCTGTAAGCCTACTTTAACATATAAAAATTGCTTTAGAAATTTCCTATATCTCTAAACCCCCCACCCAAGATACATGTTGGCAATCATCCCCCAAGCATATGGCCCACCGATATACATCTGAAGGGTCTCATGACTAAAATGACCTTTTCCCAACAATAGCTAGCCCCCTCAAGGTCCTGGAAATCTTGCTTCCAAAATTCCTTAGAGAATTATGCTATCCCTAACCCCCTCCCAACTTGAAAGTACATAATGGGCCATACCGCATGACTCTGGTGCAGCTCTTCCAGCCCACGGGTCCTGTCCCCGTGCTTTCATAAAACCATCTTTTTGCACTAAGGACGTCTCAAGAGTTCCTTCTTGGCCATCGGCTTTGAACCCTAACATCTTTCCTACATCAGTTAGGATATAGAATATCTAAAGTGATTACCTTGCATTAACCAGGCTCACACATGCGTATCTATTCAGCTTTCAGAGACTTTGCAGGTCCAGAGGACTAAGGCACATGTGTCAATTAATAAAGGTAAGGGGCGCCTGGGTGGCTCAGTCGTTGGGCGTCTGCCTTCAGCTCAGGTCATGATCCCAGAGTCCTGGGATCGAGCCCCACGTCGGGCTCCCTGCTCCTCAGGAAGCCTGCTTCTCCCTCTCCCACACCCCCTGCTTGTGTTCCCTCTCTCACTGTGTCTCTCTGTCAAATAAAATCTTTAAAAAAAAAAAAAAATTAATAAAGGTAAAATGTGATGAAATATTTCAAGGTACTCTGTAAATGTAAATTGCTATAGAAATGCCATATATCATTATTCATCTTAAGATTACAGTAAATCAATTTCTGAAATATCAAGCATACATTTTTATATATGTGTGTATATATATATATATACCTGCACATATGTACACATATACATATATATATGCAATTATTCTTAGACGCAATCTAAACTGTTACTATTTGAGAAGAGTATTCATTTAAAAATACGTGGGCCCTAAAAATGCAGTATAGCCTGTAAGGGCAGAGAAAAACATGGGATCGGGGAGGGCACCTAAAAGACTTTAACTATATACTGGTGTTTTCTTTCTTCAGCGGGGTGCTGTGTGATTACTTTCACCCAGTAATTTCTTCAGCTGGGTGATGTATTATTCCTCTCATCAGTCTGGTATTCTTAACTAATAGATACTATCATTTTAAAGATAAAGAACACTCTATTCTAAATGCGCATGGTTATTTGTGAGACAGAAAAAAATAAAAAGGAAGATATCTAACTGCTGTTCAGCTAGAGAACAAAATACAACCACAAGCTTTCACACAAGCACATTTACACACACACACATGCACAAATGCACACACATATCACCACATGGTACAACGGGATCAGAACATCTGAAACTGTATTTTTGGCTCTACCACATCTGAGAGAACTGACCTTGTACAAGTCACTTAACTTTGCTGAGGTCCAGTTGACTTGCCTGAAATTAAAAATCAGAGGGTTCACTTGAAATATTTTGGTTTTTAAATCAAAAGAGATCTTTGGTCTTCCTAGAAAAAAAGGAGAGCCAGTACTCTCAGCCAGGGACAACTGCGTGAAACAGCAGACAAGTGGCCCCTTGAGTGGAGCATGTGTTCTCTAGCTCACCACAAGCCCTGACACTCCCCACAGTAAAGTTTACAGCACACCTGCTTCACCCCTTCAGCTTAGTTACTGGATCCTTGTAAGCTCTCCCTTGTGATCTCCCACCTTGCTTCTAGCATTCTCCTTCCTGTTCTCTCTCCTGCACTCTCCCCCCTCTCCTTCCTGTATTCTCTGTCCCTCTTATACCCACTCTCCTTCCCTCCTGCAATCTCTCTCCTCCGGTGTCCTTTCTCTATTCTGCACCCCCCTTCCTTCTTCCTACCAGTATTCTCCACCTAACCCAATGGTTCTCAGCCTAGGTGTTTTTGCCTTCCACACTTCTGGGAAAATGTCCATGTCTAGAGACATTTTTGGTTGTCACATATAGCCAGAGCAGTGCTACTGACATCTGACACTACCCTACAATGCATTAGGGACACTCCCCCACAACAAAGAACAATCTGGAGCAAAATGTCAACAGTGCCGAATTTGAGAAACCCTGCTCTAGAAATTATCACCCCATACTAAATTTCTCTGACTTCACAAATTTCTAACAATCTCCAGCAGAAACAAGGGAACAACTTTCTCTCCTTGATGAACTCACTGACAAACAATAAAACACGGAAGCAAAAAAGTTTTAGTATGAGTATTACAAAACATTTCAAATCAAAATAAGATGTCCTGTGGTGGAGGGGAAAAAAAAAATACTAAAATAAAATAAAAATAAAATAAATAAGATGTCCTCAGTTTCAACGCTTGAGGTCTCAGTTATGTTTCCTAATATTTAGACATTTAAATGTTTATGTTGGGTTTTAATAAACATTGGAGAACCCTCATAGTAGAAAGACTGGAAGGAAATATAACAAATGCTAACCACAGGTTACCTCCAAGCTATAGCATTACATATTGCAGGGGAGGAAAAATAATTTCCTCTCGGGCGCCTGAGTGGCTCAGCTGGTTAAGCGACTGCCTTTGGCTCAGGTCATGATCCTGGAGTCCCGGGATCGAGTCCCGCATCGGGCTCCCTGCTCGGTGGGGAGTCTGCTTCTCCCTCTGACCCTCCTACCTCTCATACTCTGTCTCTCATTCTTTCTCTCTCAAATAAATAAATAAAATCTTTAAAAATAATAATAATAATTTCCTCTCTACTCTTGTAGGTTCCTGGCTGAGACCCCCCCTATAATAGAAGACAGATTAACAGGAGAAAAACTAAAGTTTAATAACATGTATACCTCCTGTACACATGATAAAGATCCAAGAAAACTGACTAACTCCCCAAAATGGCTCACACTACCACCTTATATATCATTTGAAGCCAAAGACAAAAGAAGATGTGAGGGGAGATAGCCAGCTATGGGAGCGGACCAGAAAAAAGCACAGTAAGATTATGGTGTAGATTTAAGTCCTTGCCTTCCTCCTTGATAAAGAGTTATCTAGAGATTTAGGGTCACTGTCCTCTTCCTGGTACAAAGAGGAAGACACCTTTAGAAATGGAGACTTCCTTACAAATGTAAATGTCTCTTACAAAAGCATAACTTCTACTACTCATTGTCAGAACTTTTCCTTTGTCTGCTGTTTCTTAAAAAATACTCAGCTGAAAATAATCCTTATACCAAAGAGGCATATTTCAGGCTGACATACTCTGCTCCCTTTCAATTTGATTTTTATGATTTTGCTTGCCTCATACAGTTGTTTTCCAAATTTTCAACCATGAAAATACACTACTATTAAAATCATAAAAATTAAGTATCATTTAAAACACCAATAAAAATGCTACCAACAGCAAAAGCCTTTATCATCAGAAATCACAAGTTATTAGTATGAAAAAGACATCTTAAAACTTGTCACATAAAACTTATAAAAGACACTTTTGATATGCTAACATAGGCTTTTGTCCTGAACCAACCAGTGTTTTCTTCTTTTTTAACTGAAAAAAAGCCTAAAAATACTAAGTAAAAGTTAATTTTTAAAACTGAAAACTGTGAGCAATTTGAGAACGTTGACATCATCGTTTCCCAAGGTTAGCCCAATTTACAATTTCATTACCAAGTATTCTCACAACTAGACATGAACTCACTAAAGAAATACTTCAAGGAAATCTCAATTACACATCACAAATATACAAACTTTTAGGTCAACAAGCAAAAGTCTTCTACTTAAACGAATTACCAAGTGTTGCCCTCTCTTCTCTATATTCTCTCTCATCCTCTTGATTTGGAGATCTTTAAGAACCTCAGAAAGATTTCAACATTTATGAGGAAGCTGAGGTTTTCAGGATAGTAAGAAATTCTCATCATTTCATATAAAATAAATGTCAAGTTGGATGAGGACCCATCTTGTTGGTTTACACCATTTAACGTAATCAATTTAATATCACTTCCAGCAGTGTGGCAGAGCGCTGCATAAACAATATGATAACTGGAATTCCTCTGCTCCTTGAATTAGTAAACAAGTTGCAGTGCATATCCATCATGCATAATGAGTCTGAAGCATGGCTTGATTACATTTCATTTGCATAAGAATTTTCCATAATTTTTTTAAACTGATCCTTTTTAATTCAGAGTATATTTAAATGCCACACAACTGCTGCCCTCCTCCTGAAATGCTAAGCAATCTTCTTACATAATACAAAAATGCTAATCAATTTTTTTCATGCAGATCCTAGCTTGCTAATGAGTTTCCACCTTTCTACATGCTGTCAAATCTCATTACACTGTCACCTTTCTAGGGTTCACAATCGGTGTCCACGTTTATATGGTTCAATTCTAATTGCCACATTCTTTCGTTGCATTTACAAGGGAAACATCTTTTAAATAATCCTTGGATTGCCCAATTTGAAGGATCATCTGTTCCCTTTGCATTCTGTAGTTTGTAAAACCCTTACCATTAATTTACAGAAATATTAATTAGAATGTTCTCCGATAAGCCAAAAGTCTGAAGAGTAAAAATGAAACAAACAGGAACTAACAACAAATAAATATAGATCTAGAAGTTACATTACAATGAGATAAAATGTAGAAATAAAAATAGTTTACTAAATATAATAATTTAGAAACACATTATCTATTTGGGAATTATGACATTAAAATAATTATCCATAAGCTATTCAGAGGATAGGCATTTTCTTGAATTGTGTATATACTTCAAAAAAAAGAAAGATCTTTTTTTTCTTTTTTATTACGTTATGTCTTGAAAGATTTCCATGTAACATATGTTGAATCTTTTAACAGAAAATTTCCAAGAGTAGACCTTAGAAACCAAGACAGGGTGTGAAGCAAGTGACTCAGTTTTCAAACCCACCATAAACTGACAATGACTTTTTTAATGCTTAATAGGAAAAAAAAAAAAAAAGAATGGGTTGTATGGGAGAAGAAAGCAGTTGGTGGGAAAAAATGAATTTTACTTGCTTAGTAAACTCTTAGATCCAAGTCTCTCAGCAATGCCAAGTACCAGCCCACTGACTAGAAGTAACAGTTCCTGATAGATCTCACTACTACATGTTGGATTTTCTATTTTTTGCAAGGAAAAGAAAAAAAAAATATATATATATATATATTCCCCATCAAGGTAACTTTTTTCCCCTCTGAAGAAACTGTGAAATTTTCATGGGGAAAAATCTGCATGGTAAAAGGATTTACTGAATCATCCTGAGGCATTTTTTCCATCTGTAAATTCCTAGCTTAGATGGTACCGTGGACGCACATTTGTTTAGGGGAAAAAAAAAATTCTCTTTTTTTCACTTGTTCAAGCACATGCCTAATTCCTAGAACCTACTAATTCACTTTCACTCATTCATCACATAAAGCTTCTAAAAAGAGAATATGGAATATTCTTTAAAAAGTGGTTTATATGAAATTTTAATAAACTGTTTCACATTTCAAAAATCACAAGATCACTGACATTTCCTAGAACAGAAGATTTATCCTTAGCTCAAGATCCAAAGTCACCTCTTTAATTTAGCACAGTAAAGACAAACCAGCTCTGTCACCTTCCCTAAAAAGCAGTAGTTTGTCATTAAAATAGAATTTAAATAAATAACCAGAGGCATTTGTTTGATAAACCTGTCTGATAAACAATAAACCTGCTGAAAAATCTATATAAAACAAACCAAACAAAAGCGTTTCTTTTTAAAGCGATGACAAAGACTTGACGAAACAGGAAAATCGTGCAAAACACAGGGAGGACAACAGATAAAGAATTTTGAGAGTTTCTGGAGCCCTTATGCGCTGAAAGCAAGGAACCTCCGCTAGTGACAGGAGACCCAAGGTGTCCAAAATACTCTTATGTCGCAACAGTGCTTCCCATTTCAGTGCAGCAAGTGATGAGGGCCAGATGGGCGTTTACAAAGTAGAAGCCTCTTTTCATGCAGATTAGTTAAAATACAGGAAAGCAGGGGCGCCTGGGTGGCTCAGTTGGTTAAGCGAATGCCTTCGGCTCAGGTCATGATCCTGGAGTCCCAGGATCAAGTCCCGCATCGGGCTCCCTGCTCAGTAGGGAGTCTGCTTCTCCCTCTGACCCTATCCCCTCTCATGCTCACTATCTCATTCTCTCTCAAACAAATAAATAAAATCTTTATTTATAAATAAATAAATAAATAAATAAATAAATAAACAAACAAACAGGAAAGCAAATTCAACCTCCAGGTAAGGGTAAAGATACGGGATTCTGAAAGCTGAAATCGTGAGACTCTAGAGCTCAGCCAAAGTATAACAAACGAATTCGAACTTCAGAGTAAAGACATGTTTGTACACTCCTTCCCACCTACCCCAAGCTAAAATGGTCAGACTCCAGGGACGGGCCACATTTCACCCGGCCCTGCCCCGCTTTGCCCCGCTTTGCCCACTCCATTCTGAATGTTCTGGACTCTCCAGCATCCCTCCCGCCGGGTTGCCTTTCTGACCTGAATCCGTGAGGCTTGACATCTGCCCCGGCGGCGACCCGCTCCTGATCCCTACCCGCGACCCCGCGGGGACCCCCTCCCAAGTACCGTCAGTGCCAGAATGTGCGCCTGCGCATGTGCGGTCCCCCCCTCCCCCGCCCCGTGGCTTCCACCCGCCCGCCGGCCCCCGGTTCGCCCGCAGGACGCCTCCACTCTCATCTCTGCCAACTCCAGCAAATGCTCTCCTGGCTCTATTTGCTTACCCTTGTTTTTCATCTCTCGTTTCTTCAGGTTTCTCATTCTTTTCTTTTTCTTCCATTTTTCCAACATTCTAGTTTCTCATCCTTGCGCCCATTTTTTCTTACCTCGCTCTCTTATTTGCTTGTTACCAAAGCCTCTTAGTTCATTTCATCTTCTCATTTCCTCACTTTTCTCCCCGTAAACGTTCTTGTACTTTATTTTACATTATTCTCATGCTTAATCTCACGTTTTCAGCATATTCTCTACATTTCTCCTGTTCTCTAACATGTTTTCATTCTCAAATTTCATTTCAGTGGCTCATCTCACCCACATTAAACTGTCTCGTATTCTTTAATTTTCACATATTCTCTTGTCCCCTTTGTCATGTTTATAAATTTCTATTTTCTCAGTTTCTCGTTTTTACTCACTCTTGCTTTCTACAGTATCATAGGTTACACTTCATTCTTGTATTTTATTCTCTATTTTCTCATTCCTTTCATTACGTTGTTCCTTTACTAACTTTATTTTCCCAAGTTTGGCTCACATTCTCTCCATTATTATTTCCCATCACTTTCTCTCAATTTATGTTTTTACACTTTCTCTGCAATCTTTCTCCCTCCCATTTTTAAAAACAATTGTTAGGTCTAACAGAATGAAGTAAGCAGAGGTTTACTGTAGTGCTCAGATGCCTGCTGGTTCATGAACTGACTGGTTAATGGTCAATGCACGTGAATGGTGAAGCCAAAGCTGTGCAAGCCCAGATGAAATGAGGGCAAAGACAAGCCCGCTGAGTGGCAACATGACTATGTTTTATAATGGGGTGTGGCCAACTAAGAGCCTCTCTTTAGCTGTCAACAATCACACTATTTAGTTACAGAAATTTCTGGAAACACTAACGGGCTGGGAGAGTTCTCAATTTGAAGTTCTCAACCAATTCCACTTTGGGCACTTTGTTTCCTCACAAAATGGTTAATCTCACTGAGGCTTCTCATTGTCCTACAGGGCCCAACTAGGCCAGGAAGGGGCCCAATCCTTTCCCTGTATGTCCAGTTAAAAAATCCAGAAGATGGGAAAATAGAAATAAATACAGTGCTTAGGGATGGGAAATATATCATTGCAAGCATCCTTAAGCCATAGGAGTAACTTAAAAAAAAAGCTGTAGTAGTTAAAAAAGGAAAGTTTAAACCAAGTCCTTAGATACATATATTCAAATTACAAGAATCAGATGACAGGGAAGGGATGAGCAAACAGATCCTGAAAATACAAGTTAAAGGATCATGTGAGAAGGATGTTTCAGAAATGTCAAAGTTGTATAGATACTGAAGAGAGAACACAATGTAGCTTCAATTCTATGTCTGACCACAAGGAAGACAAAATATTCAAAGTTAAGGTTTCAGTGCAGTCAGAGGATGGAGGCCACAATAGAGAAACTCAAATAGAGGCATAGACTCTGCATAGCTTCATCTTTGTGCTTAATTGTACGAATCAGGCTAAATATAACTATGAAGATCAGTGAACCAGTCCAGAAACAAATCTGGATCTAACTAAGGAGAGACTAAGGATCTAACTAAGGAGAGACTTTTTTCAAAAAGACTATTACAGTAGGGAGAACACTTCAACCTCAGGATCTACAAGAGTGTCAAAACCAAACAGAGAAAGGTTTCTCTTACATAAGGAGGAGTAGGCAGGACTAGCAGGAACTTTGTGGAGGAGAAGGGCAAGGGTTGGGAATGAGCCGCTTGGTAAAATCAGGAAATATTTTTCTCTGTGGTCAACCAATTCTCAGTTCTCAGAATGAACTGGTGGGGGGGGGAATATTTTGCACCTTGGTGCTTGCTTAAGCTTCAGGTGAGTCAAATTTCAGGGGCCCATGGGGAGAACTAAGGTTCAGTCAAGCCAATCAGAGGGTAAATAATGGTCAGTCATGAGCACTTGGTGGCCAGTTAACACTACTCTCTCTACCTGGAAGCTTCTAATGGCAAATCAGTTCTGAGCAGAGAATTTAGGCTGATCACTCCATTTTTCAGCATTTATTTCTATTTCATTCAACAAATATTTTGGGAACCTATTCTATGTCAAAGCTTATTTGTTTTTCTGTTCTAGTCCCCTGTGGCAATTGACCTAGGCTACCAAAGAAAATGCACACACAGAAATAGCGTTAGTGATTAGGAAGGCCAAATTCCTCACATTGCAGATGACAAAAAGGAGGCTAGAACAGTGAAGTGACTTGCCCACAGTCACACAACTAACTAGTAGCAGAACAAGAACTGAATTCTAAATAATCTTAATCCTTAAACACACACACACTCACACTCACAGTTGATTATACTTCTGAAAAACTATTATGGTTACTGAGAATGGATATCCTTTTTTTAAAAGATTTTTTATTTTTAAGTAATCCCTACACCCAACATGGGGCTCCAACACACAATCCTGAAATCAATCGCATGCTCTATGGACTGAGCCAGCCAGGTGCCGGGAGAATGGATATCCTTTTGATCAGAAAAGCATTTTAGCTTGGCTATATATAGTTATATTTACTTTAACTTTGATTATATATTTTATTTCAATTATCTCTGAAATTATAAAGTCAATCTATCTTGGAACATATATATCCACAAGAGAAAAAATATTACATTTTTCCCAACACAGAAAATTACATTAGAGAAAATGGTCATAAGTCCAGGGAAATAGCAGGAGAACATTAAATTATGCTGAGGTCAGAGTTATGTTTTTGGTTTTAATTAGTCATAATATAACACAATCAGAGAATAATTTGTTGTTACTATTATTTTAACAAGATAGTTTTTCATAATGAATACTGCTCAATATAACCTAAGGTGAATCTGCTCAGAAGAATCTGTTTTGCTATTAATATTTATCAGAGCACACTGCAGAATTCACACTTTCTACGTCTGCAAACTGAAGTAAACAGAAAGCAGTAATGGACAAGATGAGATGATGAATTAGGTAGAAAGTAATCAAATCTAAAAGGAAACATTAACAGTGATTAAACATGTTGTTTGCTATGCCTATTGCAGTGGAAAACAAGAATTCAAGAAATTCTTTTTATAACATGAAACGTGGGAAAAGGTATGATAAAAGTAGTATGTCATTGAAATCTGCCACTAGTATTCTCTTTTGCTTGTTCTATTTGTTTTGTATTTTCATATTCTTAGAAACCATTTATTTCTAGAGCTTCTAATGATATTACACTACATTATACATACTGTGATCTAGATGTCAAGATTGAACAAATATAAAATAGCTATTCCAAAGATGTATGAACTTGGCAAAAAGCAACCTCATCTCCTTAAAGCAAAGAACAATTGCCTAGAGGTAAGATAATAGCATTTTGCTAACTGCAGACAATAAATAATAAAATAGAAATCACAATGGAATAATAAAACATAGTGTTTTAGCCATCAAACATGTATTATCCCTAATGTGTGCCATATGTTGCAGATTTAAAACTATGCTTTTCATAACTACATTTTAAAAATAAGGAGATGTGTTTTAGAATAGCAAAATAGATGGCATGTTATATTATCACTCTGATGCCCCCTCCTACAACCGCTACTATAACTTAACAAGAAAACTATGCTTTCCCTTTGATTAAAGAACTTTTGGTAAATAGAAATATACATACATATAAATAAACCCATACACACACACACACACACACACACGAGTTTCAATGGAAAAGGGCAAACAGCAATTAATTTTACATACACAAATCAATTTCATATTTTTAAATTACCTAACCATTTAAATAATTCAGAATAAGGTTTAAAATATGCATATACATATACATCTTTTCTTACTTTTCTTAAAGTAATCTCTACACTCGGTGTGGGGCTCAAACCCATGTCCCCAAGACCAAGAGTCACAGGCTCCACTAACAGGTGCCCCAGGAACATACACATCTATTAGAGCCAGAAGATTTGGGTTTGAGTCCTGGTTTCTAGATGACTCCAGGCAAGTAAGAATCTCTCTGCACCTCACCAATTAGAAAATGGAAGTTACACCTGTCGTTATAATGAGTTCAACGAGATAATGTGTAAAAAATGCTTTGTAACTTGTTGAGATAAATACAAATAATAAAATTAGTTAACTTCCCGAGCTACGCTCTCCACATGCCCCTCGATGAGCTGATTGGGTGGTCTAGATGTGAAACTGTGATTCTGTGTTTTTTTTATGGTTACAAATGGTCTCAGTCTCCTCAGCCTTCAATGTAGCCTACAACATGCCGTAGGCAAAAGCAGAGTTTTTGGATCCAGACCCCTGGGTTAGAATCCCAGCTACTCCTCTTGCTGTCATGTGACACAGGCATGTTGCTTCAGCTTTCTGAGCTTCAAGTAACTTATTAGCATGATGATAACGTTAGTACCTACTTGCCAGACTTGTTTGACGATTGCATGATGTAATGCTTCTTGATTTCCAGCATCATTCTTGGCACAGAGTAGGCACTCAGCAAAAGGTAGTAATGTGAACAATATTGATATTTATGACCCTTTCTTGGCAATTATGTTTCCTGCTCTAAATGGCAAAATTTAAGTCCTGGGCATTTATGCCTGGGATGTTTTCATGATGAACACTGCTCAATACAACCTAAGGTGAATCTGCTCAAGGGATTTGTTTTGATATTAATATATATCGGAGGATACTGCAGAATTCACACTTTCTACACCTAGTAGTGATTTTTCAGATCCTTTCTTCTTAGACTGCCACTTATAATAAGGAATGTTTTCACATCTCAATGATCAATATTACAAATAGATGTCACACCAGGGAATATATATATATTCACATATATGTTCAGAGAAAGAGAGAACACTATGTTAAAGGGGAACATTTCCAAACAACCCCTAAATGACATAGATATTTGAATAACAATGTAGCAACATCCTCCACTAATGTTAACTTGTCCTTTTACTAGATGACCCAGCACTCCAAACCTAGTGATGAAAACAATGGTCAGAGATCAGTGATATCCTGTGAACTTGGGCCAACCATAAAGAACACCCAGTGTGCAGTAGTGGAAATTTGCATTTTCAGACTAAGCACTAGCTTGCTTCTCCAAACTGGACTGAGAGAAGGAAGAACTTGTTACATTTGCTCTCTTGGGGAGCAGTGATTTAGAAGCCACTTGGTTTTGCAGACTGTATTTATTCACTCCTCTGGCTTTATCCCACAGAGGAGCTCACAAAATTTCTAGGGATTTTTATATCTATTTCAAGAACTTAATAATTATGGGGGGGGAACATACACTCTGAATAGATATTGATGAGTAAAAAGTGTCATGAAAATAAAACTAGACAAAGAAAAGGGAGACAGCAGGTGCGGGGAGGGCATTATTTTCAACTGGGTGGTCAGGAAAAGCCCCACTAATACAGTCACAATTGATCAGAAACCTGAAGGTGGTGTGGGTGGGATCTACATAGCTATGTGGAGGAAGGGCATTCCAGGAAGAGGAGACAGCAAGGGCAAACATCCTGAGGTACAAAGTGTGCTTGAAGTGCTTGAGGGACAGAAAAAAGAGCAGTATAGTGAAAACAGTGTAGACCAGGGGTGAGGGAAGTGGCAAGCAGACCCCATATGCAGGTTTTCACACTAACGATGTATGTATAATGCTTTCACCGAAAAAGTAGTAAAGCATTCCCAAACACACACAAAAGAAGACCTAAGTACATGAAAGGGATACCATGTTTCTACATCAGAAAACTCGCGATCAGAAGGATAGAACAATATCACAGTTTCCCAAATTGATATATACTTTCAATGAAATGTCAATCAAATTTCTACAGACTTTTACAGGAATTTGATAAGTTGATTCTAAATTGTATTTAGAGAAATAGTGATACAAGGATGGCCGAGTCACCCAGATATTCCTGTAAAAGATGGGTAGATTTGATCTACAAAATACCATGATTTTTATAAAACTTTAGAAATTAAAACAGTGTGTTGTAATAATTGTTCTTGCCCCATGCAATCTCTCTGAATTTGTCTCCCCTTTGTTCATTCCACTCCCAGCTATACTGGCCTCTCTGCATTGCTATCCTCTTCGGATAGCTGTTCCACCTACCTGCTAGGTTGTATCCTCAGATATCTGTTGTGACTCACCTTTTTATCTTTTTTAGGTCTCCACTAAGATCAGTGAGGTCTTCCCTGACTATCGTATTTAAATAGCAATCCTCAACCCATCTGACAGTTCCTATCTTCTGTCTCTGCTTTATTTTTCTTCACAGCACTTGTCAACATTTGATATTTTATACACTTTATTTATAACTTTATTGATGCTCTCCTCCACTAGACTGGAAGTTCTAGAAGGGCAGGTAGTTTTCTCTTGTGTTCACTGATAAAATCCAATGATCTAGACAAGTGCTTGGCCCATAGCGGATGCTTAGCATTGGTTGAAGGGATGAATGAGTAAATGAATGATATTGGTGCAGTGATAATACTTAACTGCAATACAAAAGACAAAACCCAGTGCCACGTAACACCGTGGCACGGGGTGGGGGTGGGGGAGATTGAAATCCAAAGATAGGCCCCAAAGATACATAAAAATTTGATAGATGACAGGTGACATTGCAGATCAGTGGGAAAACCACAAAAATAAACATAATGCGGTTTGCTGGAACAACTGTTTTCCATATGGAAGAAATGTAAATGGATCTCTACCTCAAACCACACATAAAAATCCACTTAAGATATATGAAATACCTAAATCAGAAATGTAAAACTCTAAATATCTTTGAATTAAATATGCAATTCACTTTATAACTTGGGTAGGGAAATTATTCTAAAACCAGGCAAAAAACAGTATTCATAAGGGGGAAGTTTGCTAAATTAAATTACATTAAAACTTAGAATTTATGTTTTCCAAAAAAACCATAAAACAACTGAAAAGAACAATTCCAATTGGAATAATATATCTGCTACACATATAACCAGCAAAAAGTCCAGAATATTTTTTAAAGTTGTCATGAACAGACACTTCTCCAAAGAAGACATACAAATGGCTAACAGACACATAAAAATATGTTCAACATCACTAGCCATCAGGGAAATACAAATCAAAACCACAGTGAGATGCCACTTTACACCAGTTAGAATGGCAAAAATTAACAAGACAGGAAACAGCACGTATTGGCGAGGATGTGGAGAAAGGGGAACCCTCTTACACTGTTGGTGGGAATGCAAGCTGGTACAGCCACTCTGGAAAACAGTGTGGAGGTTCCTCAAGACATTAAAAATAGAGCTACCCTACGACCCAGCAATTGCACTACTAGGGATTTACCCCAAAGATACAGATGTAGTGAAAAGAAGGGGCACGTGCATCCCAATGTTTATAGCAGCAATGTCCACAATAGCCAAACTGTGGAAGGAGCTGAGATGCCTTTCAACAGATGAGTGGATAAAGAAGATGTGGTTCGGGGCGCCTGGGTGGCTCAGTCGTTAAGCGTCTGCCTTCGGCTCAGGTCATGATCCCAGGGTCCTGGGATCGAGCCCCGCATCGGGCTTCCTGCTCAGCGGGGAGCCTGCTTCTCCCTCTCCCACTCCCCCTACTTGTGTTCCCTCTCTCGCTGTGTCTCTCTCTGTCAAATAAATAAATAAATAAATAATCTTTAAAAAAAAAAAAAGAAGATGTGGTTCATATATACATATTACTCAGCCATCAGAAAGGATGAATACCCACAGTATAAGAGGGTAACTTCACACATTGACATGGATGGATCTTAGAAACATGATTCAGAATATACACAGATTGATACCATTCTATTAAGTTTTAAAACAGGAAAAAATTGGGCGCCTGGGTGGCTCAGTTGGTTAAGTGACTGCCTTCGGCTCAGGCCATGATCACAGGGTCCTGGGATCGAGTCCCACATCGGGCTCCCGGCTCAGTGGGGAGCCTACTTCTCCCTCCGACCCTATCCCCTCTCATGCTGTTTCTCTCTCTCTCTCAAATAAATAAATAAATAAATAAATAAATAAATAAATAAAATCTTTAAAACAGGAAAAAATTAACAATACATTGTTTAGGATGTATATAAAAACTGGTTAAAATTGAGCACTCATGAGAATAAAAACATTTTTTTTTTTAATAACAGCTACCTCTGGGAGGGGGTTGCTATCAGGTGGAATTGCTATGCTGAGGACAAAGACACACTAAACACCATTGGTAATTTCCTGATCTTAAATTGGGTGGTGGATTCATGGGTGTTAATTTATCATCACGTTTCATGATTTATATAAGCATAACAAATTATTTTGTGTGTTTTGAATATTATCTAGTGATGCAGTTGTTCGATAAAATGGCTCAAAACAGGGATTTCTGTTCAGCAAAAGACACGTAATCTTAACAAACAGGTAACAGATTGGGAGATGAAATGTTCATTGTCAAAATCTGATAAAGGATTAGTATCTAGACTATATAAGATATTCAAATTAACAGCAAAACAAACTCTTGAGATACTGATAGGAAAAATGGACAAAAATATGAATAATCAATTCGCAGAAATGGAAAACTGAATATATAACACCAGTGATCAAAGAAATGAAAATGAAACAATGAACTAACATTTGACCTCCATACTCCTGTAAAAAATGTGAAAATCTGATATCAAATGCTGGGAGGTAACATGTCCTCTCATGTACATCGAAGTGTACTCTAGTGTAGCCATTCTGGAAAGCAATCTGGCAGAACTTAGTGAAATTAAGTATATACATACTGTGTGATCCAGCAGCCCCCACTCCTGGAATATCGCTCTAAAGAAACTCACACTGCAGGACCATAAAAGGGTAAGTACAAGGATATTCACCACAGAGTTGTTTGTGGTATTGAAAGTTGGAGGCAACCAAGGTGTTCATCACCAAGGGCGTGGATAAAAAAAAAAATGTGGATATGTACTATGTAATACTCTGCAGCAGTAGAAGCAATAAATTAGATTGCCTTAGAGCCCCCCTTGGGTAGAACTTAGAAACAGCACTGAGTGAAAACATCAGAAGCCACAATGCCTATCATAATACCATCTATATAAATTTTTTAAAATACAAGAATACTGTATTCTTGACAGACACAGGATCTTGAAAATATAAAACAATGAAATCTTGCACGTTCTTTCTCTTTCCAGCAGAACTTGTTCTTGCAACTTTTGGTTTCAAAATCATATGTGTTTTGGTTTTGAGCCCAAGGATAACTTACCTGTGAAATCCACCTGAAATGGACTGATTCATTGATAGTGGCTCAATCAATCCAGGACACTGTGTAAATTACTCAACAGTTGGCACCTGGCATAGGAAGAAGGGAGGAAAGAGGTTGATGTAGGTTTGTGTTCAAAGGTCACTGTTCTCAGAAAATTGAAGGAACAGAAAATTTCTGGTATTTTCCATAAATAATTTTGTAGCAATTTTGTTAACAGAAAAAGGAGTAAAACATCTCTGAAGCTAAAAACAACGGTTCATAAAATATATTATGGAGCAGGACAATACCAATACTGCATTATGTTAACAGCACAGTATTTTCTCATGCAACCCTCCAACCCTCCCCATGACCCTTTGAGACAACTGGGGCAGGAACGCAGATCTATGTGACTCCTATTAAGGCTTAAAAAAATAAGATGTTCTATATGAAAGTGATCTGTTAACTTCACTTACTGGCCAATATATTAATAACAACAATTGTGTTATAAATTCAAAGCTCCATTACACTTTGTTTTATAAGTACTGTACTTTCACCTGCATTGATTGTGAGACCCCCTAAAAAAAGCTCTAAGTTAGGCAGCTATTATCAGTCCCAGTTTACAGAATGAAAAACCGTGTTCCAGAAAAGTTGTCATCTAGCTAGTAAATTACAAAAGAGGTACTAAAAACATCTATCTTCTGACTAGACAAGGGAGAAATTCAGTATTTGTTAATTTGCATGAAGCATTTTCAAGACAAAGGAAGTAGCAGAAACTGAATATATGTGTTAAAATGAGCACAGAATCTCCTTCATGTTAAATTCTCAATTTATTAGAGAATTTGAGGGACTGACTTCAGTTCCTAGAAACTCAGTAAAGTTACCAACCAGTAAAGGTAATTGGTAATAAATGATGTGATGTTTTAATATTACCATCACATATCCTGAGCAGGTTCTGAAATATTAAATTAAGAATGATGATATTCTTCCAGAAGATACGCAAAACAGAAAAAAATGTTCTATTTTGTGTGGTAAAATTTCCACTTGGTTCATGTTTTATTAACAAAAATTAGCTAACTGTGGCACTCACATCTTTCTAAAAATATTATTCTAGAAAAGACTTGACAATGGGATGCTGCACATACTCAGTAAGTGACTACCGCAGATGAAAAGATAGCACTTACATTTTCTTCAGTAATTCTAGGATAATTAGCTATTGAAAGGGGTTATATATTTATCAGAACCATTCCAACATGTAATTCAAATGTCCTCGTTTTCAAATTTTCTCTCACAAATAAACGCAGATGGCTTTTTGAAATATTTATTCAAAGTTCTAAATTTACATGTAAATTCATTTTTAACAATTTTTTGTCAAGTCTGGTTACACACACATCTAGGTAGATACACATTTTCTCAGAGGCTGCCACCACAAAAGATGTTTCTTTTAAACTGGAACACAATTCCAAGTTGTATTATAATCAACACATAAATTGAGGAATTCAATAGGAATCACTGTGCTACAGATGGTTATTTTTATTTTTTTTCATTTTATTTGGCAGCAAGTGGCCTGCCTTATGACTTCACAATATTGCTATGATAGTCATTTATAAGATCAATTTCTATACCACTACATGTAGGCTGCTTAATTTCTGTGTAAGACTGACTTGCTTCTTGAAATATATCCTAGATTCATTTGAATTTTATTAACTTGCAATCCCAAGTGTTTTGTCATACCAATTACTTAGTTATAGTATGAATCAGAAGGAAGACTGCATAGTGTTCATAGCTAGGGAATTGCATTCAGTGAGACTTCCCGACTCGAGTTGACAGGTGTCTTTAATATGGCTAAATCAAGATACTAAAAAAGAAGTGATTGCATCCTGTTCACTTGATTTACTTGGGCAGTGTGAGGACTCCACACAGGCCCTAAAATATCACCATGAACTCCTTAATTTTGCCTGGTGATAAAGCGTTGAAGAATGAGGTGCCAGGGACCCTAATTTTCATTTATTGACATTCTAAACCTCGGGAGGTTTGGCTTTCATTCGAGCTATAAATGTGACTATGTCAGTCTGAATGTTTATTGCATAATTTTAAATACACTTCTCCCAAGATATTTCTCTTTGGAGATGAATTTTACACAAAATATGCACAATTATAGCACAAGTCCAAAAGAAAGTGAGGTCTATGGAGCAACAAGCGAGTAGAGAAAAATCCAATTACCTAATGAGAAGAGGCTATCTCCGGGGCTGCATAACTCAAAGGGATGTCATTACCAGAGATTATGATATGAACACTGTTCCCTGTGTTTGTGCAGTAAATAAAAATATATGTGCAGAAATATAAATGGGCTGATTGATAATGAAACGGTAGCTCAGGTCTGTAAGTCAATTTTCTCCAGGCTTCAAGAGATCGTCAGGACAAGCTGAGTGGGATTAACAATACCAACCCAAATGTCTTATCCTCTTATGTTACCCACTCCGGAAGGACTTCAGCCTCTGGTTCAGATCCCCACACTTTCACGTATTTCTGGAAATTCCCAAAGGGGATCGCGCATTTTTCTCATGAACAAGTCCAGGCAGCTCTGTACACCACCTGCATTTGCTCTTAACTTTCGCCACGCTGACTGAGCGCTGCTGCCTCTGAGCGGGCCGGCCGCTCTCTCCTGCTGGACACGGCAGGATTCCGCCCGAGCTCCCAGTCTTGTGCCAGGCACTAGTCTCCCACAGACCCTCCCGCCGTCTCCTGCTGGGCTCTGCCACCGCTGCGCTAGAACCCTTAAATGATCGAACTTGTCTGTGGTGAATGGGAGAGAATGCTCAACTTCTCTGTATTACATTCTGTCACAGAGGACACACATCTGAGCAGTGAAACAGCCCTTTGCATATTCATCTACGGTTATCTCTCTGCTGAGGACTCTGGCATCCACGCAAAGGGAACTGGACCAGGGAAATCCTGAGTAATAGCTTCCAAACTCTCCTTAAAACCTCTCCTCTCCCCTAACAACTAAGGCTAAGGCAGTGGGTCAAGCTTGTTAGACCCGTTTCTTTCTTCCATTTCCGTGTGTTTTTGCTCAGGAGGCCCTCAGTGAACCATGTGGTCTTCTAACAGTTATTGCCACGGTCCATCAAACAAGTTTAGAGAACTGCGCAAACCATTGATGGACACTGCTTTAGGCTACACAGCCTGGGAGTCCAAGTACAAGTGTACGACATACGTTAGAGGTTACAAAATATTTTCACACACATTCTGTCCTCACCACAACCCTGTGAAGTGCACTAGGTTTTGCTATGAAGAAACACAAATTCAGAGAGGAAATGTTATTTGATCAAGGTCACCTAAACAGCTTGATAACATGAGGCAAGTAGAATCTTTCCTCTGCAAGACTCATTATTTTGTTGGTTTGCCCTTGTTAGGGGGGCTATTTCATTTCACTTGGAAAACCTCCTGCTGAATTAGGGCACCAAAGTAAGATGCTAAAAAAATGCAATGTTTAGACCCTGTCAACAGACCTACTATATCATCTACATAGGCAAGTCATAAGAGCATTAAGTAATGATCACCATCGCCTGATACAATAGCCCATGCCTAAGGCAGCTAAACTTGGACCAACCAGGTTAACAGGCTGACAACCTTACAGAGAGGTTTCAGTAGACTGGTGAGAAAAGGAACAGAGAGTGGTTTAAGTAGACTGGTGAGAAAAGAAACAAGTTTGCAAAGATTTGAAGAGAAAAGAAGGACAAGAGCTCAGAAAACAGGACTAGATAATTTTGAGAAGCTTGAGCTATTTATTTCAAGAAGCTTAAACTATTCAAAGCATGAAGGATATAGGTGAGGATGCATATAGCGCAAAAAATCTTTCCTATTTAGGAAAGAAAATGATTGACTGTGCTCGATGACAAAGAAGAAGTAGCTAGTGGAGAAGGCTGAGTGTACAAAAGAGAAAGAAGACATTCTTAATGGAGTAAGGCCCAAAGAAGGCAGAAGAGGGTGGATGGAATGCACATTGTCGTGGGTTTAGCCTAGGAGTAAAGATACCACAGAATAGAAAGAAAGGAGAAACAAAAAGACAAAGGGAAATTTCAACTTTAATAGTTGCTGGAGTTTTCAATAGTTTACTTAACCTAATTTTACTTTAATAATTTAATGAATATGCGTAAGTAAAAATGAAAGTGAACACTCCCCATCCTAAGAGTCATTATGGAAAAGTAGAAATAGCCACAGGAGTGGATTTGGAGTTCAAGTCCAAATTGTGATGCATGGCTTGACTCCTACAACATGATGCTACCTACCTAAAAGACTGTTTTGAGGACCAAATGAGACAACAAACACGTTTATGCTTTGTAAGTTACAACGGTAAAGAGTAGTTTATTTTTATTTTTTTTTTTATTTTTATTTTTTTTAAAGATTTTGTTTATTTATTTGTCAGAGAGAGAGAGAGCACAAGGAGGGGGAGCGGCAGGCAGAGCAGTAGAGGGAGAAGCAGGCTCCCCGGCGAGCAAGGAGCCCGATGTGGGACTCGATCCCAGGACCCTGGGATCATGACCTGAGCCGAAGGCAGACGCTTAACGGCTGAGCCACCCAGGTTCCCGAGTAGTTTATTTTTATTAACCACACTTTTTTCTGAAGCTAAAAACCAGCCAAGACTACCAACTTTAATGCCAAGCAGACAGGATTCCAGCTGCCATAAATTATCAGAGAAATGGGCACTTCCCCTCTAAATTCACATACAGAATATAAGACAGGATTCCTCCCAAAATGCAGCAAGACCATAAAGGGACACATTTCATTCAACTCTCAATACTCAAGATACATGCAAATTTCTTCAATTAGTTCAGGGTATGGTGCCCAGATCACCAAAGTGTGAGTTTTGAACAAGACATTCCATATTTTTTCTGGTCAACTGTAGGGTGGTTCACCACTGAATCCACCTCAGTAACTAGCACAGAATGGGCACTAAAAGAATATTTGTTTAGAGAAGGAGTTAGTTGCCTCCAGCAGACTTACCAGCATTCACAGCAAAGCAGTTTGGGGAAAATCACAGAAAAGGCAAAAGAAAGAAGAGCTATAAATATTCATAATTGAGTCCATCTTGCATCACATTCATTACACTGTGTGTCTGTCACTACCCCGAGGCTGAGGCAAAGATAAACCCAGACTATGGTTATTTCTTGTTACTTCCCTCTTCACCTCCCCAGCCCCACTCCAGTCCCTAACACTGTGCTTAGGCCATAGTGGATGCACTGTAAAAGATGTCATATTGAATTAAGGGGAAATTCCCTTTTATTAGATTCAAATACTTTATCTTCTAATATTTTAATTACTGTTTAAAAAACATAATAAACATAACAAAGCAGGCCAGTGTACTGCTGACACATTTCTGTGCCTCATAGAATAATCAGCAACAGCAATAATATTGTCTCCCATTCACTGATGACCAAATAATTTATAAACATTATCACTGATCCTCCCAATTCTATAAGATCAGCATGATTAGCCTTATATTATAGATGAAAAATGAGACACAGACAGATTTCCCATGGCCACACTGGTATAAATGGTGGATTGGTGCTCAAGCCTAGGGGTGTCTGATTTTGAAGGCCATTCTCTTCCCACTCTGCCATATTTTCTACCCAAAAGAGTTGAAGGTAAAAGAACTGATGTCAGTATCAGAATTACAGTTTTGTTCAAATTAGTCGAGAAGTCTAACTTTTTACACTCACTTGACAAGATCCAATACACGACTGTCTGCAGTGAGACATTGACATATTGGCAAGACTTAAGCCTAAAATTCCTCAGAACCTTTTCCTCCATTCCTGTTAGTGGAATCTCAAGTGGAAAGTGTGGCATTAATCTTATTTTTCAATTTGCGGCACATTGTAATTATTAGTCTTTGTAAAGCCCTTTTTTATTTTACATAGACTTATTTATTCTTTTTTAGCCCCAATCTGCTCTCCCATTCTTCTCCCACCAAAGATAACCATTGTAATTGATTTAACACACACCCCTTTATTCATATGTCTTGTAAACTGTCTATCTTTCTGTGTATACGTACTTTTAAATTTATGCAAGTGGTTTTGGGTTATGATTTCATCCTCTTCCTTGCTATTTTCCCTCAGCATTTTGCTATATGTAGATTTAGTCCTTTCTATCTGCCACACCCACTACATTTACCTAACCACTCCCCTAGTAATAGACAAGTTTGCATCCAAATCCCTCCCACAGCCAAAAATAAAATAAAAACCACAACAAATATCTTTGTATACATCCATGCCTGGACCTTTGTGTAACGCTTTTTGGGACACTCAGCAAAACGACTGGGTCCACAAGTATGTGTATCTCTATTGTACTTTGACTAAATGCCAGCAGTATGCTTTCCAGAAAATGACTCACCAATGTGGACACCACCAGCAGGGCATGAGGGTTCCCTTCTCACCACATTCCCACAAACACGTGGTATGATCAAGCTTTGTATGTTTCATCATTCTAATGGATTAAAAATATGTTATTTTTTCTTAATTTTCATTTCTGATTCATAGTCTTGTTAGCCTCTTGGGTTTCTACTTCTGTAGAATGGCAGTTCATGCCCTTTGCCAGTCTTTCACTTGAGGTTACTGTTTTACATTCATATTGATTTGGAAGAGTCCCTTGAATAATCTATATATTCATTTTCGTTTTAGACACTGCCAAGTATCTTCTCTCACTCTATCACATTTCTATTAATATTGTCCATGGTCTGTTCTGTTAAAGAGAAATCTTTAATTTTAGTAAGTGTAATTAAATTCATCAGATTTTTGCCTTGTATTTGGCACTTTTGGAGTTTTGTTTAAAAAATCAGTCAATTTGGGCTATTATAACAAAATATAAAAAACAGAAATTTGTTTCCCACAGTTCTGGAGACTGGAAGTCTGAAATCAGGGTCACAGACTGCGGACTTCTTTTTGTAGCCTCACATGGTGGAAAGAAAGTGAGCTAACTCTCTAAGGTCTCTTTGATATGGGCACTAATGGTCCTTTCCTGAGGGTTCCATCATCATGACCTAACTACCTCCAAAAGATCCCACCACCAAATACCATCACTTTGGGGATTATGCTTCAACAAATGAATTTTAAGGGGACACCAATATTCAGTCCATAGCAAATTCCTTCTCCAAACCTAGATAATAATCTATCAGTTCTTCTAGTCACTTTATAGTATTTCTTTCACATTTAGGTCATTAATTCATCCACTGTTCCACATTATATATGGTGGTGGAGAGGAAATCAGGTCTATTTTTCCCCTCCAGATAATGAGCTTATTTTCCTAATATCATTTATTAAACAATCTTCCTTTACCCATACTTCATTATCTCCCTTTTTTGTTTTAAAGATTTTATTTATTTATTTGTTAGGGAGAGAGAGAGAGCACATGCACACACGTGCAGGGGGAGGAACAGAGGGAGAAGCAGACTCCCTGCTGAGCAAGGAGCCCAATTAAGGACTCCATCCCAGGACCCTGGGATCATGATCTGAGCCCAAGGCAGACATTTAACCAACTAAGCTACCCAGGCACCCCCATTGCCTCCCTTTTATTGCATATTGAGCTCCCATATAAATGGTACTTAGATTCCACTGAATTTCATTTAAAAGCATGATAATAGTTTTATTTTAAATATCCACAGTGTATTAAGAATTGAACCATTACAACTGTGTAAGCTCATAAAGATAAATTTAAACCATCAACTTAAAATACATGAGAGGGTATATCATATTTCAAAATTCTGTTCAGGGTATGAGAGGAAAAAAAAGTTCATCAACCATAGTTGAAATACTTATTTCCCCTCCATGAATTCTCTGAGGTGCATTTTATAGGAGTGAGCCAGAAGCCTTTGCTAGTTCTTCATCTTGTCAAGTTTCTTGGATTTTATAAGTACATTTTTGCTCTCCTGACAACTAAGTTCCTAGGGAACTGAGCATTAATTTGTTAATAATATGCTCAAGGAGGTTTCACCAAACCAAAAGAAAGGATGTTAAAAGAAAAACAATAGAAAGAGTCTCATGTCACATGCATCTGCATACTCAGTGCCTGGAAAAAAACAAAGAACGTTGCTGCTCTAATTCACGTCAAGTATGTTCACAGGGGAACTACTCAAGAACACTTTACTGCCTTTGTTTACAACTCTCTATCACGGTTTTTATGAAGGAAAACCTTTGTAAAGTGCCCACGAAGGAGAATTTCACATGATTATATTAATGATTTCATGTACCTTTAGGCTACACTTATACAAGCCACCCTTAATCACTTCTTTCATTTACTGTGGCTTCAATTGTCGATATAATAGGTGTTTGAAAGATATGTCTTAAGTAAAAATCAAGTTTTAGCTCTAAGAGATTTTCCTATCTGTCTGGAGGAGACATGACGAAGTTTTCATTTTGTATTCTATTTTGGACATTCCCCATAGTTTACATGGATGCTGGTACAAGTGTTGAAATGAAATCCTTTGCATGGTGTCTGATATGAGAAGCATTTAGTTATAGCTCCATGTTTGTATAATAGCCAATATATTGTCCATAAGCCAAGAGTCAGGGGTGGAATTTGACTATTAGGGAGTGTTTTCTTATTCCATAAGGATGCAATTTCTTTTTTTTTTTTTTTAAAGATTTATTTATTCACTTGAGAGAGCGAGAATGAGAGAGTATATGAGAGGGGGGAGGATTAGAGGGAGAAGCAGGCTCCTCGCTGAGCAGGGAGCCTGATGCGGGACTCGATCCAGGGACTCCAGGATCATGACCTGAGCCCAAGGCAGTTGCTTAACCAACTGCGCCACCCAGGCGCCCAGGATGCAATTTCTTAAGAGTTGTGTACATTATCATATAACCAGGGCCTCAAATCCTGAGTGAATATTATTAAGTGAATTATTTTTCATTTAGGATAACCAGTGGAAAATCCTCCATAAAAAGTAGGAATATTCCACAAGCCCCCTTCCAAAGGCATGAGGTTTTTGCACAAGGAAGTCTCAACCAAGACAAATTCAGGCTAGAAGATGGCAGACTCTGGAATGATAGTCCGATCTGATTCCAAACCTTTCACCCACATCTTAGTGCTCCCCAGTGTACCAGATAGAAATGGAATAAAATTCAGGTTCAAAAGATGTGATTTTTTAATTCAAATGTCTTAATATGTCCCCCAAAGCCTAATTGAAAAAAATGTCTGTTCTCTTTATTTATCTTCTGTCTTCCTTTGCAATACCTATATTTTGCTCATAAAACCAAAATAATTTCAATTGCTAGGAGAAATATTTAGATGTGAAAGAAGAAATGAAAAATTACAAAAAAAGACTTGAAAAGTGATTTAAAAGTGCAGGGGTAAAAAAGGCTCGGAGAAACCTTGTCCATTTCACTCATTGCATATAGTACTTAGCCCAATAAGGGCACTTACTATTTTTTAGTAGAGAAGAAGAGAGATAAAATGTGCCCCCCAAATCAGGCAGATGAGTATGGACAAATAAATATTTACAGTCATATACTTTTTCATTAAATAAAGCCACAGGCTGCACATAAATACAGCTGACCCTTGAATAATGTGGGGGTAGGGGTGCCAACCTCCCCCACACACAGTCAAAAATCCATGTATAGCTTTTGACTCCCCCAAAATTTAACCACTATTGTTAAGCTACTGTTGACCAGAAAGAGTACAGATAACATAGTCAATTGACACATATTTTGTATGCTATATGTATTCTATACTGTATTTTTACAAGAAGGTAAGCTAGAGAAAAGATAATGCTATGAAGGAGAAAAGATAATGCTATGAAGGAAATTATAAGGAAGAAAAAACACATTTACAGTACTGCACTGTATTTATCAAAAAACATCTGCATAGGGCACCTGGGTGGCTCAGTCGGTTAAGCGTCTGCCTTCGGCTCAGGTCATGATCCCAGGGTCCTGGGATCGAGCCCCGCATCAGGCTCCCTGCTCCGCAGGAAGCCTGCTTCTCCCTCTCCCACAGCCCCTGCTTGTGTTCCTTCTCTCCCTGTGTGTCTCTCTGTCGAATAAATAAATAAAATCTTAAAAAAAAAATCTGCATATATGTTAACCTGCACAGTTCAAACCCCTGTTCAAAGCTCAACTGTATATCTAAGGAAAGGAAGCATGGGTTGTAATAACAGTATTACCTTTGTGGTCTCAGTTTCCCCGTTTATGAAATTAAGGCACTGCAAAGTATGATTGCCAACAATCCTTACAATTTCTGATTCTCAATTGCTTTACTGACATGTATGCTGTACATAACAATATAAATTTCTGGTTATGTTCAAAGTTCCAAAAAAGCAAACTACAATCTTTATCTGATTCAAATAAAAAAAAGTACTTGAAGATTAAACACTAGCTGCTATGACATTTCCCAGCATTATTAGAGTTAGGTTATAATCTCTGTAAGAAAAATCCTAGGACACTGATGATTAATAAGATGGAGTGGAAAGCTCAGTGAGAGCTTGTACTGTGTGAACTATTATTAGATTTTAAAGGCAATGGGGAAATCCACCTGAGAATTTGGACAGATGCCCTTCAATTCATGTGCTTAATATTAATTTTTATTCCTAAGTAGCTATATAGCAGAGGTCATTGAAAAGGCCCACCATCATGTGCTGCAGTCTTTAGAGATTAAAAATACTCCTTACCTAATATCACTAGATGCATGTGAATCAAGAAAAGAAATGTCTTACAGACTACTATGCCAACAGTAGAGATTATTTTAGTTTCTTATAGTCAGCTCCTTTTATTCTGAAGAAATGCAAAATTCTCACATATTAATATTACCAATCCCTTAGGTCCCACTACCTGCTGAAATCCACTTTGGATTTCACAAACAAAGCAGTCTACCAATTTGAACTGTTTGAGTTTCTCAGTAAACTTAATATGGTACCCAAGACCCATGACAACACAGTGTCCATCAAGAGTTACTCATGAGGGGCGCCTATTTGGCTCAGTTGGTTAAGCTTCTGCCTTCAGCTCAGGCCATGATCTCGGGGTCCTGCAATCAAGCCCCGTGTCCACTTTGCACTCAGCAGGGAGTCTGTTTGTCCCTCTCCCTCTGCCCCTCCTCTTGCTTGTGCTCTCTCTCTCAAATAAATAAATAAAATATTTAAAGAAGAATTACTCGTGAGTGAAAGTATACATTGTATTCATTGATCTTGAAAGCAGGCAAAGTACCATCAAGCCTGATGTGTGAGTTAGTCACCTGGTTTTGAAGGTCCAGGGGTGAGGCAGACAAAATGAGGGTAAACCTTAGTATGTCTATGCTATAAACCAAGAAAGGCCAAGGCTAGTGTGAGGTGAGTGGGGCACCCACCTTAAATGCAAAATTAAGGGGGATGCCACAAAACTCATTAAGCAAGATAATATTTTAATGCAGTATTTAAAAAATCAAAAATAGGGCACCTGGGTGGCTCAGTTGGTTAAGCGACTGCCTTCGGCTCAGGTCATGATCCTGGAGTCCCGGGATCGAGTCCCGCATTGGGCTCCCTGCTCAGCGGGGAGTCTGCTTCTCCACTCTGACCTTCCTCCCTCTCATGCTCTCTGTCTCTCATTCTCTCTCTCACAAATAAATAAAATCTTAAAAAATAAAATAAAATAAAATAAATAAATCAAGAATATTTTTAAAACATGATTTAAAAAATCCAAGCTTTTAAATATGGATACCACTCAATCTGGCAACATCTTAAATTTTGCATCTCAGTTGAGTGTCTCACTCACCTCAGCCAGGTTCCAGCCCTGAAATCATGCCTGAAAAGTGAGTCTCTAATGCTGACTGAAGTTTGAGGCAATTGCTGAAGACTTCCCTCTTCATCTGACATTAACCTGTATAGATATGGCACCTGCAAATATACTCATTAAAAATCCCTCTTGATAAATGAGTCTACATACTCTACAAGAATTAGTTTAATCCTAATTTCATTCAAATCCAGCAGTGCTTTATCCTAGGTATGGTAGCTTCTACATGGCCAATCAGAAGAAAGAGATGTGGGATAACACATTTGGATAAGGCTTAATGCGCCTACATGTTGGCATCACTCATGGATTTGATTATGCTTTCACAAAATACATCAATTGTGCTAATTTTGCATGTCTGGAAAGATCCCATGCTTTCAGATTTCATGCCATTGTTCTTTATTGTCAGAATTTGACTTGAAGGGGAAAAAAAGTGACATTTGCATAAATTGAACTCCAGTACTCAATTAATACTTGCAATCTAGGGGCCATAATGGAATGAACAAAAGGCTATGGGAGCATAACGGGTGGGTGAAAATTTCTTCTACACTGGGGAAAAGGAAGTCAGGAAAGACACTGGAGGCATAATAAATGAATTAGGCCTTAAAAGGTATACAGGCCTTCTCCCAGATAAAAGAGGATTCCAGGCAAAGGTGACCACATAAAAAATGGAGTTTTTGATGAATAATATTGGATCCTTTCTCCTCTCAGTAAGCTTAGTTGAGGGACATTGATACACAACACAAGGTAGAGGAACTATAAGACAGGTATAGACAAAATACCAGGTGAGGGTGGGGGAAACAGAAGACATCCAGCTTGAATTTTACAAGGTGGATCAGGAAAAGCATAATGGCAGACCAAACACCTAAGCTGGGCCCTAGCCAATGATAGAAGGCAAATGGGCACAGATGACAAGGACACGAGGGACAACCACAGTCAGAAACACACACGATGCTAAGAGAAGCAAACAGTTGTTTAGTTCAGCCATAATATCTGGTATATGAAAAGGAATAATAAGAGATAATGGGAGAATCTTAGCTTGGAACCAGAGAGCTGAGGACAGAAAAATCTAGATTTGTATTTTTAGGCAGTGGTTAAATGGGGATGTGAGTCAATGGTGGTTTTGTAACAAGGGCATGATCACAGTCATGCTTTGATAGATAAATCAGATCACAGCATGTAAAATGGAATAAAGGGAAGAAAGACCAAAGGCAAAGAGATAAGTAAAGAGACTTTAAAAAGTCCTGCTAAGGAACTTCACCTTAATTCAGGACATGATCCTTTAAGACAAATAGAATACGTCTTCAGGCAACACTGAAGTTGCTGGAACTGCTGGCAGAGAACTTACCCAAAAGAAATCCTGGCCCTTGAATCTAACCTCAACTCATTGCCTTAAGTCAGAGCCATTGTTCTGAGTTCATACGATTGCTTGATATGTACTTTCATAATTTCCCTTCTCAATTATAGTGATTCTCCAGTAAGCTTTGTAAAATGCTTGGCATTATTTACGTATGGAATTCAAAATAGTTGCCTTCTGTGCATATTCTTCCAGCTATCGGTCCACCTGACTCCACTGTCAGTATTACTCGCAAAGGTTCTCCATTGGCTTACAAGTTCAAATCCAAGCTTCTTGGCTACAAAGACAAAAGGCTCTGTGACCTGGCCCTTGGTGAACTCTCTAGGCTCAACTCTCACTAGGCTCTGCCCCACAATTTACGTTCCAGCAATGCCAGAGCAGGTGGGGTTCTCTGCTCACAACAAGCTGCTTCTCACCTGGCCCGTTGTCATTACTGTTGTTTTTGCCTGAGGCTCACACCATGCAACACCCAATTCTTCCTTCACCTGACTCACTGTGCCTCTTGGGCCACTTCCTCGGGGAAGTCTCCTCCACAGGGGATTTCAGATTCATACAGATACACACCACCAATGCAATGTTATATATGGTCTGATAGAAGAAGACTGGTCCTAATGCCATGAAGAAAACAGACTATGAGCTTGGCTCCTCCTTAGCTTAGCAGGAAAGAGAAATTGGTTAATAACCTCTGAATTTCTTTCTCCTCACCTGTTCCTTTGAGTCACTGAGTCAATCCTACCAATGATCTGTAGTGCTGTCATGAGCAAACGTTGCCTCATCTCACCTACTACCCTAGGGGACAGTCTTAACCTTCTTATTAAGGCTTCAGCAAAGAATCAGAGCAAGTTTTTGTTGTTGTTGTTGGTTTTTTGTTTTGTTTTGAGGAAGCTGGGTTGATTAAACCATTCCAGCCTCGCACATTATACTCCATCACTGTGACATAACATGAAGACTAAAAAGCATTTGTCATCAAGTGCTAACCTTTTTTGCTCTCATTTATCTTTTCTCCCTTGGATTCCAATTCAATGTCTATAGCCGTATTATTTAAATATGGGCTAGGAGTCTATTTTAATTTAACATAAACATCTTAATAGAAAATTTGGTAAACATACTATGCAATAAATGCTTGTATGTCTTCTGAGGGTCTGTTGCATAAATGTGCAAATATTTACATGGATTTACATTCATATAAATCCATTCTCATAGCAAGAGACCCTTAGAAATCTAGTCCAAACTTGGCATTTTATATACAGCTATCCCCTGCTTTTCAAAGGTTTGTGTTATGCCACTTTGCTTTTATGAAAGACCTATGTTAGTATCCATTTTCACTAACTGAAAGAAATCCAAAGAGGATTTTCACTTTTATGAAAAAAGGCAAAAAGTGAAAAGAGCATTCACTGCATTCAGCATCTCAGCATCAAGCCACCAGGGCTTTGAACTGTGCCTGTGGGTATCTGTGCTCTATCTCGATTTATTCTGTGCATCTGTTAGTAAGATATATCCTAAGGTATCAGAAAAGCCCACAAGAGGTACTTTTTTTGGGACTGGGAACGCTTACAAATTTTTCCATATAAATTAGTGGTAACTGCTTCTTTGCTTTATGCCATTTTGGCATAGGAAAGATTTCATAGGGACACTCTACCTTCAGCTAGCAAGAGAAACCTGTATATGGAAACTGAGGCACAGATCTAAGAAGTGACTCGCCCAACGTCACACAGTTAGTGGCATTGCAATGACAGAACATCTATCTCCTGACTCAGTCCAGTAGCCTCTCCATTGCGCCCTACTCACTACTGCTACCAACTAAGCACCGTGCTACCCAAATAGGACCGAAACCAGAACTCATTTCCGTCAAGAGGCTAGTACCCTCATCCCATAAGATTGGTTGGCAAATCCTGTTGCTTGTACTAATTCTCTAAGACCTAGCTCCAGTATTATCTCTCCTTGAAAATGACTTCCTCAGACCTCACAGGGAGATTTAGTCACATTTAACAACATACTGTCATTTTCTCTCTTTATGCTTTCCTCTACCCTCTAGTCTTTGAAGATTCATAGCCAGAGACCATGTTTCATGCATGTCACAATAACCATGTGTTAGATTCTTCTGGATGCTGTAATATATTACCACCAACTTGGTGGCTTAAAACAACAGAACTGTATTCTTTCACACACTGGAGGCCTAAAGCCTGAACTCATTTTAACTGGGCCACCATTCAGGTGTCAGTCCGGCCCTACTCCCTCCAAGGCTCTAGCAGAGAATTTGTTCCTTGCCACTTCCAGCTTCTTATGGCTACCAGCATCGCTTGGCTTGTGCTCCCATTGCTCCAATCTCTGCCTCATTGTATTCTCCTCTTGCATTTGGATCTAATTTCCCTCCACCTCTTGCCTACAGCCTACGTGTGAGACTCCATCTCAACACACTCAACTTAATCACATCTACAAGGTCTTTTTTTTTTTCATATAAAATGACACTCACAGGTTCCATGGATTAGGACATGGGAAATATCTTTGGGGGGGGGTCATTATTCAGCTTCTTGCAACCCCCACTTCATACAACAGGATCTGGCTTATAGCACAAAGAGTCTGTATTCATATAGTTCTTTGACTATTTAGCATATTTTTAGACCACAGTTTACAAGGTCAAGCTTCTCCATTTGGCCTTGCCCCTCTAGGGAAACCATTTGAACTCAAGATAAGAAGCAGTCAGAGATTCAGATCTCAACTACCTAGGTGATGAACTGATTTCACAGCTCAAACACAATTGACTTTGGTTATGATAATTGTTTGGAATAAGGAATTCTTATTTCCTACTGATTAGAAAAACATTGCTTGCATATTGTAGAATAAAGGGGAAAAAGAAGAGAAAAATATAAACCAAAAAATAAAAATCGCCTGTAATTCTTTTACCTATAGTTTGTGCTTTCTTTTTTTTTTCTTTTTTTTTTAAAGATTTCATTTATTTATTTGAGAGAGAGAGAGCACATGAGAGGGGGGAGGGTCAGAGGGAGAAGCAGACTCCCTGTTGAGCAGGGAGCCCAATGTGGGACTCGATCCCGGGACTCCAGGATCATGACCTGAGCTGAAGGCAGTCGCTTAACCAACTGAGCCACCCAGGTGCCCCTGTGCTTTCTTTTTTTTATCCACGTTGACTTCCTATCCCCTGTGCCCTTTCCCAAGTGTTAAAGTGACTGGCCATCACTTTTCATAATTCAGTATTTAAGAGCCTACTAGCGCTAGGCTGCATGCAGATAATTTTATATACATCATCTCTTGTCATCCTCACA
Source organism: Leptonychotes weddellii (assembly GCF_054177405.1). Taxonomy (NCBI): domain Eukaryota; kingdom Metazoa; phylum Chordata; class Mammalia; order Carnivora; family Phocidae; genus Leptonychotes; species Leptonychotes weddellii. The sequence goes on along the minus strand of NC_138385.1, from coordinate 7,543,938 downwards.
TCTACCCTATGACATAGTTTTATCCCCATGTTACAGATAAAGATAACTGATGCTCAGCAAGGTCAAGGACACACTCAAGATTGTACAGTCAAGATGTGCTGATTCCAAAAGCTGTGCCCTTAACTTCTATCCACTACCTTCATTCCCAACCTAGGTCACAGGTCTCATCTCAAGACATTCTAGTTCTGTGATTCCAGCTGGTACCTAACCCAAGCACTTTGTAAATGTGTGTCTTTGTGCACACGGAAAGAGCTGGGGCTCAATCCACATATGATCTCCCCATTGGAAAAGCAACTCAAAGCTTAGGACTCACTCCCAGTGAGTAAGTTTAGTCATGGGCACGCAGGGGTCATTTGCTTTCAATCTCTCGGTACTTACTTAGGATTTTAAATACACAGAACTGTCACAGTGAGTGTTATTGCGAGCAGAACTCAGTAATTATTTGAAAGGAAAGTGAAATTTAAGATCGATAAGATGGGAGATCAAGGTGTCTTTGTATAGTATAACTTGAAAGATTGAGAAGAAATTCTGAATTCCAGAACATTAACAAACACATGTGCTCCTATTAAGCCAGGAAAGATGTTTTGCTTTACAGCTTAAATGCTTTCTATCTTCTTCACAACCACCACTGGCCACCCACTCATAACATTACATTTAATACCAAGTATAATGATATTGATTGTTCATTTTATTGAATTATAAATGCCACTGAGGAGGAATGTGGATTATTTTCCTGTGGTCATGAAGCAGTTTTGCCTAGACATTCCAAAGCTTAGCTAAATTTTTACATTTTCTCTATACTTGAACTTATTTTCCCATAATTCATACTTTATATACATGTGATTTCAGTTCTGTTGTATATGATAGCCCATTATAGCGTAACAAAGACCTTCTTTTATTTTTGCCTAGTCAAAATTGCAGAGCCATTAAAAACTAGGGCCAAGCTGACACTGCTTTTTCTGCCTTTCTGACCCACTCATGTTCTCTGATTATGGTGTTGAGATTATAAAATATCAGATTTAAAAGTGCGTCAATGTTCATTCAATGCAAATAGTCTTTTGCTACTAGGAATGCCTTCTAACTGGTTTACGAACATTCTCTTGAACATTTCCATTGACACAAAACTCACAAAATGGTTCATGAACATTCTCTTGAACATTTCCATTGACAGAAAACTCATTAAATCCTGAGGTGGTCTATTCCATCTTTGGGAACTTATAAATAGTTAGAAAAGTCCCTCTTTTCCTTATTTTGACTAAATTCATCTCCTTAAGGCTTCCGTTAATTAGTCCTAGTTTTATCAGATGAGGCCACAGAAAAAATTCTAATTCTTCTTCCACAGGTCTTAAAACACTGTAATTGTAATATTACAACACTCTGGTACTGATACAGAGTAATTAAAAATAATAACTAATCATGAGATAGCACTCACTGTATGCCAGTAACTATTCAAATAGTTTTACATATATTAACGTGTTGTAATGCAACAACCCTATGTAGTAGATTCTTTTTATCCTCATTTTACAGAGAGGGAACTAACACACAGAGACAATACGTAACCGCCAAAGGTCATGCAATTAGTGACTGGTGGAGTCAAGATTCAAACTCAGGCTCTGTCTGAAACCACTGGACTATGTATATGAAAACTACTAATGTTATATTATGTTACATTATGCTATCTTATGATATGTATGTTAGACTGTAATATACTATTATGCATCCTAAATGAATTAAGGAGTTACATGTAAAGCATCAAGTCATTAAAGAACATAAGAAAACATAGGGAAATATAGATTTCTGATCTCCCTTGGCCAGCACAGTTCTCAGAATCTAGGCTAGATCCCAAGGGGGAAGATTAGAATATCCATTTCTGGATAAATGACTTCTAAGTACTGACACATGGGCATCTACCACACCAAAGTCCACTAGTCAACGGCAAAATGTATTTGCTCAGAATTTCCAAATGCATTTTTACTGTCTCACTCTTAAATATGCAAACATCCAAGGGACAACAGACATTTGAGAAAACTTTCCAAAGGAAGGATAGAGACCTTTATAGACAAACATAAGAAAAAAACTAAGAAACAGAAATAATGTAAGGAGCAAAACATATTATCAATAATCTTATTAATAATAATTAACTATCTCAGATAAAGAAGATATATATTAAATCCATAAAATAGGAAAAGATGATATTAAAAAAGAAACATCCCCCAAACAAGAAAATGGTCTTAGAAAATAAAAATACAGGGGCGCCTGGGTGGCTCAGTCCTTAAGTGTCTGCCTTCCGCTCAGGTAATGATCTCAGGATCCTGGGATCGAGCCCCGCATCAGGCTGCCTGCTGGGCGGGAAGCCTGCTTCTCCCTCTCCCACTCCCCCTGCTTGTGTTCCCTCTATCGCTGTGTCTCTCTCTGTCAAATAAATAAATAAAATCTTTTAAAAAATAATAAAAATATGGTTACATATTTTTTAAAATCTCAGTAGAAACTGGGCAATAAACACCAGTATATCATGCAAAAAGCGGAACTGAAAACAAGGATCAGAAACACAGCAGACAAAAAAAGATAAGCAAATTAAAGAATCAATTTAAGATATCCAAATTATAAGGAGATATTAGAGAGAGAACAAGAGACAGGGAGAGGGAGACAGGGAGGAAAGGAAGGAAGGGGAAGGAGGGAGAAAGAAAGAATAGAGCAAACATATATTTAAAATACAAGAACAATTCCTAGAACTGAAGGACAAGAGGTCATAATTTGTAAAGTTCTGCCTTTCCCCCAGCACACTGCATGATAAAGGCACCATACCAAGGCATATCATGAACTTTCAGAACTCTGGGGATAAAGAGAAAAGTCTAAAAGTTTACAGAGAGGTTAGAACAATAGGTCACATACAAAGAATCTAGAATTACAGTGCCATCAAACTTCTCAACAGCATTACTGGAAGCTAATTTGATAATGAAGTAATGCCTTCAAAATGAGAGAAAATGACGTTCAACTTCGAATTCTATATCAAGAAAAAAATATCAAGGGGCGCCTGGGTGGCTCAGTTGGTTGGGCGACTGCCTTCGGCTCAGGTCATGATCCTGGAGTCCCGGGATTGAGTCCCGCATCGGGCTCCCTGCTCAGCGGGGAGTCTGCCTCTCCCTCTGACTCTCCCCCTCTCATGCTCTCTATCACTATCTCTCTCAATAAATAAATTTAAAAAATCTTAAAAAAAAAAAGAAAAAATATCAATCAACAGTACAAGGAAAATATATTTCCAGATAAGTAGTGCCTACAAATTAATCTCCCTTGCACTTTTAAAAAGAAAGCTATGGAAAATTTGCAACATCAAAATAAGGAAGGAAACCCAGAAAAAGAGGGAATCCAGCAAACAAGAGATCCAACACAGGAAAATTCCAGCATGATGGCACCTCGTAGTTCAAGGCAATTTCCTTAAATATAAATCGGGTCACTTTTCTCCCTTGATTAACACACTGTAATGTCTTCCTATCACACTTACAACAAGATAAAAACTTTCTTTTTTTTTTGGCTTGTTTCTCAACTTCAGCTTGATTTATCCTCCTTCTTTCTGTCAGTACTACAACCACATGGACCTTTTATTAGTTCCTTGGATACATCAAATGGCTTCCTTTTACAATCTATCTCCACTTACCTGAAATGCTTTTCCCTCTAATCTTCACATTACTGGATCCTTTCTTCATCCAGCTCTAATACCAAATACCATGTCCTTAGACTTTCTATCTGTTTATTTATAATTGTATTTCTGTCACTCTATCAGCCTTACATGGCTACATTTTTCTTTACAGTATTTAGTATTTGACATTATTTTGTTTATTGATTTATTTTATTTAATAATTTATTGGGTTTTTTTCCCCCTTCTAAAATGTAAGCTTCACGAAGGCATGGGCTCTGCCTGTTTTATTCCTCGATATATCTCTATTGCCCAATCAGTCCCTGGCACATGGCAGATGCTTCATTGAATATCTGTGGCATGAATCAAATTTACCAAGATGTTAATAATGTCTTTCCCTTAAGGCCACTGTAGAGAGAAGAGGGCAAACTCTGTTCAGTGATTCTAGTGAGCAGGCAGCCAAGGTAAGACCTGGTCCAGGTGGGGGCCTGGTTTTCTGAACTCTCTCCCTAGTGGGAGAAGACTAAAGACCCTTGTTAACTTAATAACACTCTGCAATGAGCGAAATGTTCTATATCCATGCTACACAATATGGTAGCCATTAGTTACATGTTGCTATTGACCACGTGAGATGTGTCTAGTGTGATTGAGGAACTGAATTTTTAAATTTTAATTCAATCTCATGTCATGAATACAAAACAAAAGCAAAACTAGGAAAATAACGTTTTGACTTGCAATGAGTGAGTAAGGAGGCTTCTTCTCATAAGGCTGGATGTGCTCTGGGAATGATCTGGGTGCTAAAAAAGGCAGGTCCTTAAGAGGAACCACGAGGACATTGAGGAAAGAACCATAGACAAGGAGTCAATAAAGCTGAGTCCCAGCTCAGTCCTGCCAGTAGCAAAATGCATGAGCTGGGCAAACCCTGTCCTCTTTGGACCCTGTTTCTTCTCATGCAAAATAAGTGGGGTTGAACTATTTATTTATTTAGTTTAAAGATTTATTTATTTATTTGAGAGAGAGAGTGAAAGGGATGGAGGGACAGAGAGAGAAGGAGAGACTCCCCACTGAGTGTGCAGCCTGATGAGATACAATGTGGGGCTCAATGTCATGACTCTAAGATCATGACCTGAGCCAAAATCAAGAGTTGGACGCTTAACCAACTGAGCCACCCAGGCATCCGAACTACTTATTTTTTAATGGTGAATTCTGAACAGATTAAGTGCAACTACCATCATAAAATAGGCACAGCAATCCATTCTTTGGAGAATGGTGAAAACCAATGCAGTAGACTAAACAGTCTGGGAGTAGCTAGAAAAAGAGTGCAGCAGAGACACTCAAGAGAAATCATGTGACATTGCAAACAGTGGTCATTTTAGTTAGAGCTGCCACACTGAAAGCTATTGAGGGTTAAATCTTGTTCTAGGGGCTGGATATACTTTGATCTGATTTAATCCACACAACTCTATGAACTGAATTATTATCATTGTCTCCATTTTACCAAAAAGTCAGCTGAGGCTCAGATAGATTAGCTTACTTGCCTAAGGCCATACAGTTAAGAAATGGTGAAACTGGTAATGATCCCAAATCAGTTTTTCTACTGTAATATGCTATACTATATAATAGCTGCTATTTATGATGCTTATTATATACCAGCTAATATAGTAACCTATTTCTTTTTTTTTAAGATTTTATTTATTTATTTGAGAGAGAGAGAATGAGAGAGAGAGAGAGAGCATGAGAGGGGGGAGGGTCAGAGGGAGAAGCAGACTCCCCACTGAGCGGGGAGCCGGACACAGGACTCGATCCCGGGACTCCAGGATCATGACCTGAGCCGAAGGCAGTCGCCCAACCCACTGAGCCACACAGGCTCCCCATAACCTATTTCTATATATTATCTTATTTACAAAAGCCCTGTCAAGAGTTTTGTGGAAAACTAGCCCAAGCACTCCACTCCATCCTTTGATTGCCCCTGACCTATAGGAAGAACCCTTGCTAAGATGGCTGGAGAGTAGAGAACACAGTCCTTGGAAGGGTCTTCATTTTATGAAGCAGGGGCTTTTCTCTGCACTTTTTCCAAACTTTCTCTCTCTTTTCACCTTAACCTCAGTTCCAATCTGAATTCACCCTTCAGTCTCATCTTGACAAAAAGCTTTGACTTGCAGTGATTCAGAGCACTTCCCACTGTATAAAAAGCAATTTCGAAAATAACACAAAATATTCTCTTGACGTAATGATTTTTAACATTAAAAATCATCTGAGATTCTGAATAGGAGAGGCAAAGTGGACAGATGGTACAGCCATCACTTAACGGAAACAAAATGATTTTATCTATAATTTGGATGGCATACCAAGCCCCCGAGGGAGACAGTACAACCTCCACACTACTTTGCTTCTTAATAATTGATCTGAAACAGAAGACCAGGTAGAGCAACGTGACATAACAACCTGATTTTCCTGAAATTACTCTGGGAGGGCACCCACTTAATCCTGATTCCAGAGAAGAAACATCAATGCAAAGCTAGAACTCTTAGCAAAGTATGGGAATGAATGGTGGTGAGGCTTTTACAGTAGAAACTGTCATCCTTCTTTCTTTTCTTTTTTTAATTTTAGGTAAGCTCTATGCCCTACATGGGGCTTGAACTAACCACCCTGAGATCAAGAGTCGTGTGCTCCAGTGACTAAGCCAGCCAGGTGCCCTACTGTCATCCTTCTTTCTAAAAGTCAAACCGAATGGGAAATCCTAAGCTACAAGGCAAAGGCACACTGAAACTGGATGCTTTGTATATAATGCCCATCCACACACTTATGTTGGGGACAGGTAAATTTAAAATATTATATTCTCTCTCTCTCTCTCTCTACCCGCTCCCCACCGCCACCAGCTACTTCCCTCCCTATCCCTCCCCTCTCAGTGTAGAATCTATATGCTACCCAGAAAAAGATTATATATCCCCTCCCCACCAACATCACTACCAAATGCCTCCATGTTGGAAGCTGATTCTCAACCAGTTCTCCCAGCCTATGGGTGAGGCACAAACAATTGACAAACTTGCCTGATCAAAAATTGACATTAAATTTGCCACAGTCTTTACAACTGTTTTTCAGCTTGTTTCCATAAGTAAGCTTTACTGAAGAGTTTCAGGTTCCCCTTTAAATTCATAACATTGGGGCACCTGGGTGGCTCAGTCATTAAGCGTCTGCCTTCAGCTCAGGTCATGATCCCGGGGTCCTGGGATCGAGCCCTGCATCAGGCTCCCTGCTCCATGGAGAGCCTGCTTCTCCCTCTCCCACTCCCCCTGCTTGTGTTCCCTCTCTCGCTGTCTTTCTCTGTCAAATAAATAAATAAATATATTAAAAATTTAAAAAATAAAAAATAAATAAATTCATAACATTTACATTCCATGATGGTTTACATTCATCAGTTTCATGCTTCCATCCTACAGACGACCTTTATTGAGCACCTATATTATGCAAAGTACAGGCTTAGTGGATTTGAGGAATATCAAGAGGAAAAGCCCCAGATTCTGTTCTAAAATAATAGAGCCTATGGGGTGCCCGGGTGGCTCAGTCAGTTGGGCATCTGATTCTTGGTTTCAGCTGGGGTCATGGTCTCAGGATCGCAGGATCGAGCCCCGTGTTAGGCTCCGCACTTAGTGGGGAGTCTGTTGGAGATTCTCTCTCTCCCTCTCCCTCTGCCCCTCCCCCATGCTTGCTCTCTCTCTCAAATAAATAAATCTAAAAAATGAAATAAAATAAAATAATACAGAGTCTATGAAAATGCCAGCATCCATCATTATGATTTTCTCTGAGAGGACGAGCCACAGCCACCACTATTTCCAACTCTGTCTAGATTGGGATGGGGGGGAGGGGAGACTTCAGATCTAACTGTGCATCAGAGAACCACAAAGCAAAAGAGCATGCCCAACTACAGAAAAAAGGTGAATATCTCCTACCTCTATCCCCCTGCTCCCTAGAGACAAGGTCTTCATATGGGCTCTAGAAAGGTCGTCGACAGGTCTTGTAATGCTGTGATGTTTGTTCCAAAGGGAATATTTTTGTGACTTTGTAATCAAAGATATTATAATTATACTTTTTAGCTAAACTGAACTATTAAATAATGATGGAAGATGACTTTTCTGAGAATTTTTATAAAACCCTATTTTAGGGAAAAACATCCCTCATAATCATCATGCTAATGAACAGAAGGAAAACACATATGAGTAATTCTGTCATATGGTCTATGTTCACAAATACCTGAAAAGTTTGGATGAGCTACAGTTACTTATTTGGCAAGAGCAGCGGAACTATAAAGCAAAGTCATTAGAATATTATGAGTAAATCTGCACTGCACAGGAAAAAGTAGAGGAATAACAATAAACATAAGGTAAGCTCAGATTTTGGTATCACAACCTCAGATTTTGATATTACCCGCAAGTGAGAAATATCTTTTTTTGTGTGAAATTACATTATGGTTTCTGAAAATATACCAGCTATATGAATATACCTCACATTGCCCACCAGTACCATTCTTCCAGAAGTTCCTTCCCTAGGAAACTATAATGTTTGGTATTTCTAGGTATATTCTAGAGCTGTGCTACTTCTTTTGGCCAAACGCACAAGTCTATCAAATCAAAGAGCAAAGGATTAATATCCTAAGTATATTTAGAGATTATCAAAATCAGTAAAGACACAAGTAGATAAATGGACAAAGGAAATTAAACAATCTCACAAAAACAAACAAGAAATACCACACATATATCATGACCCAAAGAATCAGCAAAATACATTAAAACAAAGATGAGATACAAGTTATGATCCATTAACTTAAATGCAGGGACTACCCAGTACTGGTAAGAGCAGAGAAGCCAGTACTCTTTTACATTACTTTTGGAAAGCAATTTGGAAATAGGTGTGAAGAATCACAAAGCTCTTCATTGCTTTTGAGCTGGTAATCCCATTTCTGGAAATCTATCTTGGGGAAATAAAAAAAAAATATGCACACAAAGATAATTCACTACCTCTCAAAATTATAAGGATCTAAATGTTCAACAGCAGAGGATGGCCAATGAAATATTATGTAACCACTGACAATTATGGTTTTGAAAAATACAGCAACATGAGGGAATTCTTGCGATACAACACAACTAAGAATTTCGGTAAGGTAAAGAGAAAAGGAAGGTTAAGGTGCGTGTATGTGTGTCTGTTTGTTGGGAGCAGGAGAAAAGCTGGTGAAGTACCTTAGGAACAATTAAAAGGGTCTTGAACGCAATAGGATGCAAAAGGAAAACAGTACAGTGGTACATTTGAAGCTAAAGCGCGAGTCTGCTCCATCTTCCAGATAGCACATGTGGGGATGCCAGGGAGGAGATCGTTGGCACTGTGCATTTAGAGAATGGGGACTTCAGCTAAGAGTGAGTGATAGAAGTCGTGAAGGAGAAAGGATAAATTTGGTGGAAACATCAGAGACAGAAGCGTGATTTTTAATGAGCAACTGGATGTGGGGGAGATGGGTGAGAAGAAACAGTCAAATATAGCTTCAGTAATGTCATTTTCCAGCTTGAAAGCTCTCAACTGCTTTTCCTAGATTGTAGTAATAAGTTTAAAATGCTGACCGTGGCACTCAGGACCTGCAAAGTTAGAGCCTCAACCTACTTGTCTTCTCTTGTTTCTGATTTACAATGTTACTACGTTCCGCAAATATTCCCTGCCATTGTTCATGTCATTTCACGTGCTTGGAATTCCGTTCACGTGCCTCCTTTTCCCAGCTGCAAAATCTGCTTCCCATGCAGCCTACACCTCTGTGAAGACTCCCTAATCATCCCTGAGCAGGGATCTCCCATTTCTTTGAATGTCCATAGCACTTTTTCTGGATGTCTTTGCTGTCACATATCTTAGCCTCTTCTCACCAAGGAAGCCAGTTATCCTATTAACCCCTAAGTCAGATCATAGCCACTTCATTGCTCAAAACTCTGTGGTGGCTGCCATCTCACTCAGGTAAATGCCAAAGTCCCTAATAACTCCTGTTCCAATGTTTCTCAATCAATCCCAGCTACACATTAGATTCATGTCAGAAACTATTTTTAAAAATCCATGCCCAAGCTTCACTCCAGACCAAGTGAATTGAGTCCTTAGGGGTGCTAGTTTCTCAACCTCCCCAGGTGATTCCAATGTGATGTCAGGGTTGATTGAGAACCATAAGAGCTAATCTGAGCTACAGAAGCAAGAAGAGTTGATTAACTGCCTCCACTTTGTGGACTGGAGGCCCATTCTAGACTAAGGGTTGCCTCTTTCTGAATCATTAACATCTTTCTCCAATACTTGCCTCAAGTTCTAGCTTCTTTGGACAAGTAAATCAGTACACAAGAGCTTACTTTGAACACATTCCCCTCAGAAGCTGTCAGTTTCAGGGGCTTAGAAACCTAAGTTTTCCTCTGAGGAAAATTATGAACATAGCTTTATCACAGAAAAAGGAAACCTTTGTTTTTAAAAGATTTTACTTATTTATTTGAGAGAGAGAGAGAGGGAGAGAGAGAGTGTGAGCACAAGTGGGGTGGGGGTGGGTAGAGGCAGAGGGAAAAGCAGACTCCCCGTTGAGCAGGGAACCCAATGTGGAGCTTGAAGGCAGACGCTTAACTGACTGAGCCACCCAGGCACCCCTAAAAATGAAACCTTTTCAAAACAAGTATTTGATTCAAGTTTATCAAAACTGCAGTTGACACAAAGCCAGATTTGTGAAGGTTAGCAAGTACATTGTAGAACAGAATCAGAACCCTCTGCAAAGTGCTGCGCCGGCCTGCAGGGAGGGGCAATGCAGTCAGGTCAGCATGTAGTTGCTTCTCTTACCCTTCTAATGCAGTATCTCTTGACCTCTGTGGTGTGGCGGGGTGCCTCAGCCTCGTTCTCATGTTCTAGAAGTCTCTCAGTGGTATCTTGTCCATGAAGGGTTGTTAGCTGTTCTTTGGAGGGGACGTGAAGTCAGGAGCCGCCTATGTCACCATCTTGGTGACCTAACTCTGAGAATTAGAATGCAAGAAGCATTTGACAAAATGAGGCAGTGGAATGAATCTGATGAAATGCAGTACTGAATTCAGCAAACATAAGCCACATATCTAAGTACTTTGGGAAAGGAAGTTTGGCATAGAAGCAGCATGTGGAAGAAATATTTAGGGGGTTGAATATCAGTCAAGAATACAACAGTTTTCAAACTCAAGCATGAATTACAGTTACCAGGAGGGCTTGTTAAAAAACAGTTTGCTGGGCTTCACCTGCTAGAGTTTCTAATTCAGTAGGTCTGGGGTCCAATCCGAGAATTTGCATTTCTAACAAATTCCCAAGTGAAGTTGTTGCCCATGCTGCTGGTCCAGGGACAACCCTTTGAGAATCACTGGTGTGGTATGAGTGTTAAAAAAAAAAAAGTTTCTGCAACAATTTAGGCAGCAGAAGCAAAATTTGTGCAATGAAATAGGTAATAATATAAGTATTATCCACTAGTTCTAATAGGGACCTGTGACCATGTCATACAAGGAACTTGTGAAGGAACAGGACCATGTAATTTGGAGAGGGTAAGATTTAGGTAGGACACAAGGACATCATTCTCTTCAAATCTCTAAAGGGCTCTTACTTGGACAAAGGGGATTTACTCTAGGTAGTGTCAAGAAGTAGAGCTAGAATCCATGGCCAGACATCTATGGAGACAGACAGACTTCAGTCTGAAGTAAGACAGGCATTTCTAGCTGGTGGAGCTGCCCTGTGTTACACTGAGTTGCTTTCCAAAATATTGAGCTCCCATCAGTTGAGATACTTAAAAACAGAGGAAAAGGTGTTTAAGTACCATATATGGAATTGGAAATAAATGGCCTCTGAGGCATCTTCAAGACTGAGAAATTCTATGAGTATGTAAATATAGTTGCCTTTAGTTATATAGTCTGGCCAATATGAAACTACTGCATTTGGAAAAATAAGGACAAACTATAAAATGGTATCCAAAATGGTATACCATGGTTGGAAAATATGAGACTAGAGTTATTTTTTAAAAAGTCTATACTCAATATAATTTGAAACTGAAGGGGGGAAAATGGATTCAATAGGAGGTATCGAGGCAAAACTCAGACTACAAGACAAGAAGGGAAAGGGAAAGGTACAAGGGAATATGACACAGTACATATAGAAGTTGGACTCAATGCAGGCAAGAAAGCAAGACAGGTAAAAATTTACTCATTCCATAGAAATTTACCATCCACAGCAAATATTTTATCTTTATTCTGACATGTAATATTAACTGCAGTTATGTATGAGCCCAAATTTGATGTCAACGATCTGGGAATTGATTAGAGTTAAGAGAACTCATGAGGATTGTAGGTCAGATAAATGTCTGTGTCATCAGTGCTGAAGTAGTAAATCAGTCTGAGGGGGAAAAAGAAACAAAATAATAAGGAGCATGAGATAGAAGGTTGTCACTATAAAAATACTACTTGACTAATCTGGGGACCCAGACCGCAGAGGAGTATAAGGGCCTGGGGATACATGATCCATAATGGTGCCTTGGGCAAAATGGTGATGTCTGATCCCACAGGCTTTTTCAATTCAAAGGTAATAAGCTCTTTGTCCTCTTCCCAATCTTGGCCTTTTAGTCCTCTGGGTGTTCCTGTTCCTCCTTGATGATCTATGTTGAGAAAAGAATTCTAGTATCAGGCCCTTATACTCCATTTTGAATAAGGGAATATGACTGTGTTATGATACACATAACAAATACACGTATTTTCCTCCTAAATTTTATGCCATTATGAATAGACTTTAAGGCCTCAAAAACAAATGTGTGAGCAATTTGGGGCAGACAGAGGTTTTTCCTCAACGTCACTAAAAATCAGCCTTCCCTCCACCTCCCTAATCAGCCTAAGGGCAACAAGGACCACATCAAAAGCACTGGGAAAATTTTGTTGGGAGTCAGCTCCAACATAAATCACTTAATTTGGAAAATAACACCCAATAATAATATTAGAATAAAATGTTATTTTTTTTTAAAGATTTTATTTATTTATTTGAGAGAGAGAGAATGAGAGAGAGCGCATGAGAGAGGGTAGGGTCAGAAGGAGAAGCAGACTCCCTGCCAAGCAGGGAGCCCGATGCGGGACTCGATCCCGGGACTCCAGGATCATGACCTGAGCCGAAGGCAGTCGCTTAACCAACTGAGCCACCCAGGCGCCCCAAAATGTTATTTTTTTAAAAAGATTTTATTTATTTATTTGAGAGAGAAAGAGAGAGAGTGAGAGAGAGAGAGCACAAGATGGGGGAGGGTCAGAGGGAGAAGCAGACTCCCCACTGAGCAGGGAGCCTGACATAGGACCCGATCCTGGGACTCCAGGATCATGACCTGAGCCGAACGCAGTTGCTCAACTGACTGAGCCACCCAGGTGCCCTGGAATAAAATTTTAAAACAAATGTAGGTGTCATTTCCCAATGACAAGTGATATTATCCCAATTATTAATTTAAGTGGTTGGATTCAGTTGGCTAGCTCGCTCAGTTGTTGCTGAGAAGGTCACTGTGGTAGATCAATATAATGGGCTCAATTCCTATGTATGGCAATAAGAACTGCAGACTGTTAGAGCTGGAAGGACTGTTAGAAACCAGCCAGCTCAAATCCTTATTCTCTAGATGTTGAAAATAGAGACCTCATGGTGGGAAGGGAATTGTCAAATTCATAGGATGACTGAGTAGAAGAGGTAGAATATGAATACCACACTGTGCTAACTTGGTTGCACCTTGCATTCTCAAATGCCACCCGTACCCCTGAACAGAGAGTGACAAACCATCCTGATCTGCCTGATGCTTTCTCAATCTTGGCGTTGAAAATCCCCTTTCTTGAGAAAAGCCTCGGTCCCAGGGAAACCAGGATGGTTGGCCACCCAACCTGACCAGCTCTACCAAAAATACATGCCAAAAGATCAGAGAGGACTGGCTCAGACTGTACAGATATACCTGACAAAATTATTGGTGCCAACTTCTACTGGGTCAGGAGCTCATAACATCATCCTCCTAGTCTTCCTCCTCTTCTTCCTCCTGCCTAAAATCTATATATTTAACGATTTAAAAGTTTTTTTTAAAGGAATAAGAACTCACATACTATGAGCCAGGCATTATACTAAATGTTGAGAATTCAGCAGTGAACAAAACAGAAAATCCCTGACCTCATGGGGCTTTCATTCTGTTCAAAGAGACAGGCAAAAAACCCACATAACTTAGTGAAACAGAATATATCAGCTGGTGGTAAGTAATATGGAGAAAAATGAAGCAGGAAAGTGGGGGGGAAGGAGTGGTGTTTGAGCCAACACTATTTTTTTTTTAATGTTTTATTTATTTATTTGACAGAGAGAGACCCAGCGAAAGAAGGAACACAAGCAGGGGGAGTGGGAGAGGGAGAAGCAGGCTTCCCGCGGAGCAGGGAGCCCAACGCGGGGCTCGATCCCAGGACCCTGGGACCACGACCTGAGCCGAAGGCAGCCGCTTAACGACTGAGCCACCCAGGCGCCCCCCAACACTGCTATTTTAGATGGAGTCATCAGGGAAGGTCTCTCTGATGAGATGTGGCTTTATAATTTACAAAATCTTTTCCTACATTATTTCGACCATATAGGCATTTTCAAAGAGCACTATTATCAAATTAAGCCTCAGTTTATATTCCCATTCAGTTCACTAGAGTCCTTCGCTGCAGCGGCCAAATATTTTAATTCCTCCCTTGAGTCCCTATAACCGCTATTTCGGTAGTGGCATTTGGTCTGTGGGGGCATTCAATAAAGGATATCTGGGATCCCAAAGGGCCATGGCAGTTGCAGTACAAACATTGCCAAGGCCTTTTAAGAACACTATTTACATTGTTTATACTTCCAGATGTTAGGGAAAAATAAAATTAAGCTCTACTGAATGACAGTACCTAACGAAGTGTCTGGGGACACAGTATACATTCAATAAATATTTGTGGAATGAATGAATGGATTTATAGAAATTCAAAATCAAAGCCTTTGCCTCTTTAGTCAAATGTCACTTTCTCAGTGAGACCTGGTATGATTTCCATACTTAGAACTGCACCCCCTCTCCTACACTATCCTCCTTCTCAGTTATATTTTTCTTCATAGAATTGATCACTATCTTAACTCATGCATACATTACTTATTTATTTTATTGTCTTTCTCCTCTCATTAGAATGTAAGTCTCATAATGGAATAAGTTATTATTGGTTTTATTCACTGGTGTATCATCAAGCCCCAAAAATGATGCCTAGAAAACAGGTGTTAAAAAAAATACTCAGTGTATAAAAGAATCCAGGACCTTCTTTCAAATTCACCTCCTCTTCTCTAAGTCAGCTCCTAGCACTTGTCCATCTTTCACGTGGACTGTTATGATGGCCTCCTTATTGATCCCTCTCCCATTTCTCCAAAGGAGTTCCTACATGACATTCAAAACAATCCTTCTGAAATGAAGGATTTATTATGTTATTTTGTGACTTATGATTTTTGGGGTAATGTCCAAACTCCTTCTCCTAATCTATAAGACCCAACTTGAGAGGCAATTCCATTCTTCCATTTTCTTAGGCTATCCATAAACCTTGGAAGCATCTTTTTGCATACCCCACACCTAATCCATCAGCAAATCATGTTGCCTCTGCCTTCAACACAGACCCAAATATAAGCATATCTCAATGCCTCCACCAAGGCCATTCTAGATGATGTCACTGCCATCACCCTCTGCTTCCACTCCTCTTACCCTTCTACAGTCTGTTACCCACACAGCGGCTGAGGTAACCTTTTGAAATACAAGTCCGACAAGGTCTTTTCTTGCTCTAAACTAACACCAACCATCTCACTTTGAATAAAATCCAAGTCCTTACCATGGTCTACAATGCTCTCCATGGTCTAATTCCTGTCTAGATCTCCACCATCATTGACTGCCACTGTTTCCCTTCCCAACTGAGCTCCACTCACCCTGGCATCCACATTTGCCTAGATCTTAGTGCTATTACTGCATCAGGACTTTAACCTTGCCGGCTGTTCCCTCCACATTGCATGTTCTCTTCATTCAAATCTCTACTCAAATGTCATCACCTCAGAAACTGCATTTTAAAAGCCTTCTCCCCATTCTCTAACCCCTTACATTGCTTTATTTTTCTTCATAGTACTTACTATCATCTGACATTGTAAGTTTATTTACCTATTTGTTCATTGTCCAGATCTCTCATGAAAATGCAAGCTCTACCAGGGAAGGGACTTTGCTTTGCTCACAGCTCCATCCCCAAGCACCTAAAATAGTGCCTAGAACAAAGCAGGCAATCAATAAATTTTTTTTCAGTGAATGAATGCTTTCCTTTCTTTGCATATGTTGTTTTCTCAGACTAAAATGCCTTTCTTCACCTTTTGTGAAATCAGCAAAGCGTTTCTCAAAATCTAACTCAGTTGTTTCTTCTTCTACATAAGGTGTATCAGGAACACCTTCTCTATCCCACTCCATCTCAGAAAAAATTAGTTGTTCTTTTCTCTGACTTGCCTTGATATTTCATCCATGTTTTTACCACACTCAGTCCATTGCATTGTACCATTTTTTTTCTTTGTCAATATAAGCCACTTACTCCCATCCTAAGTCTAGTAGCCCCTAAAGGGGACAGAGAAGATACAGATTTCTTTATAGTCCCCTATTTCCTCTGCAGGACTGGCTACAAAATTTGCAAGCCCCCATGTAAAATGAAAATGTAAAAATGAGGGCATCTTAAGAAATTCAAGATGGAACCAGCAGAACTGAAACCAAGCATGGGTTCCTTCAGTGCTTGGGGCCATATGTGCCTCCACAGGTGACATGCCCAGAAAGTTGATCCTGCTCCACTGGTAAGCAAAGGAACTCTTACCTTAAATTTCCTGTACACAAGCCAGGGCTTCTCTGAAGCCTTCCTTGCCCCCCATCCTGAATGCTACAGGTAGAGGTAGTCAAGTCTTCCTCAATGTTTTCACAATCCTCAGTGCTTACTTTTATGAGCACTTATCATACAGCATTGTAATTTTCTGTTTATTTGTCATTCCTAGCCTACTGTGAGTTCTACCAAAGAGCAACTTTGACTGATTCACCACAGAGCCCGACACATAGCTACTCAGTAAACACTTGCTCATCAAAGGAGTGTCTCCAGAAAAATCTAGTCCTCCATTACAATCCATAAGGAAAGAAGTTTTGCAGACTTATATGCAAACAACTCAAAACAACTCCCCTAATATTGTTGAGTGAACCCAGGGTGCTTGATATAAAGGACTACATTTTCAAAAGACAATTTTTTTTTTTTGCTCCCTTCATCCCAACATTCTGAAGATAATAATACCAAGCCTTTGAACTTTGTGAATTCCAGATGAACTGGGTCTGTGCCATATGTATGTACTCTGATGAATTTTAAAATGGCACCAGCTAAAATATTGACATGCAGCATTTGGGATGGGAATTGAAAAGTAATTTAGAAAGAAAACAAGTCAAGTCCATTCCCCACTGATATTTAATGCTGTTTTGACTCCCTTGGCAGTCTCTAACACATTAACTTCTTTCTATCTTCTTTCATTTCCCTTTTAGTACATTTTCTTATCCTTATTTTCTGTGAACCACAAGAGAGAATCTTCTAGTCTCCTATAGTTTTATTGTCTGGTAAAATAACTGCTCTGAACATAATTGCATGATTTTCTTAAAGGTAAACAGTTGTTAAAATTCAGAACCTAATTGGATAATTAAAATCTGAAGAAAGCATGATAACAATTTCCTTTGTATAAACTGTCTTTAAAATGATGCTCCCCAATCTTATTTTTACTGTTCATGGCATTTATTTCTAGGCAGAGACACTATTATGAGTTGTTAGTTTACACAGAAATGTAGTGAAAAGCCTGGTCACCAGAGAACATTATTAATTCATAATGCAGCCTCACTGAGCAGCTCCAAGTGGATTCTCATATTTAAACACCACACAGGAGCCTTGGTAAAACATGGGATATAATGAAAACCTTCTGCTGCCTCCACTAACTGAAACTCCTTATATAGGTCTAAGAATTTTCTTACCCTGATTTTGTTATTTTGAAGCTCTGGGGTTTAACTAGCTATTACAGTAGCTAGATTAATAATTCAGAAATTATCTAAGCAGTTCACCACAGTGCATAAAAAACACTGAATAACAAACTCTTAATGTTGGACTATTCCAATTTTCACCAAGAGAAGGGGGGTATTCTATAGCATCCATTCAGATAGAAAAGAACTGACCTAATCTGAAAAACAGGTTATCTATTAAAAATCCATACTAAACATCATTATTAATGATGTAACATGTGAAATATTCTCCTTAAAATCTGGAAGGAGACAAAGAGATTCACCATCAACACTTGTACTCTAATTTGTACTGTAGGCTCTAGCAAGTACACTTAGGCAATAGAAAAAATAATCAGGGGCGCCTGGGTGGCTCAGTTGGTTAAGCGGCTGCCTTCAGCTCAGGTCATGATCCTGGAGTCCCGGGATCGAGTCCCGCATCGGGCTCCCTGCTCGGCAGGGAGTCTGCTTCTCCCTCTGACCCTCCTCCCTCTCATGCTCTCTGTCTCTCATTCTCTCTCTCTCAAATAAATAAATAAAATCTTTAAAAAAAAAAAAAAGAAAAAATAATCAAAGCTGTAAGAATTGGAAAGGAAGAAACAAACTGTCATTATTTACAGATGATTTGGCTTACAGTCTACAAAGAAAAGCAAAACTTACCTCAAATTATGAGAAATAAGGAACATTTAGTATGGAGACTGTGCATAAAAACAATATATAATATTAACAAGAAAAAGCATATGCATTTACATAGCATTTATTCTGAGTCAGGTGCTATATCATGAGCACTTTAATTATCTTAACTAACTTCAATAATCACAACAACCCAACAATATATTATTCCTATTTTACACTTTAAGAAACTGAGGCACAGAAA
Organism: Leptonychotes weddellii; assembly: GCF_054177405.1. NCBI lineage: Eukaryota > Metazoa > Chordata > Mammalia > Carnivora > Phocidae > Leptonychotes > Leptonychotes weddellii. The sequence goes on along the minus strand of NC_138385.1, from coordinate 7,525,338 downwards.
ATTTTAGTAATTTAAAGAAATTTACACAATAATATTTGCAGAGCCAGGATTCAAACCCAGGTAGGCTACATCCAATGAGACCAAGCTCATAGCCACTATGCTATATTCAATTAACACCACTATATCCTTAAAGCAGAATTTAAAAATGTATTTTTAGATGTGTTCTATAATATCAACAAAATAGACATATCTTCAGAATGAATCTAATACCATATGATTTCACACATATGTGGAATTTAAGAAACAAAACAAATGAGCAAAGGAAAAAAAGAGAGAGGGAGTAAACCAAGAAACAGACTCTTAACTATAGGGAACAAACTGACGGTTACCAGAAGGGAGGTGGATGGGGGGATGGGTGAAATAGGTGATGGGGATTAAGGAGTGCACTTATGATGAGCACTGGGTGATGTATTGACATGCTGAATCACTCTATCATACATCTGAAACTTATATAACACTGTGTTGAACTATACTGGAATTTAAATAAAAACAAAAAAAGACTGCCAAGTCTTGTATAGGGAAAATTATAAAATAGCATTGAAATACATTAATAAGAGCTAAATAATTGGAAACATGTAACATGTTTGTGGACAAAATGATTCAGTATCATAAAGATGTTCTTCACAAATTGATCTATATAGTCTATTATATACCAATTACAATTCCAACAAGGCTTTTCAGGAAAATTGGCAATCTGTTTCCAAAATTTGTATGAAAGAACAAAGGACCCTAGTGAAGAAGCAAATAAGCAAAATAAGGTAGATGTACACAACTTTACTATTAAGCTATAACTATCAAAGCAGTGTGGTGTTGGGAGAAAGAGATGGAAAGAGACAGATTGACTCATGGAACAGAAAGCAAAAGCCCAGGAGACCTAGCTCCCACCTCAACTCACGACTTTTGCACATACCTTTCCCTCTGCCTGGGAATCTCTTCACTTTGACATCTTATTCTCTCATCATCTTCGGGTCTTTACTCACATGTCACTTTTTCAGTAAGGCCTTTCCCAACTACCTTATATAAAACTCACCTTTCCCCATTATCTCTCTTTTTCCTCCTCCGCTTCATTTTGTCCACATCACTTATCAAAATCTGCAATACTATGTGTTTTACTAATTTGTTTTGTTTATTTGCTTTCATCCTCAAAAATGATGTGACCTCCATGAAGGCAAGGATCTGTATCTCTCTTATTCCCTGCTGTGTTTTCAGTGCCTAGAATAGTGCTTGGTATGGAGTAGCAAATATTTATTAAGGTAATGGACAAATGATTGGGTGAATTTCCTGACTAGTTTATAAAGCTTCCAGTCTGTCTCAAACAACACTCCCTCAAACCTACTCTTGATATAATACTGAACTTTCTTCAAAGCAAATGTGCCTAGATAACTTAGGAGGATATTGCTTTCCTGTTTTGTTATTATTGCTGAAGTACTTTTGGAAGAGTGGGGTGTAGGGGCAAAAAACTTTTCTCTTCTTCCCTTCTAGGTTCTTTGGCTGGTCTAATAAACAAATTGACATAAGACATATTAACAGGATAAAAACAAATTTTATTATGCCTATATGGGAGCCCCACAAAGATGTGAAGACTCAAAGGCAGTCAGGCAATTGAGGCTTATATGCAATCCTGAACCACAGAGAAGGGGGTAGGGGTCTGGGCTTCAAAGGGAAGAAGACAATTTACAGGAAGATGGGAAGAGAAAATATTTGCTAAACAAATGTTTGCCATGTTATGCACATAAGTCTTTCTGATACAAAAAGTTAGCTCTGATAATAGCTCTCTTCTTGGTGCAGGCCGCCTACCTAACTAAATTATTTTAGGTAGTTGAAGGGGGAGGTAAAAAGCTTTTCCTGAGTCACCTGGTGGCGCAGGTGGCCCCTTACCACTTCCTTGTGGCAGACAGTCTCTCCTTTGCTGTCCTGTCCACTGCTCCCTTACGGTGTATTCAATAAACTTTTATCTCTTTTGTTCTGCCTTGGGTGAATTCTTTCACCCCCTGTGCTGCCAGCCCCCAAAGAAAAGCTTCTGTGAGTTTGACTATTTTAGATTCCACATAAAAGTGAAATCATGCAGGGGTTCCTGTGTGGCTCAGTCGGTTAAGTGTCCAACTCTTGGTTTTGGCTTGGGTCATGATCTCATGGTCATGAGATGGAGCCCTGTGTTGGGCTCCATGCTCAGTGTGGAGACTGCTTGAGAGTCTCTCTCCCTCTCCCTCTGCCCCTCCTGCTCATGCTCTCTCTCTCTCAGTCTCTCTCAAATAAATACATAAATCATTTAAAAAATGCTTTTCCTGAGTCTGCTGCATCTTAATTGCCTTCAGCTCAAAACAATCCACAAGCCAAAGTGGCACATTTTGGGGTGGTGTATTCTGCTCCTCCTCAGAGGCAAATATATACTTTGCTCTCTCAAGAAAACAGTCACAATCTTTGTGTTTAGGGTGTTTGCTTTGAAGGGAAGCAGAATATGCTACCCCAAAATATGCCTCTTTGACATAAGGATTATTTAGGGCTAGTTATTTTGAGAAACTGCAGAACAGTAGAAGCTCTGAAAACCAAGTAGAATTACCCGTTTATAAGGGACACTTACATTTATAAGGGAATGTCTTTTCGTAAGGCTGTCTTCCTCTGTGTAATAAGAAGAGGAAGATGATTCTAAATCTCAAGAAACACATCAGTGGGGAAGGCAATAACCTAAAGCTGCGTAACAAACATACCCTTGTTTGCTGTGTTTTGCCTGGTCACCTCCCATAGCTGGACTCCCCAACCGCCAAACATCCTCTTGTGTCTTTAGCTGGAGATGGTATTTAAGGTGGTGGTTTGGGCCATTTCAGGGAGTTGCTCAGTTTTCCTGGGTCTCTCCCATGGATACAAGAGGTATCCATGTTATTCAACTTCTGTTTGTTTTTCTCCTGTTAATCTGCCTTTTATTATAGCCAAGAACCTAGAAGGGTAAAAAGAAAATTAGTTTCTCTCCCCTACAGCTTCTTTGTCTAAGGAGGTGACCATCTTGTTCCTATTTCCAGCAGATTCAAAATCCAAAATTATAGAAAATATGGAAGATACTCACATACACAAGTTTTCCTTTTGGACTTTGTGTCCACTGTGAGAGACTAGTGTTAAGACCAAAACCCTCTGACCTGCAAGAGAGAGGGTGGGCTTTTCAGAAAGAAGGAGATAAGCATATTACCCTTCCCATTTCCTCTTGTATAGCATACTCCACAGTACATTATAGAAGATATTAAATAAGCTATAGTCCATACACATGGAGAGCTAAAATCAACTACAGGTGAAATTATTTCTTCTCTTTTCATTTTTTTTAGAGAGGGAGGGGGAGGGGCAGAGAGAAAGGGAGAGAGAATCCCTAAGGGGCTTGATCTCACAACCCTGAGATCATGACCTGAGCCAAAATCAAGAGTCAGACACTTAACCAACTGAGCCACCCAGGCACCCCTGGGTGAAATTATTTTTTCAGAAACTTTAGGGTTGTTTTTCAAATACCTTTTGAACCATGCTGGTCTTTGGTTTCCTATAAAACTTACTTCAGTATTAATTAGTGAAACAATTTAATCTTGTAACCATAATAAAAACCAAGGGCAAAAAATCACCCTGGATTCATCCTGAAACAATAACTTAAATAAAGAACAAAGAATCTATACAAGTTAGGAAAAAGAGTAAGAATTTCCAAAACATGAACAATATTAAATTCTTGCCATCCTGGCAAGGGAGAGGGGGTGCTCAAAACCAGATTTAATTTGGTTTTAGTTGAAACTAAATTTTGTGCTGTTTCTTGCAACAAGAGCTGTGGAGCATGTTTACACTTGCTACACAAACTTGCCCACTTACTTCCTCTGCTTGAAATACTCTAACAATTCCCCACTGACCTCAAGATAAAGCCCCAGCTTCTTAGTGCATCAAACATTCCCCTTCATGATCAGGCTCCTGTAAGTCTTTGCCCTTACAGTGGCCCTTATATTAAATTTCCAGTCATACCTGCAGTTTCACCCACAAGCCCTCTTCTCTCTTACCTCTCACTTTTGCTCATGTTGTTCCAATGCCTGGGGTAGACCATCCACTTCTTTGTTTTTCACAAGGAGAACTAACACATCTTTCAAGTCTCTGCTCCAGGGAGCCTTTTCTTACCATCCTATCCCCATGTAAGGTCATGCTAACTCCTTCTCTGCACTTGCCCAGCCCCCTTAGCCTGCCTATCACAATGCCTATAACACTTGTGTAATTGATGATTTGTATGTCTGTCCTCCTCATGAGGCTGTGAGCTCCAGAAGAGCAAAGATTGTCTGTTTTACCTTTTTATCAACAATGCCTGGCATATAGTAGATGCTTTATATATTTCTCTTAACATCAGAATGGTACTGGGCATCTTTAATAATTGAAACAAAGTCATCCACTACCGAAACCCAAATGAACTCATTACTATAATATTAATTTGCGCCAATGTTCAAAGAATTCAGTAAGCCTGCTTTAGAATTTGAGAGACTGCTTCAGGAATCACAGAAATAAAACATGGAAAGGTCTGAATGGAAAACAGTAGTCCTATTTGATGAATCTGGCTATATTTTGGGTTTTCTCTATGGGGTTTTGGGGAAACTTCTTTAGGCAAAATGTATCACAAATTATGCATGCTCTGCTTCAGAAATTAATGATCAGATCTATGAATACTGCAATGTTGAGAATTTCAACTCTCCAAGCAATATTTCATCTTTACTCACAAATACATGCAGAAAACAAGTTGATATTAAATTTTTCTTTTTTTATCTTATGACATTGGAATACTGCTTTATTAATATATTTTAAAGAATGAAGAGTCTTAATTTTCATTTAACTTTTTCTCCAACATCAGCCATGAAAATAAATTATGAGGGCAATATAGTTACACTTGTTGTTGATCATTTTTTTCTTTTTCAATTCTCTTTCTCTTGGCTAGGAAATGAAAGATAAGGCAATAATGTAGGAAATGGAAACATATCTATCCATCCAAAGCCTTTGGATTTTTATAGCACATAGATCATCTCTATCAAAAATGTAACATTCAACGTCATGATTGAAACATTTATCTCAAACTTAAAACTTTGTAATATTAATTTTTATGTCCCTCAAAAGTAGTTATAACATGTTTATTAATTTCTATGGAAAGAGAAAAATGTATGCAACATGTAATGGACGACTCACAAAATGATGTGTTGAATGACAAAAATGTTACTTCATGTTACCGAATGTTAAAACTATATTCGTTTTGCCTTTCCAAAATCTAACAGAACTGTGCTGGATGAAGGTAGTTGAAAGGGAGCAGAATTTGTCACCCCCAAATATGCCTCTTTAACATATTATGTAGGGGCCAAGGGCAGCCCCCCCCCCAATATGCCACTTTGTCATAAAGATTATTTTGAGCTAAAAGCAATCAAAACCCAGCTGATTCAGGAAAATGTAGAGGACACTTTTAGGCACTAGGCTTGAGCAATGGAAACTTGCACAAGGTGCAAGGGCCCACAATGACCACTGAGTGAATGCAAAGAGGCTCATTAAGCAATCCACCTTGAAATAGCCATAGGCCCTAACTGACCAAATAGAACCAGGCACAGATTACAAAAAAATGGAAAAGCCCAGCCATCCCCATACTCCCTTGCTCTGCCCTATAATCATGGCCCCTCACCACCTCCTTGTGGTAGGCAGTCTCTCCTCTGCTGTCCTGCCTACTGCTCCCTTACAGTGTATTCAATGAACTTCTATCTCTTTTGTTCTGCCTTGGATGAATTATTTCACCCCCTGTGCTGCTGCCAGCCCCCAAAGAAAAGCTTTTTACCTTCCCCAAAACTGCTTTCTAAATTCTTTTATTTAGACAGAGGACCTGCTCCAGGAAAAGAGCTATTGCCTTAGACAACTACATTATGATACGAACTAGGTATGGTAGACAGGGAGGAACCTAGCAAAGCTTGTTTGATCAAAATCCTCCATGTCCCATTGTTTCTGAATGGCCCAGCAAATACTTGTGTACCAGTGCTTACTTTTTATCATCTTCCTGTGAATTGCAATCCTTTCCTTTGAAGTCCCAGACTGCTATCAACTTCTCCTTAGTTCAGGATGACATATATACCTCCTTTTGCCTATCCTTGCAACTTCCACGTCTGTGTGGATTCCCCATATGTATGAAATTAAATTTCATTTTCATCTGTTAATCTGTCCCATGTCAATTTGATTCTTCATCTGGCTAGAAGGACCCTGAAGGGAACAGGACATTTTTGCTCCCAGACAATTATTTTGAGTTGGTTATTTTTAAGAAACAGCAGACTTAGGAAAAGCTCTGAAATGAGTAGTAAGTTACCTTTCTATAAGGAACATTTACATTTATATGGGAAATGTCCATTTGTAAGTGTGTCTCCCTCTTTGTATCAGAAAGAGAAGGATGAATCTAAATCTGTAGAAACTTATCAGTGGAGAAGGCCCCCCACTTTAAATCTGCATAACAATCTTACCATTGTTTGCTAGGCTTTTACTGGTTACATCCCATAGCTGGCTCCCCCAACCAACATCTTTCTTTTGTCTTTAGCTAAAGGTGGTATTTAAGGTCAGAGGCTTGGGCCATTTCAGAGAGTTGCTCACTTTTTCTGGGTCTCTCCCATGGATACAGGAGGTATCCAAGTTATTGAACTTGGTTATTTTCTTACTTCTTTCTCCTGTTCATCTAACTTTTTATTACAGGGGTATCTCAATCAAGAACCTAGAAGGATAGAGGGGAGATTATTTTTCCTCCACTACATAGCCTCACTTTTAAAAGCATAAAATGAAGAGTGCCTGGGTGGCTCAGTCCGTTAAGTGTTTGACTCTTGATTTTAGCTCAGGTCATGATCTCAGGGTTGTGAGATTGAGCAAGGAGTTGGGCTCTGTGCTGGGTAGGGAGCCTGCTTAAGATTTTCTCTCTCCAGTTCTGCATGGAGCACTGGGTGTTGTGCACGAACAATGAATCATGGAACACTTCATCTGGAACTAATGATGTAATGTATGGGGATTAACATAAGAATAAAAAAAAATAATAATAATAAAAAAAAAAAAAAAAAGATTTTCTCTCTCCATTTCCCTCTGCCCCTCCCACCTCCCTGTCTAAAAATTTTTTTTAGAAGTGTAAAATGGGAATAATGATAGTGCCTGCTCAAATTGTTGTTATATGTATTAAATGAGAAAATTAAGCATTTAGTTTAATGCCTTAGCTAAAATGAGTGCTTACTAAATGCTAATTGGATGAATAAATGACTGCATGTGTGAGAACTAGATAATGTTGAGAGGACTAAGAGGGTACTTTTTAGAAGTGACATCTAGTTTGAAAGACAGAAAGGTGCATGTTGCAAATAAAAGCCAACCATATTATATATTCCATACCAAGTGCTTATAGATGGTAAAAACTGCAAAGCAATTGAGGACTAACCAAAATAGATGGTACAACATGATAATCTAGGCAGACAGCTGACCTTGTAAATATCAGCATAATGACATGAGGATGGAGCACTAGGGACAAATAAAAGGATTCATCTAGACTAGGATTTATTGGGCAAAGTGAAGGATTCCTCAGGCTTGTATAGAGGAAGAAAAACAAATTTCCCTCTACTTTCTAGACACCCCCCTGTAAAAGAAGAGAGACTAATAGGAGAATAACACGTTTAATTTAATTATATATAGGGGCCCTAAAGGTATGCAACCCAGTCAGTCAGGCAATTGAGGTTTATATACAGTCCTGAACTAAAGAAATGAGGATAGGAGTTTGGGACATCAAAAAGGAGGAAGACAATTCACAGGAAGATGGGAAGAGAAAATATCTTTCTTATGTAAAAAAAACCTCTATCTTTGGTAATAGTTCTCTTTCTGGTACAGGCTCCCTATCTAAATTCTTTTGGGCAGTTAAGGGGGAGGTAAAATCTCTTCTTGAGTCTGTGGGGCCTTTATTGTTTTCACCTCTTAAATAATCCACATGCCGAAGTGGCACATTTTGGGGTAAACTGGCCTGAACCCCATCAGTTCGCTGGGGTTTTTAATATTAAAAGCTGAGCTGCTGGCTGTGGAGAGCAGAACTGGGTTAGTAGCTAAGCATTAGATTGCTCTATATCTCATGGAACCAGTCTTTTAGTCCTGAGAACAGTTGTGACTCATTTTGGAAGGCAGTAATGCAGTTAAGCTCCCAAAGTTAGGCCTATATTGCACAAGCAACCAAGCATTTAGTAAGAGGCATTTCTATGGCAGCGAAAACAGTGGTTAATGATTGGAGCAGACTATAATCTCAGTTTCTGGGTTTTGAAGGCAGCCAGTTGAGAAGAGTTGCAGACGTCCAGCACAAAGCATTTTCATATGGAGGGAGGGCAAGCAGTGGCAATCTGACAGATTTTCCTGGTTTATAGTTTGCATGTCTCTGGTGCTCTTTCTGAGTGGCCCACAAAGCAACAGGCATAAAGACTGTCTATACATGAGCTGTTGTGGTGATTTCTCTGATGTTTACATCAAGTTGTCCAACTTTAGCTTGATGTTTACATCAGGTTGTCCAACTTTAGCTCGCATGGCTTTGGAAAAAGTGTACTTCTCAACAATTTCAAGTCAGAAAGGTGAGAGAAAATTTGGATATGTTAGTTTGAAGAGTTGCATCCAGATACTGGAGCAAACTAAAAAAAATCAGGATCTAGTCCAATTTGCAGGTAGAAAACAAAACCTCAAAGACAATTAACAGAACTAGAAGCTAATATCCACAGGTACATATTATACTTTCTACTGAAGTATAATTTCTCTCTCTATAATCATCCACATTTCTTATCAATGATAACCACAGTAAGAATAATTTGTTTGCAAAATAAGTCTGGTTTTATAAACTTGGCTCAATTATTTACATCATTACAGCAAGAAGAGCAATTGATAGGGCTCCTGGGTGGCTCAGTCAGTTAAACATCTGACTCTTGGTTTCAGCTCCAGTTTTATAAGTTTTTAGTAAGAATAGTGATTGGCCATATAAGTTTCTTTAAATCTGCTTTGCTAGAACTTTTCATAAGAAATTTTAGATTAAATTTTTAACAGTTTCTCAAGGCTAAGAAGCCGAGCCAAGGACTTGCCATCAGACTTTGCCTGTAATATCTATGGGTTTGGGTACATTCTTCTCTCCTTGAGGTCCCCAAAATGTCCTGAGGTTCCCGGGCCTGCCAGAAAGTGGCCTTCCTTAATCACTTGGTAACACTCCTGGGAACCCTGTAAGCAAGGTACTGGGCCAATATTTTCAAGGGGCTTTATTTATTCACTATCATTTATTTATTATAATTTTATTTAAAGTCAGCTTTAGTTCCTTAAAGCTGTCTGGCGTATCTGAATCTATGCATGCCTCTCTCAAATATGACATTCCAAAGTCTTCATAATATACCCAATGTTTCTGGTTGTGTCTTATTACAAGGAGAAGAGATCCTTACTGAATTAATGCAACTAACTATATTACCATAAAAACATAAAAATACTCATCGAGAGTTTCCAAATTCTGGAGGGATCAGGTAGGGAGAAAAAAAGAAATGTTTTACCTTTGCTTTTTTT
>NC_138385.1:7508923-7515680 GCF_054177405.1 Leptonychotes weddellii | reverse complement strand
TTTTTTTTAAAGATTTTTTTTATTTATTTATTTATCTCAGAGAGAATGGGAGACAGAGAGCATGAGAGGAGGAGGATCAGAGGGAGAAGCAGACTCCCCGCTGAGCAGGGAGCCCGATGTGGGACTCGATCCCGGGACTCCAGGATCATGACCTGAGCCGAAGGCAGTTGCTTAACCAACTGAGCCACCCAGGCGCCCCGTTTTACCTTTGCTTTAAGTCATAGGTAGCTTAAGAGAAAAGAGAAAAAAAAAGTTTTCCTTAAATCTGGAAAGCAAAACATTAAAAAGCTCAGCAATGTTTAAAGTAAAAAGTCATAAAAATCAAAATTATTGGGGTGCCTGGGTGGTTCAGTTGGTTAAGCATCTGCCTTCAGCTCGGGTCGTGATCCCAGGGTCCTGGGATGGAGCCCTATGTCGGACTCCCTGCTCAGCAGGGAGTCTGCTTCTCCCTCTCCCTGCCACTCCCCGCTGCTTGTGCGCTCTCTTTCACTCTCCCCTCTAGCTCTCTCTCTTTGTCAAATAAATAAATGAAATCTTTAAAAAAATTAAACTTATCCTCCTCAGTTCCATGTAATTAATCCTGGTTGTTCTTTTTTTTTTTTTTTTTAAAGATTTTATTTATTTATTCATGAGAGACAGAGAGAGAGACAGAGGCAGAGGGAGAAGCAGGCTCCCCGCGGAGCAGGGAGCCCGATGCGGGACTCGATCCCAGGACCCTGGGATCATGACCTGAGCTGAAGGCAGACGCTTAACTGACTGAGCCACCCAGGCGTCCCAATCCTGGTTGTTCTTGATCCTCTGTTAGTTTTATGGAGGCATCAGTTTCTCTTTTAAGGTTCTGTAAATTCTTACTCAGTTCAATGGTATGATCTAAAAGTTATCAGAAATTACTTGTCAGATTCCTTTACATGAATTTCTCTGAAAATGAAACACATTTGCAGGAAGCTTTTGTAAAAGCATCTGAGTAAAACAATATGTATAAATGACAAAAGACTTATAATGGCCATGATTAAAGATCTGATGAGAGTTCATTACAACACAGTTGACAAGGAAATTTGGTTATTTCTGTGACACACATTTTAAGATAATAACTAGAATTATGACTAATAACAATATACCAGGACATATCAGCATTTTAGGAATTTTATACAATTTTTAGAACACTATTAATAACATTCACCCATACCATATAATGTAGGACGGTTTATCACCACTTATTTGACAATGCTTCTCATGTAATTTAATATACCAAGTAAGTCTAACTAGTGTAACATCGCTCTCTTTATAAGGACAGAGAAGAATCCTTTGAGACATCCTAGGGACCCTCTGATAATTCCCAAAGTTAGTTTGAGGTCAAAAAGACTCTAGAATTTGATTTGGGGGAAGTTTGTCAAAAATATCAAACAGGGGGCGCCTGGGTGGCTCAGTCGGTTAAGCGGCTGCCTTCGGCTCAGGTCATGATTCCAGGGTCCTGGGATCGAGCCCCGCATCAGGCTTCCTGCTCAGTGGGGAGCCTGCTTCTCCCTCTCCCTCTGCCTGCCTCTCTGCCTACTTGTTCTCTCTATCTCTCTGTCAAATAAATAAATAAAATCTTTAAAAAAAAAATATCAAACAGTTTTTAAAACACTTGGTTAAATAGGATCATAGGTTACTGTAAAACAATACTTATCTATTTAACCAAAGTGACAAAGACATCACAGGCGAGTATAGAAGACTACATAATTCTACGCAAAACTTAGCTCTTTTAATATTGAGAAGACTAGGTTTACTTTAGTAATCAAAGACCTGATAAACATAGGAAATTATTTTGGCAAAATACAGAATCCTTGTTTTCTCGGCAGATTACCATAAAAAGTAAAGGAAAACTTTCATAATCTCTTATCAGAAGCAGACCAGTAGTCCAAACAACTTTGTCCTTTTAGCAGATCAAAGAAAATTAAGTACCAGTTTTACATAAGTACCCTATTGATATTAAAGCTTATTTTTAAAACCCTTACAACAAATTCATTCAATCTCATCCAGTTTAATCACACATAAAATTTATTTCCCAAGATTCCTTTTTTAAAAACCTTCTAGGGGCGCCTGGGTGGCTCAGATGGTTAAGCGTCTGCCTTCGGCTCAGGTCATGATCTCAGGGTCCTGGGATCGAGTCCCGCATCGGGCTTCCTGCTCCTTGGGAGCCTGCTTCTCCCTCTGCCTCTCTCTCTCTCTCTCTCTCTGTCTCTCATGAATAAACAAATAAAATCTTTTAAAAAAAAAAAAAAACCTTCTAGAACTTCCTATGTTTATTCTAGTCTATCCCTTGTTTTCTTCCTATTCAGAAATAATCAGCTTTACTTTAGAACAAAGTTACTTTCTTTTCCCTCAACAAAAATTCATCTCCATCCCTCACAATTTTTCTTACCAAAAACATATATCCCACTTGCCTTATGTACAGAGTTGTTTCTCTTATTATTTCTAGTAGCTTTAAATATATTAATTAGAATTTTTAACTCTTAGAGGGATGCCTAGATGGCTCAATCAGTGGAGCATGTGGCTCTTGATCTTGGGATTGTGAGTTCGAGCTCCACATTGGGTGGAGACAATACTTAAAAATAAAATCTTTAAAAAAATTTTTTTAACCCTTAGAAACTTTAATTTCTAGTGAAAACTAAGAAGTAAGGAATTGTGAACTGTCTGTTATACCAGTATTCTTTAAATTGGCAAATTCTATGAATACATTTCATAATTTCTAGAAACATTCATTTTCTCATAGCCCATTTTTTAAAAATGTGGCATAGAGCATGTTTATTAATAAACCCAAATATCTTTAGTTCCTTTGTAAAAAAGAGGCCAAAAGTAGGTAAGCTTAGAATTCTTAGAAATTAATTTTTCAGTATGTAATTCTATCATTTGATTTAAGTTAATAAAACTCAACAGTGGAAGTCACCAGGGAGATTTGGGTAACTATTTTTAAGTAGATGTTCCATAAAACAATCAATGCTAAAAAGTTCACCTAAAAACTCTTCTTTCATTTACATCTATTCAATTCATATATTCTTAACAATCATGTTTAGAAAAACTTCATTAGACATTGACAGTGTCAGTCATCACCCCAAGTTATTTTTCTGGCTAATAAATTTTGTAACAGAGATTTCATGAACTTGTTTGATTAGTAAACCCATGTAGAATAAAGTTTTATTTAATGCTGATAACCCTAAAGACATTCTTCTTCTAATCAAACTAACAATCTTAAACTTTTATTTACCAAAAATTACTCTAGATTATATGAACTTGAAAAACATTTGTTTAGTTTCTATTTCTGAGATTTCAAAATAATTTGTGAATGCTTTTTGTTAAGCCAATTAAATGGAGCTCTTTTACAAATTAACTTTGGTAATACCATATCTATAACAGACATACATAGACATATATAAAAACCCATCTTGTAGCTTCTGTTTTAAAGCAACACAAAGCTCACTAGTTAATAAATAACAGCTGGAATAAGTTTATCTGTTCAGATAACTAAAGCATTTTACTATTTTTGCAGAAGACTTAAGATTTGTATTTGTCCCTGGAAATAATCTTAAAAGTTTGTGGTCTAGAGATCCCTTTTAGCAGTTCCTATTTTTTTTAAAGATTTATTTATTTATTTTAGAGAGAGCATGTATGAGAGTGCAGCAATTTGGGGGTGGGCAGAGAAAGAGGGAGAGAATCTGGAGCAGACTCCCCACTGAGCTCTGAGCCTGACAGGGAGCTCCATCTCAGGATACTGAGATTATGGCCTGAGCCGAAATCAAGATTCGGATGCTTAACAAGCTGAGCCACCCAGGTGCCCCTGTATTTTGTTTTTTTAAGGCCTCTACCTTTTTTTCCCTTCAGTCTCAGAAGACTGTGGGCTGTCTTTTCATTTCAAAGACATGATGGTTTACAGGTTCAAGAGACAGAAAAAGAATGCAAGTTTTTTCCTAAGAGTTTTGGTGTATATTTGTCTATTATCAAAAGTTTAGGGTAATTACTATTTAAAGTTTTCCTTCTTTTTCTTAAGTGCAAGACAATTTTGTTTCCAATATCCTGATGTTTTACATTATCTGCAAATATCTGAAAGCAAATAGGAAAGGGTCTGAGTGGGTTTTGAGTTGCTTTCAGAGTTAGGCTTTTGGTTTTCTAAAGAGTCAAGTTGTAAATTAAGAATTGTTTATTTTAATTGTATACCTGAAACTAATATAACTATGTTAACTATACTGGAATTAAAACAAAAACAAAAAAAGAATTGTTGATTTTAAGACTTTTTCATCTGCATTCCTGCAACCTATCTTCAAAGAATTAGGTAGCCTGTTCCATTATTTTGTTTAGAGATCAATTTGCCCATTCAACCACACTATTTTGAATTTGCCTTTCTATATCAGGGAGAAAACTTCTAACTAAGATGGAAATCAAAACATCTCTATGTTCTGCTGTCCAGGGGACATGAATTCTTTAGGTAGAGGTCTAGGATATATCTGCAAAGGACATTGCATAGGAAGACCTGAAGCTGGCAAAGTCTGATTATAGAGCCCAGCAAAATGAGACTTACTGTCCATCCCAGGTGCTTCCGCTAAATTTATTTCCTGGCTTTTAGCATTTACACAAGTAATCTGTATATCCCAGGCCTGCAGATTAGACATGAGGGTTCTCTGTAAATCTTATAGGAAAAGGGAAGTTAAAATAGGCATCTGGGTGTTTAAGGGATTTTCTGGGGAAGGTGGAGGAGTTTTGGGAGGTAAGGGAATTTGCCGAGGAGTAAGGGCCAGATTTGAAGAAAAGGAATTTATGTTGGATATAAACTTTACTTTTGTTCTAAGTTTAACTTCTGTTCTTTCATTTTATTAAGGGAATCCCTAAGGCTAGCCATTATACTTCTTTGTATCCATCTTTTTTTTTTCTTGTATCTACCTTTTAATTTGGTCTTTCCATAGGTATCAGTAAGACAATTGTTTAGGATGAGATTTCTTAAACTTTCTTTTTTTTTTTTTAATATTTAAGTTTTTCCAATTCAAAGGATCCATCGCCTGGCCAATGACGAGTCAGATCTATTCATCTCAATAGCCACTCAAATCAATAAACCTTTTTATGGCTTAACCAAGGACATAAGAAGCATCCTACAAAAGAGTGCAAAAAATGTAGCCCTCACAAGATCCAGAAAGTTTACTCCACAGTTAGCTTCAGAAAGCAAAGGCCTTCATTGTCACAGGTTGTAAGAATTGTCATGAAAATGATGTCTCCCATTTCTTACGGGAACAGGAGACACTTCCAGTCATGGACTTGCCAATCCATGACACCAAACAGGCACCACTAGAATGGGACTTTTCCAGCACTAACAAGACAACAAAGGTTGAGATGACAAAGTCCCCTTATGACAAACTGCCCTGAGAGCTGGCATAAGTGGACAAAAAGAATGCAGCTTTTGACATCATGTATCAAAATTCCAGTCTATTCGACTGGCCGCCAGATGCACTCAGGTATATGCACCTTCTGGATGGTAGAGGTAGAGAGAATATTCTTACTGTTCACAAAGTCAAGCTCTCAGAACATAGAACAAGACAAAAGGAAAACCTCATGGTTTTCCTTCTTATGACAAACACAAAAGACAGACAAAAGAAAACAATGTCCATCTCTGGGAGTAAGAGGATCAATAGAAAACAAGAGTACTCATTAACGAATCTTTACCAAAGTCACTATGCCCAATGAACTAATTCCACAAATACTTTCTCCTGCTAATCTAAATTTAGAAAAGGAAGGGACGAAAACTTTTTACCTTCCTTTCTCTACTGGGCATACAAAGAGATCCAGGAGAGCTGACTTTGGTAAGAATTCTTACCTTCTGCTGGCTTCTGTCAGTTCTCTAGGATCTTGTCTGCAGGCTCCAGAGTGAGTATGGTGTCTCAGTATCTCCTGGCTAGCTCACAAAACTGGAGCTGAAAAAATAAATTTCCCTCTAACTTGTAAGTTCTTGGCTAGACATCCCCTGTAATGAAAGAGAGATTAACAGGAAAAAACATATTTAATCAATTTTCATAGGCCCTGAAGATATGAGACCTACTGACAGTCAGGCATTTGAGGCTTACGCGTAATACTGAGCAGAGAAGAAGGTATTGGTGTGGGCCATCAAAGGGGAGGAAGTCAATTTCAAGGAAGATAGGAAGAACAAATGCTTGGTAAACAAATGTTTGCCATGCTAAATGAAGTCTTTTTGATGTAAAACGAAGTTATCTTTGGTAATGGCTCTTTTCTTGGTACAGGCTCCCCATCTAAGTTCTTTTAGGTAGTTAAAGGGGAGGTAAAAAGGTCTTCTTGAGTCATTGGACCTTTATTGTCTTCAACTCAAAATAACCTGCAGGCCAAAGAGGCACATTTTGGGGCAAGCTGCTCTGAAACCCTGTAGGAAGCACATTTTTTGTATCTTATTCATCCAAATATTCTACTTTTGACCCTAATTCATTGGATTCAAGTCAAGTTAGGGGAGTGGTTGATAATACTTGGAACTTTCCCCCTAACCTTTCTGTTCACAAGGATGCAACCATGATGATAGCAAAAAAATTATCCACATGCCTGGGCCTTTATAATTTCTAGATTACTTTCACTTATTATCTCTAAATTTTCACCACAGTCCCCTAAGATTAACATTTCCCCATTGTAGATATAGAGGAACTGAGACCCCAAGAAGGGAAGTGACTTGCTAAGAACCTGAGTGAGATTCAGAAAATGGCCATGTTGTGGAAAATAAAAATCAGACCGG
>NC_138385.1:7453073-7508823 GCF_054177405.1 Leptonychotes weddellii | reverse complement strand
GTAGGTGGGTTTAAACCGGGGGGGGGGGGGGGTTGCTGTAGGTGGGAACAGTGGTCAGGGCAGTGGCGGGAAGCTTGTTTACAGAAACAGAAACAGCTGGTTATCTCTTGCTCAAGCGGAGCTTCTGGTTATCTCTTAGAATTGCTAGTAACTTTCCATTTTCTGGGGCCTGCTCTGGGTAATTTTCCTCTTCAGCCATATAGAACTCACCCCTCTGGCCTCCAAGGATGAATTAGGCATCATTTCTCTTCTACCTCAGCATCCCATGGAAATCTCTGGACTTTGCTGTCTTCTCTACTAGATTAGGAATTTCTTAAAATGGAGAAGCTTGTCTTATTCATTTCTATGTCCTCAATGTGGGCCTGCCACAGAATGGATACTCAAATATTTAATGAATGCAATAAATGTTTAATAAATAAACAAAAGGGTAAACAAATGAATGAACAGACAAACTAACCTGGGTCTCCCAACATCTTTGATAAACTGTGTCTCAGTGAATGACAATCAAACATAAAAATTATCTGTGCACTCCTCCCTTGCTCTTTCCTTTTCTCTCTCCCCCCAACTCACTCAAATATCCACACGTGTGCACACGCGCACACACACGCATACACGAGTGACTTTTAATTATAAAGAACTTAAGAAAAAAGAACACTGTACAGAAATTTTCAAACTGGAAAACTGAAATTTGATTCAGGTTGAATACACTTTAAAAGGAACATCAAGGGGCACCTGGGTGGCTCAGTCGTTAAGCGTCTGCCTTCGACTCAGGTCATGATCCCAGGGTCCTGGGATCGAGTCCCACATCCGGCTCCCTGCTCAGCGGGAAGCCTGCTTCTCCCTCTCCCACTCCCCCTGCTTGTGTTCCTGCTTTCGCTATCTCTCTCTCTGTCAAATAAATTAAATAAATAAATAAATAAATAAATAAATAAATAAAATAAAAGGAACATCAAAATTGGAGAAGAGCAGATTCTACTTTTAGCTATAACAGAGCAGAGATCGGGGTCTGTGATAATAAATTTGTATTTTCAGAAGATATATTTTATAGACAGGCACTAAAATTTACTCCTTAAAAGTCATCCATATATTAGTCACTTTAGTAGTAGTAAAATAAATGCATACCCATCCAGGGAACAGGGCATTTCACTTGCATGGAAATTATAGGTATAAGATGCAGTTAGCCAAACATCTCTTTTTTTCAAGTTCCAATTGTATGTTTGGATGTGCCTTGGGTGATGGATAGCCCTCTGTGCAATAAACAAGATACAGGCTTTATTAACTGTGTGCACTGTCTAACAGACTAGGGAGAGTTGTACTAACCATTGCCAGTTTGGGAATAGGCCCATATCCTTTCGAATATAAGTACAATGGCTGTGAGATATTCAGGTGTCCATTTCCTGGAATTAAAAATGAATAAGGAAAGCAGATGAATGTTAACAAAAACAAAATCAACATGAAATAAAAATAAAAACATAAACTTGGCTCACTTTTATCAACCAAAGGGGTATGTGTGATGGAAGCCATGTTTGTGACATTCTAGACCCTGGTATTAACTCTCTAGTCCTTTCCTTTCCTTATCCAGTGCTGTTCACCCTACCCTTCAACCAAGTGCTATACAACTTAATTGCTTTTTTTTCTTCAAAATAACACTGAATTTTTTTTTAATTTATCATCGCAGAATGTCATGATGCTGGAGTATTACAAAACAAGCAGTGGATTTCACAGCAAAGTCCACATTTTTAACCAAGCAGCCACTACTGGAATAATGAGTCCCATAACTCACCATACACGTTCGACAATTGGTAACATTTTTGCCACATTTATCTAGATATGTATATATATGAGTGCATGCTTGGGTATATGTGTATTTTTTTCTTGAACCATTTGGAATTAAGTCTCAAGAATCATGACTCTTCAGCCCTGAAACTTCAGCATGCCTCTTGCAAAATTAAAAACATTTTCCAACATAACACAAAACCATCACCATCCTAAGAAAATTAACAATTTCTGAATCTCTTCTAACATATAATTCCTTTTAAAAATTTCACTACTGTACCCTAAATATCTTTTATGTATTTTTCCAAACCAGAATCCAGTCAAGCTTTCCTCATTGCCTTTGGTTGTTAGTCTCATTTCATCTACAATATTGACTTTTTCATGGCATTGACATTTAAAGAAATCAGGCCATTTATTTTGTACAATCTCCCACATTCTCAATTTATCTGATTGCTTCCTCTTGGTATCATATAAATTGTTCCTCTATTCTAAACCTTCTTTTTATTCAACAAGGTTCAGGTCAAAAATTTTGGCAAGAAAAAATCGTAGGTGATGCTCTGTAGTTCGTGTTGTTTCACATGTCTTTTCTTTCCTTTCCTCCATCAAAGCTTGTCTGGATTATTGCTCTGGCCCAGGGTGGTTTGAGGTCATGGGACAGAGCCCTGTGTGGGGCTCTGTGCTCAGCGACGAGCTGGCTTGAGATTCCCTCTCTCCCTCTCCCTCTGTCTTTTCCCCACCCCCAGCTCCCACTGTCTCTCTCTCTAAAATAAATAGATAAAAATCTTAAAAAAAACATGTATCTAGCAAACTGTTGTTTTCCTATACTTAGTATTGCAGAGGAAAAGTCTGAGGGCAGCCTGACATTTGTAGGCAGTGATTGTATTTTTAATTTATGGTTTTTAAAAAATTTACCTTTATAACTAAATTTTTAACATTATGTGTCTTAATAAGGCTATTTTTTTTATTATTTTGTCTGACCGATCTTTTCCATGAGTTCCATAGGTCCTGTAGTTGCTGCTGTTATGAGTTATTTTTTCTTAGATCTGCATGGATTTATTGGTAGACAGGTATTTAAGTGTGCAATACTTCCTTCTTTATATATGTACCCATAAACCACATGTTAAAAAACCCATTATTAATATAATGTAGTATTTCAAATGTTAAGTAACTGAAACAATGTGGGAAACAGAACGCCACAATGACCACTGGCGCGTGTTCGCTTAGACTCCGAGATCTCTGAGAAAACTCGAGATTGCAGGGTTAAAAATAACCCGAAAGGATCAGAGTGAAATGCCCTTGGGACGTGTGTGGTCAGTTCTAAAGTACGCAGCAGAAGATGTTTAGTAGATAGGAAGCCAGCTGTAAACAGCACACTGGGCACTCCCCTCTTTGTGCCTTTATTCTGTTTTAAAGATTCTTACGGGCTTGACTAATCCCGGGTACGTGGAGGAATGTGCCTTACTACGCCCCTGCTGTAAACCATTATAGATCTATATCACTGTGAAAGGTATATAAGAGTATGGAAAATAAACCTCGGCACCTCGGGCTGTTTGCTTGGGGTCCCCTGTGCCTCGCTATACTGTCGTCTCTTTTTCTCAGTTCCTTCACCACCCCAGGTCCCCGACTCTCTGAGGTCGACAAAAGAGCTCTTTGATAATCTGTATTTTTGAATTGTGTTAATGTGTAGAATTCTGACTCCCTGAACACAAAAAAACAATTCTTTTATACTTAAAATATGAAATCAACATAACTTTTTAATTTAAAAAAATCTAAACAAACAGTATAATAAATAATTGCATGAGGAGGGTACTCAAGGTATAGAGCCTTGATTCTACAGTCTTGCAAGGAGAATTTTAACAAGGAAGATTTTGTTCATTATGTCAAGTCAAGAATATTAATATTACCTTTGTGCTTCTGATTATTTTCATGAGTCCCTGAAAATGTCACTCAGTTAGAATTAATTGCTCTAAAATTCAAAAGTCTTAAACTTGGGACGCCTGCGTGGCTCAGTCACTTAAGCGTCTGGTTTCATTCAGCTCAGGTCACGATCCCAGAGTCCTAGGATGGAGTCCCACAGGTCCTGGGATCGAGCCCCACATCGGGCTCCCTGCTCAGCGGGGAGCCTGCTTCTCCCTCTGCCTGCTGCTCCCCCTGCTTGTCCTCTCTCTCTCTGTGTCAAATAAATACATAAAATCTTTAAAAAAAAGTCTTAAACTTTTTGAGTATTTTATCACATAGGCAGGTTGAAAAGCATCATTGATCACTTCACTTAGACATGTTTGTAGCTGACAAATACCTAAATGAATCAGTTATTCTTCATCATTAAGAAAATGAAAAAGCCTGGGAAAAAGTATTTACAATACATATACTTCTAATAAAGATTATTATCCAGAATATATAAATTACATCTACAACAGAATAATAAAAAGGTAAACAACTCAATTAAAAGCCACACAAAAATCTGTACACTCTTCACAGAGAAGATACACAAATGGCCAATAAGAACATGAAACAATATTCAACAGCATTGTCAAAAGGGAATGCCAATTAAATCTGTAAAAGACACCAGTACATTTACACTAAAATGGCTAAAATTAACAAAAGTGATAATAGCAAATATTGGTGAGACTATGGAACAACTTGGAATTCTTGTGATTGCTGGTGGAATTGCAAAATGGTACATCCACTTTGGAAAACAATTTGGCAGTTTCTTACAAAGTTAAACATACACTTACCATATGACCCAATAATTCCAGTCCTAAACATGTACCCAAGAGAAATTAAAACACATCTACATGAAAACCTGTGCATGAATGTTCATAGCAACATTATTCACAATGGGCACAATCTGGAAAGATCCCAAATACCCTTCAACCGGCCAATGGATAAACAAACTGTGGTCCAACCACACAGTGGACTATGACTCAGCAATAAAAGGGAAATGAACTATCAATTCACACACAACATGGATATATCTCAAAGGTGAACAAAAGAAATCAGACACAAGTAGCCCATACTATCTGATTTCATTTATATGGCATTTTGGAAAAGTTAAATCTACTCTATGACGACAAAAAGCAGATTGGTAAGTCTCAAGCATTGTTGGGGAGGAATAATTCATTTCAAATGGGCAGGATAAAACCTTTTGGGGTCAGGCAAATATTTTATATCTTGATTATGACCATGGTTTCACGTCCATATGTTTGCCGAAACTCATGTACATTTTATTCTATATAGATTATAATGTGATAAACTTGACATAAAAATTAAAGTAAGAAAATGTTAACCTAAAAATAAGAAAGAATGTAAGATGATAACCATAGTTTGAGATATATTCTACTAGCAACAAACAATGGGTCAACAAATCTTCATTTGTGGAAAAAAATGAACAAGTGGACTCTATTTTAGAGGCTGAATCTGTGATAGAGCAGCAGACAAATCTTTGTTTATACCGCCACTTCGATCTGTACCTCTGTCATGCTCCCAAATTGCCTAACAAGCTCTATACACTCAAATCAACATGAGGTCAGCGTCCATCAGTCCTTGTCTCTATTCTAGATCCCCGGCCCGGCACCCAGAACACGGTCATCAAACAGCCCAGAATTCCTCACTTGCCAATTAAGTCGAAGGAAGTTATGAAGAATTGGGAGATATGCTGTGTATCCTTTGAAAGACTAGAAAATAAAGTGTTAGGTAAACGAGCAATGTGAGCTCAGGAGGAGTTGCAGATATGGGTTTCACAAACCAATTAATAAACCGCAGTAGGAGAAAACAGAACTACTGAAATAGCTACATAGTTCAATGTTTTTCACTTTGGTTTGGTTTGTTTCACACTTTTACTGATTCCTATTTTGTCTCCACATGCTGCGGACTTTTTGGGTCAGATGGAATCTAGGAAGAGTCCTTGCTGAATGCTCCCAGAGTCTTACTGCATTTTCGTTCAAGGTGCAGCAATCATGCAAATTGTAGGCCGCTTCCTATACAATGAGCAAAGATTATTCTCGTGAAAATTGGAGTGGTAACAAACTCCGACCTTTGCTACACTGTGGGGTAGTAGCCTAGAGCTATGGAAAAATTTTTATTTTGTTTCTTTAGAGTAATGGGCGAGGTCACAGTTGAAAACATCCCCAGGCTATGCTGAAAAAAGGCGTTCAATTGTAACTGCTAGAAAGCGCCACCTGTGCTTCGTAATGGGCACTTCTGCTCCCACCTGGGGTCCAGTCCTTTTGTTTGGTAAGGGAGTGCGTTCCTAAATGGCACTGATTCACATGTGAGCCCCCATCTCATTCTGTGATTTGCCCGGTTCTTGGGAATTTCACTTCCAGATCTAGAGGCAAACCGAGGCAAGTCTTGCGGTACACAGGGGATAAGATTTCCGTCTGAAGGAGAAACATAAGAAACACACAACAGCCACCACTACCAATATTCCAGTGACCCCTGAAGTTCTGAAACATTCGACCCACATTCTAGGTTTAAAAGTCCCGAATCTCACACTTTTCTATTCTGACGAGGCAACATTTGTTGCTTTATTTGGGGTATTTTCTAACATTTTCTGTGTTAGAAAAATATGGCAAAGAACAACGTAAGCATACAAATCATATTAGTATTGGGAGGATTTGCACAACGGGAAAGGAGTCTTTGCTTTAAAATTGGATTCATTCCTTGAGCTTCCTTGAAGTAGTGAATTTGCTCACCATGTTTAAAAAGGTAGGTATCTTACGAGCTTCAAAACTTAGATTTGCAGACCTATAAATACAGAGAAAAAGCTGCTGGTGGCCGGGGGGAGGGGGTGTGGGAGGATGGGCCAAATGGGCAAAAGGCAGTGGGAGATACAGGCTTCCAGTCATGGAATAAATAAGTCACAGGGGTGAAAGGTACAGCATAGGGAATATAGTCGACGACACTGTAATAGCGTTGTATGGTGATAGATGGTAGCTACACTTGTGGTGAGCACAGCATAACGTATAGAGAAGTTGAATCACTATGTTGTATACCTAAAACTAATGTAACATTGTGTGTCAACTATACTCAAATTAAAAACTTTTTAAAAACCTTAGATTTGCATGAGCTTTTCAGCAACACACTCTGAAACACATTGCTGCTGTAACAAATTATCACAAACTTAGTGGCTTCCAACACACAAATGCATTCTCTTCCAGTTCTGGAGGTCAGAAGTCTGAAATGGGTCTCACTGGGCTAAAATCAACTTGTGGACAGGGTTGCATTCTTTCTGGAGCCTCTAGGGAAGAACCCATTTCCATGCCTTATTCACCTTCTAGAATTCATCTACATCCCTTTTCTCATGGCCCCTTCTTCCATCTTCAAAGCCAGCAGCATAGCATCGTCAAATCTCTCTCTTCTGACCAATGTTTATATCCTTACATCTCCCTCTAAGACCTTCTTGCCTTCCTTTTCTAAGGACTTTTGTGTATATTCATCCTACCCAAATAATCCAGGATAGGATTCTATCAGGACCCTTAACTTAATCACAATCCAGGATAGGATTCTATCAGGATCCTTCACTTAGTCACATCTGGAAAGTCCCTTGTGCCACTGTAAGGTAACATAGGTACAGGACATCTTTCTAAGGCCATTATTCTGCCTACCACACACAGGGGCATGTTATTTTCTATGTGATTTTTAAAAAGCATACTAATAAACTAATTCATAAAGTTCATGTCCTTGCCCATGGAGCTGCAGTGTTGGAACAATTGATATTATTTGCCTATGAGCTAGATTTAGAATAATGCCAATGTCAGAGGACAGAAAGTCAAAAACATTAAGTTATATTGAACTAAACCTGAATGAGCTGAATCCAGTTAGAATTTGTGACAACAGTAATACATATTTTAGTTAATCTTATACTTATTTTGTCAAGCTCATGTAAGCTGTTTAGCTCCCATTCCATCCATGGATATAGAACAATGAATAACACGTAGATAATTCTCTTTTACATGTTTTAGTTACCCAAATAGATTCCCCTGCTGAAAGAATAGGCCGCGTTTATTCTTTAATAGCAGAGAATCTAAACATATCTTTTAGCTATTTGGAGGTCACTTAGACTTTAAGAAACTGTTCTGTCATTATTGAATCATAAAACCATAAAACTGCCTGAGTGCAACGCCAAAGGCTAAATAAGATAAAACAATGCATTAATTACAGTCTATTATCATCAGCAGTTGGTTAGGGGAAACATGGCTATATGGAAACTTCAAAATACATTAAAAAATAAAACACTTTTGTAACAGTAACAGCAAAAACATTTTTAAAATTAAAATTCCTATTCCACACCTCAAACAGCTTATCTGTTATCACTGTTCCTTGCTCTTTTCTGGTTCCCATGTATATACATATATTGTTTTGACCTACCTGTAATCATAATATAGATAGAAATTTGCATTTGGCTTTTTATACCTTACCTAATATATTTATTTTTTTCAGGTAACTATGTAATAGTCATAATTTTCATTTTAATGGCTACAGTGTATTCCACAGCACAGATATAACATTATCTTTGGGATTCCGTAACTGGACACTTACGTTGGTCCCATTTTTTAACCATTTATAAACACTGTTGTAATGAGCATTTTTGTGTAGGTTTTCCTCAGGGAATGGGGAGATTATTTTCTTGGGATAATTTCTGAAAAGTGTAATAGTAGTAATATGGAATTTTAAAGCAAATAATGGGAGGTTTTGTTTCATATTCATACTTAGAGAAATTCCCACTAGAGAAAGGAAATTATTTTTTTAAAGTGCTAATAATATCTTTATTCCAACATTCATACCATGCCTGAAATCATTTTCCTGAGGACAGAGATAAGAGTGAAGAATATGCCAAATGCATACAAAGGTGAAATTATACACAAATTAGTGTTGATAGCGTAGAAAAGATTATATATGTGTGGGGGGGATATTTCCCTTCTTCCCTTCTAGATCTTTGGCTAGTCTATTAATTGACATAAGACAGATTTACAGGAGAAAAAATTGAATTTCATACATATAGGAACTTCATATAAACATGAGAGCTTCAATGGCAGGCAATTGAGTTTTATATACCATCCTAAGTTAAGCAGACAGGGGTAGGGGTCTGGGGCTTCAAAGGGAAGGAAGACTGTTCACAGGAAGATGGGAAGAGCAAATGTTTGGTAAACAAATGTTTGTCATGCCATGCAGACAATGGGACACAGAGAGGAACTGGATCTCCAGGCCCTGTGGAGCTCCCTCAAGCTTACCACACCTAGCCCGGACTCTCTGTACTTATATAGCTGTCTTCCTGGACCAGGCCCTCTAGCTAAATTCTTAGAGGCAGTTAAGGGAGAGATAAAAGCTCTTCCTGAATCCTTTGGGCCTTGATTGTCTTCAGCTTGAAATAAACCACATGCCAAAGTGACACCTTCTGGGGTAGCCTGCCCTGAGCCCCATCATATATACTGAAGAATTGTGGAGGAATAAAAGAAACAGTGAATTTAAAGAGACCATTGCAATGGAGCAAATTAGTAAATTATGTACACAACTCATATATATGGTATATATAAAACTATACATTACATATTTAATTTAATAATTATTAATCCTCTTGTGAGCATTAGTTCTTAAAGAATAGGGCATTGACTTCTATATATGTTGTTACAAGCTACAAAATTTGAATGGTAAGAGAGACATGTTAGAATTTTCAAAGTATATATATTTTAGTGTCAGTAATAGAGTGTAAGGCAAGATGTAGATTTGGCTTTATCAGATGATGGAATGAAGGCAATTTCTAATACATTCTTCATGCTACTTGTCATTTTACTCTTAATTCAAATGTACAAGGAGGAAAGACATTTTGTTAAAACCGGCAGTAAAATACTTAACAAAAGAAGTGAGCCTTGTGTTAAATGTTCCAAGAAATGGAGAAATACTGCAATACATTGAGACCTTTTCCAGTTTTAATTTCTTTTAATTATGTAGCTGCGCATTGTTTACCTGAGGATTTCACAACCAAATGTAATTTGACTTTTAGGTAAGAAATATGACCAATATATACCAAACATTAAAAGGTGTATTGCCTGTTCAATAATGTGAGAAAGGTAAAAATTCACACTAATGAGAAAGATGGTTGGCTACTTTTACATAAGAGAATATGTTCCAGTGGAATAGCCATCCCTGACTACAACGAGTGGATCCACCAGAGAATTCCTGATGCAGCACCCTCTGCTTAATAAAAGAGAATACTGATGTATTCAAACTTTAAAATGCACTGGCTGAAGATCCCGTTATATAGCACTGAGAAGAAAAGCAGCAAACTGGAATTTCTGCTGTGAGTTATTGAAATCATAGTAATGATCAGTTTCCTGAAAGGAGAATCTTTAGGCTATGAGGAGCTACTGCTAATTTGTAAAAAACTTCTACCAAGTGGCACGATTGATCCATCTTGGTGAACAACACTAAGCTTTGCTTGAGAAACTAATTTGTTGTTAAAGTAACTTCATTTCTATATGACTTGTCATTTTATTCATATTTTAAGCATATAACTTTCCATTCATTCATTTATTCATTCTTTCATTTATTCATTCAAAGTATTAAGTGCCAGATACTGTGGATATATCAGTGACCAGGATAGATAAAAAATCCATGTTCTATGAAGCTTACCTCTAATAGATATCTTTTTATGGTACATATTTTTTCCTCATACAAAACATCAAAAGGGCCCATTATTACTGGTGAAACAGGAAAACAAAAAACAACATAGTGGTAAAACTGTCAAATGAAGTGGCAGGGACTTATTCTAGAATTACATGGAAGAATATAACAAGCAGCAATATATTTCAATGAATATTAGATAGGAAAGAAATAATGCACGCTCAGAGAAGTATTAGAATTGACACTAAGTTTGTTTTTTAAGATGTCTGAAAGAGGTCTGATATGCAACTCACCTTTCTCTTTGGGGTGGGTGGGCTCAACCTGCAGAAAAAGGTTTCACATGCCTTCCTTTGCACCAGGTCCTTTTCAGTCTGTGGACCCTCATAACAATAGCACTGGTGGCCAAATAGAGAAAGGCATTAGGCAATAGGTAATTTTACTCACAGCTGTTTTATTTTCATACCCCCTAGATTCCCAAGCTATGACTGGCTAGGTCACTTGGAGGAAGAATGGAGAATGAATACAGGGTTACACCACCAACTGTATCTTGCATCAGGTTTGGATAATCCTGGGATTGCAGAAATGCATAATTGTCCTCAAACTAATTTGGATAATCCTGGGATTGCAGAAATGCATAATTGCCCTCCAACTAGCTGAGCTGACATCATTGGGAAAACTCTCCTCAGAGGCTGAAACATGTAGCCAGCCTAAATGAGGGGCATGAAGTGAATAATCTACCTTGGCAGAGACAGATGGCCTCATTCTGGGGGGCTTTTAAAACAATGAATGATTTTGGGGGGGCAGAGTGTGCTCACTTTGGTATATTGATTATTTTGAATTAAAGTTACTTGAAAAACAGCCAGTACTAGAAGGACACTCTGACCCTCCTTTGCTCCCCTGAAAGCAAGAAATAAATCTCCCATGTGAAGGTATTCTCCCTGTATCAGGAGGGTACAAGGCATCCTTATCACCAGAGACGGGGAATTTAGGCTTAAGAAGGCTATATAAACAACCTTGCTACTTTTTCACTAATTTACTACCTCAAGCCTAAACTCCTTTGTCTTGTCAATTTTTCACAAATTTATTGTTTCTTTATCAAAAAGGCATAAAAGCTTTCTGCTTTGGTCACTTATTTGAGCCTCATATCTTTGGGGCTCCTGTATATGAGAAATGAAATTTGTTTTTCTCCTGTTAATCTGTTTTATGTCAATTTAATTACTGAAGTAGCCAAAGAACCTAGAGGGGAAGAAGGAAAAAGTTTTCCTCCCCTACACTTTGCATATAGGCTACAAAGGAAGCCAACCACTTTTCACATATTTGAAGGGCACTTTCTGACAGCCAATGCAATCAGCTTAAATATTAAGTGTAGATACTCTCCTCTGCCCATGCTTCAAAGAGTAAATGCAACACTAGCCATTATTGCATCATCTTCAAAGAAATATTTTTTAATAATTAAGCTTGTTACCTGTGAATATTTAATTTCTGCCCATACACAACTAATTATTTAAAATATTGTAGGCAAGCCTACCTACCAAGACTATTAAAAATCTACCAAACTATCACCAAGAAAACATTACAAAGTTTCCAGTCAGGAACAAAACAGCCTTTAGAGGATTTTCCAGTATCACCATGGACACCTTCCCAGTATGGCAGAGAATAATCACACAGTTTATCAATAGCCAGGTCAAATTCCATTTGCCTTTTACCATTTGAAGTTGAAAATTCACCTGTCAACATGGACTTTTCCTGACCTACACAGATAATCACTGAAAATATTATGTATTGGCAGAATTCTCATCACTTCTAAGATAAGGCTTTGAATTTTAGTCCTTAAACTTGTAAGTTACTTATTTTTTGTTTGCTTTTGTTTTTGAAAAATAAATACAAATATCCATTTACATCTGTTTGGCAGAGGAAGTGATGTCTGGTATTTTTGGCTTAAATGTCCAATGCAGGCTGTTCTGCAAAACTTTTTCTGGATCTCTTTATAGTCAATGAATAATGGTTATTATATTGGCTATGGTTCCTTTAAATGATACGTGGCCCATAGCATGCTCATTGGTCCGTGGAGACTTAAAAAAAATAGTACATAGCTTCTTTTCATATATATTGATCATCTGAGAACAGACATCACAGACCTCCTGAAAGATTAAAAAATTTTATATAACTTGTAAACTGTGGTAAAAATAAACACTTTGGTTGACATATCTATATGTTATTTAAAGCAGTATATGTTTGTTTCCTCTGCTGGAACTGCTTGATTCCTTTGTCACAATGAACCAGAGTTGGGTTTTTCCCTCCTACAAAGTTCCAAAACACAATATGAACAATCTTAGCTATTTATAAATCAACCAAATTCAGCCTTTCCACTTTTCATTATTACCTATTTCCTCAGAGTCTTCTGCCCTTGGAAATTCTGAACACTTCCAAGTCCTTGATGTGGTAGAAGTTTTTATCTGGCCAGCCATTAGGAGAGTACCTGTACTACCTTCTGCACTAAAATCAAATCCATGCAATTTCAGCCCAAATACCTCCCCCGAAAGCATTACCCTGGTTCTTAAAGGAACATTTTAATCTTCACTGACATTTTAATGCACTGACATTTTTTTAAGATTTTATTTATTTATTTAATTGACAGAGAGAGAGACAGTGAGAGAGGGAACACAAGCAGGGGGAGTGGGAGAGGGAGAAGCAGGCTTCCCGACGAGCAGGGAGCCCGATGCGAGGTTCGATCCCAGGACTCTGGGATCATGACCTGAGCTGAAGGCAGTCGCTTAACCAACTAAGCCACCCAGGAGCCCCTGCACTGACATTTTTAAAGCAACTTTAAGAGAAAACTAAGAAAATTATACAGTTTCTACTCTATCATAGATGATAAATATTACAATTTAAAAATAAATATATACATAAAGATCATTCATGGTGTATCAACAATAATTTTTTTTCTTACAAAACCCAACAGAGAAAATACAGTTTGGGGTCATGTCACCATTATTAGGACCTAGGGCCTGCATTTTTCTTAGTCTATAATCAGTATCTCTAATTGCCAGATGTCTCTACTTGAATATTTTCTCCTCTCAATCCAGATCGAGGGGCACCTGGGTGGCTAGGTCAGTTAAGCGTCTGCCTTCGGCTCAGGTCATGATCCTGGGGTCCTGGGATCGAGCCCTGCGTCAGGCTCCCTGTTTGGCAGGGAGTCTGTTTCTCCCTCTCCCTCTGTTCACCACCCCCACTTGTGCTCTCTCCCTTGCTCTATCTCAAATAAATAAAAATAAAAAATCTTAAAAAATAATCCTGATCGAGTGTGTCCAAATGTCTATTCTTCATCTTCCCGGGAAATCTGTTCTCCTTTACCACCATCCTATGTTTGTCAGTGCCATCTTCAACCTTTCATTAGTTCTAGTAGCAAACCTTAGAGCCCTCTCTGGATCTTTTTACACCCTCATCCTCTGCAACACTTTGGTGCCTTGCCAGTCCTTCCAATGTATGCCTTTTATATCTGTTCACTGCTACCACCTTAGTCTGAATCCTTGTCACCTCACACTTGGACAAATACAACTGATGCTTCCTGGCTTTAGAAGCTCTCAAGTTCCTTTTGCTCCAATTCATCTTAGACATTGCTGCCAGAATAACTTCCCTAAAACATAAGTCTCACGAAAACACCTTTCTATTCAAAACATCCAGTGGTTCTTTAATGACCTCTTTGATATAGCTAAAATGCTATGACATGTGGAATTTGTTCAACCTCCTCAGACTGACATCCAAAGTTTTGCATGTGCCGACCTGACCTTGCCTCTGTACTCTCATCCCACTATTCCGTAACAGGGACCCAGTTCTCCCATGAAGGTACCTCTTTACTGCCCATCAACACCATAATCATTCCCAACTACAAGCTTTTCTTTATGTTTTATCTGGCTGTGTCCGCTACTAGGCAGCGTTCTCTAAAGTGTCATCCAAAGGTCACCTATATCAGAATCATCTGAGATGCTTATAAATCAGGCAGATTTCTGAGGCTACAGCTCAGACCTACTATAGTTGGAGGCTTAGAATCTATGTTTATGAGCTTTCCAGATGATTCTGGTATAGGCAAGTTCTTTTAAGTCCAGGACATGTGGAATTCTACTCTTAGTCTTCTCTCTGTGGTATACTGCCCGGCACACATTAGGAGGTGAATTTTTTTTTAAATGGGTGAATTTACTTCAGTACAGGATATCCTACATAGGAGAGTCTCTTCAAATGTCAGATTTCTGGCATGGGGATGAAATGGTCTCTACTTCCTTTGGTCTTCAATGGTGACCTAGTTTTTGGTTAAGATCAGGTGCAGCCCCTTAAGTCAAGTTTCTATCTGTACAATTTGACAACTTCATAGCAGGCACCAGATGGACTCAAATGTAGGCAGTATATCTATCTAGCAAGCATGGAGATATAGCTCCTGCTTCAAGCTCTTTCAAGTCATTATTAAGAAAAAAGTTATGAAGTGAAGGCTAGTGGCAGGCTCACAACAAAGTATGTTCTTCTGACTGACAACAAAACGAAGCCCAGGAAGTTGTCAAATTCACAGCCAGAGATAATGGAAAACTTGATAGGCTGGTGAAGAAGCATGGCATATATAGTTTCTGGTCAGAAAGAATAAACAACCACTACTGAACAAAACAAAGCATCTTCCTCTGACAGCTGCTCACTCAACAATGGAAATACTCTGCTTAATTTCAAAACCTGGGTGAAGCACCACAGAAGGTGAAAATGAAAATAAAGAAAGAAAATAATATATCCATATGGAGATTCCCTCAAGAGATAACACTGAAGGTTAAGATCCTTTTGGAAGTCACTAGTTTTTGAAAAAGTAATATACGCACATGATTAAAATAAATCTTATTGGGGTGCCTGGGTGGCTCAGTTGGTTAATTCACCAACTCTTGATTTTGGTTCAGGTAAGATCCCAGGGTCCTGGGATCAAGCCCCACGCCAGGCTCCATGCTCAGCAGGGAGTCTGCTTGAGGATGCTCTCTCCCTCTGCCCCTCTGCCCCTCTGCTCTTCCTCTCTCTCTAAAATAAATAAATAAATCTTTAAAAAAATATATTTAAAATAAATATATGATTCTCCCCCCCATGCCCCTTGCATTTTGTATGGAGGTTCAGATTCTTAAATAATTGGTTCTTATATATTTATTACATATTTTGACCCTTTAGTACTACTACTCCTATATAACATATATTGAGCTCTCACTGTGTACTGGACAGAATATTAATGTAGCTTAATTCTCACAGCAATCCCATTTTTTTACAGAAAGAATTTGAGATTCAGACATTATCAACTTCCCAACTTTTCCATCACATGACAAACTTAGAAATTAATATGTGTATAGTACAGGGAGGTAAATAAAACTGCTCATGGCCAAAGGCTCTAGCTGCCCTAAGATTGACGAGAGCAATATCTTGGCCCTCCAGTAACGCCTGTGTGCACTGGCAGGACTACCTGAGAAGCTCTGCAACTTGTCCAAAGGGCAATGGTTAGTAGAGTGGGGCACGAATCTGAAACTAGGTTTGTCTGACATTAAATCTCTTAATTATGTTATCCTGACTTTCATTCCCAAACTTCTGGTTGCACACCCTGTGTTTTGCACTGGGGACTCTTAAATGCCACTACACAACAGAATCAAGTAAAAACATGCAGGCAGCAATCACTTCTTTTTAGTTCTTGAAAATGTAATGTTATAAATAATCATTTATCTCTCTGTGCCAGTAAGCCTTATAATATAGATTTTGTTATTTCTCTACCTAAATAAACACTTCAGGCAAGAAGAAATGTTATAAAATGGAATTTATACAAGCAAGTTCTTTTTTTTTTTTTTCCCAACAGCAATTGACCTTTACTTTCCACTTAGTTACACAACCCAATGACTACTCATTTAGATTTTGGTTGTCACCGGGGAGCAAGTTTGATCTAGGTCTTCTCTGACCCCGTTTGCTCCACCTTCTCCCTGTGAAACTCATTCTCCAAGTGCATCCAGGAAGAGCCATGGCTACCATTCACTTCCCATGTAATCAGATGAGAGTTAGTGCAGTGGTGGTCATAGTGTAATTTTTTTCCTCAGTGTCTGAAAATTTTTGAGAAATGCAGACTTTCAGGCTCCAATTGAGTGAATTAGACTCTCTGAGAGGGCCCAACCACCAGGTGAGGCTGATGCTCATTAATGTATATAAGCAAGTTCTAATAGTTTCATGAAAGATTTGGGGTTGAGAGTTATTGTCATGAGTCTTTTAAAAATTGCTGGAAATACAACCTGGAAAAAATTATTTTTCTTCCCATATACCTTCCTTGTTGTTAAATTATCTCATTTCTTAAGGCCAAAATTGTTCAGGTAAGTATTTCCTTATTGGAATTATTTGCCTTTGGTTTACCAAATAAAACCCCTAACTTGAGTTTTGAAATAAATAAAAGTTGAACAGTCATTCAGAATATTGATTTCATTGTTTTTAATTCAAAAAGCAAAAATTGGTACTAAAAACCAAATGTTATTTACAGGATTTAACTAATCTTAAAATGTTACTTGAAAGATAAAGGGCCACTTTTCTGTTTTTTCTTTATATAATATGTAATTGTGAGAATACTTAACATTTTTATTTTTAAAATAGTTTTTTCAACTGGGGACACCTGGGTGTCCTAGTCAGTTAAGCGCCCAACTCTTGATTTTGGCTCAGCTCATGATCTCAAGGTCCTGGGATCGAGCCCTGTGTTGGCCTCTGTGCTCAGCATGGAGTCTACTTGTTCCCCTCCCTCTGCTTCTCCCCCTGCTCCTTCTCTCTCTCGCTCAAATAAATAAATAAAATCTTTAAAAAAATATTTATTCAACTGTAACCAGCACCCTTCACCAAATGATTCCTCATTGGCCATTAATGAAAAATCAAATGAGAATGCTGTTCAAATGATTGAATGAAGAACACTGATCATCTTACAAGCTGATAAACAATGCAAACAAACAAAACTCAAAAAGTACAATTTCTGTAATGCAGCAGCTAAAACTGTATAGAGCAAAAAAAATACCTCAAGATGAATGTAGTTAATAATTTTATAATCATGTGAGTAAAACCATATATTTCAAGTGGCTATAAAAATCTTAATTTACAAAATTTAAGTTAAATATAATACACTGAAAATTTACTAATGTAGTAATGACACATTATGACATTTGCATATATTTCAAATATATTGCATATATTTCAGTTTTTTCTTAAATTTTTCTCCTCATACCAGGTCATCATTAAAAACACATTTTTCCATGTCCCATTCCTCAAGATAGCCATAAAGTATATATTTCTTTTTTTTTTTTAAAGATTTTATGTATTTATTTGAGAGAGAGAGAAAGCACATGAGAGGGGGGAGGGTCAGAGGGAGAAGCAGACTCCCTGACAAGCAGGGAGCCTGATGCGGGACTCGATCCAGGGACTCCAAGATCATGACCTGAGCTGAAGGCAGTCGCTTAACCAACTGAGCCACCCAGGCGCCCCAAGTATATATTTCTAAGATGAGAACAAGCTTTAGGTGGAAACTGCAGAGGGAAAAGTCCTATATCAACCTGCTTCAGTCTACATCAGGGTTTCTCCGCACTACTGATACTTGAAGAAAGGGAGTAGAATTTGCCACCCCAAAATATTCCTCTTTGGCCCATGGATTATTAAAATAATTTTTAAGAAAGAGCAGACATAGGAAAAGCTCTGAAAACTGAGTAGAAGTTACCCTTTTGTAAGAGACATCTACATTTATAAAGGAAATCTCTATTTGTAAGGGTGTCTCCTTTTTGTACCAGGAAGAGAAGGATGACCAAATCTCTAGAAACTCTTACCAAAGAAGAAGGCAACAACCTAAATCTGCATAACAACCTGACCACTGTTCACTGTGCTTTTTCGGAGAGTCTCCCATAACTGGCTCACCCATCCACACCATCTTCTTTTTTCTTTTTTTATCTGAGTATAATTGACATACAATATTACATTAGTTTCAGGTGTACAATATAGCACTCCCACCATCTTTTTCTTTAGTTGGAGATAGTATTTAAGGTGGTGGCTTGGGCCATTTCAGGGAGTTACTCAGTTTTCCTTGGTATCTCTCCTGTATATAAGAGGTATGCAGGTCATTAAACTTCAGTTTGTTTTTCTCCTGTTAAACTGTATTTTATTATAGGGGTGGAGGTGTGGCAGGGCTCTCAGCCAAGAATCTAAAGGGTGGGGAATTTTTTTCCCTCCCCCACAGGTCCAGATGATTTCTTGTTGTGAGGGTTTCCCTGTTGGGTGTTTAGCAGAATTTGTGGTATCTACCTAGCATCTACTCACTAGATGCCAATAGCAACTTTCTCCAGGTTGTGATAACCAGAAATGTCCCCAGACATTGCCCAGTGTCCCCTAGGGGACAAAACTGCCCCTGGTTGAGAAGTCCATATTTGAGATAAGACCCAAATATCATTCTATGTCTTTAACTAGTGGGGAAGGAAAATTAAGTTTCAAACTTCATAAAACCTAACTTTAAACCACCAAAAATTAGGGTGGAAACTGAGAAGGAATGATGAGTGTAATGTAAATGGTAGATTTTTTTCTGACTTGATCTAAGAACAGTAAACAAAAACAGGAACTTTTCAGAACTAAGCAGAGTTAAATTTCTGTGAAGACTTCAAAACACAATTGATTACAACCCATGAGGTTATTTGCAGATAGGTGTGTATGTATATCTTAGTGATTGTGCCAATGTATGACCTGTGCAATGGGTATCCAGAGGGCAAGGGGACTAGGAGGAAAACTGGAAGTAGGAAATCAGACTTCAAATAAAATACAAGTCAGGGCAGCAGTGAGGTAGAAGTTTAGAAAAGCAAACTGAAATCTAGTGTAATAAATTGTTTGCAGACACAGAGTCATCATACAAGACATCCCAGAAACTGAGAAAATGAAGCAAAGCTGGGGACAAATTATATGCATGGCCCCAACAACAAGAGAGGGCACCCATACTGACACAGCCTATGACTGTTTTCCTCATCCCAACTTGCTTATTTCTCCTCCCTTGGAGAGAGTCATCATTAGTAAACCGGGCTTAGAAACCTGCATGTGGTGATCACTGACAACAGCTTTCTGGGTCAGTAGCATAGGATCAGACTCACTTGTTTGGCAAAGGCATTTCTTGACACTGTCCAGCAACAAATAGCAAATTAATAGATTGTGTCTGCCTGACACCACTGGTTTCCATCTCACTGTTGAAATGATGGCTGCTGTTTTTCAATAGGGACTGTGGGCATACATTTAGATGGAAATGTGATTGATTGTGTTTGTATCTGCTCTCTCATTTTCCAAGTGAATTTCAAAAACTTACATGAGAAACCCCAGAACACCTCTTCGATGGGCAGCAAAGCCCTGATGAGAACATTCAAATAGTGTCAGAAGTCACACTTTTTCCATTTATGTATTTCTCATCTGTTTTATTGTCTTTATAGCACTTATTACCATCGGAAATTTGTTTGTCCTTGTTTATTGTGTCTCCTACACAAAAATATCAGTTCTGTGAATGCTGGGACCTTGTTGTCCTGTTCACTGCTCTGTCCCTAGCACCTAGAACAGAACTTGGCATATAGTAGGCATTCAATAAATGTTTGCTGAATGAATAAATGAATGAGTGAATGGGCAATAAACTGTTGGAGAAACATTCCTACTCAAGTGACAAGTCATTTGGAAAATTTCAATCTCAAATTATTGTACCTACCCAGAAATACCACATTATCTGCAGATATTGTCAGTCAACTTCCTCTGTGTTTTGGAGGTGTCAGTGACAGTGTCAACAGAGGCTCTGAGGACTTCTTGGTGAACCACAGATGAGGAAATCTGATCTCCTCGATCTTGACACCAGCCATTAAAGACTGTATATCAGCCTGAGAGCTAGAAGTAGCATTAGTGATTTGGGGTTAAAAGACAGACCACAGAGCAAAGCAAGTATGAGGAGTTGTGTTTTCACCTGTCCTCCATACAATTAAATCTTGACCTCCAGCTGTATCTAAATATGAAATAGAAACATTTGAATTCAGATATGGCTGTGGAGTCCTACTGATGCCAGATACAATGCATGGGATTAACACCTCTTATGGAACAAATCATTGCACTAATTAGATCCCAGGAGCCAATACCTGCAACAATAAACAGAGAATAGTAGATGGGAAACCATATGTATGACTAGCTCAGTGAATTAATAAACACTAGGAGTTCAGTATCCAGCCCCATCCAGACTCTGCACTGGTTTCACTCTTCTCTACCTTACAAGTTTAAGTGAGATTCCAACATGGATTCATCATTAATATCTTAGCAGTTTGGTACCAATCTGTGCATCAGCACATTATTAAAATCTCCAAAAAAGTGGCACAATACCTTAGTCATAAATAGTAAAGTAAAATAAGTAAAATAACCTTTTTCCAAGGAAAAGGAACAACTTAGGTACTGCAACTCAGTGCTCAAGTGTTTTGAAATAAGTTATGCTTAAACCATAGATTCCTTCATTTGTAAGTAGTCACCTTTCATTTATACATCATAAGAATGAGCACTGGCAAAAAGGAGAGATTGGATTATAAAGCTATGACTCAACAAAGGAACTCACAAACTACAGACTCAGCTATCTACTCTCCATTTCTTTTGCACTCATGTTTAAATGTATTAAGGTCATCAGTTAATTCAAGGGCAGAGAAATGTCAGGTTATTACCACAAGTGTCAAGTGCTCATGAATGTGGAAATCATTGTTTTAGATAGTGAGAGTGAGATTTATTTTTATGAATTTCAGAGATAGGTGTACAAAACCAAGTGGTCTAAGATAAGCCTGATGTGGAAAAAATACTCTGGAGGAAGGTATGACCATAGCATTGCTCTGCCTATCCTTTGAACATTTTCTCTTTGAATTTTCTTCTTGCCTTCCTTAAGTTCCTTAAGTAATAATGTAGTAAAGATTGCTTTTTGCTAACCCAATATTGTTTTCTTTTTTCTTCCTTAATATCAGAACCTCAAACTTGTTTGGTTTGTCAATATGCTTTACCAAACAACTGCATTTCTGTACCTCCCTTGAAGTGAGAACAAGTGAGAAGACTAAGTTTTGGCCAATGTAATGTAAGTGAAAGTGTGTGGGACATTCAGGAAGGCTCCTTAAAGATAACTCACTCCATTGCCTAATCTCTGTTCTTCCTTCTAATGCATGGAACACAGATGCAATGGCTAGAGCTTCAGCATCCATCTTAGACCACATTAGGAGGGTGAGACAGAAATATGGAAGGAATCTCAATCTCTGGAAACTTTAAAATTATACTACTTAGCCCTGGATGTCCAGTCCTGGAAATATTTTAGATGAGAGAAAAATAAACTTCCCTATTGCTTAAGTCAGTGGTATTTTGGACCTTTTGTGTCAGGCAGCTGACACAATGAAGGAAATAAGAAAAAGCAGATACAAGGTATTAAAGAAGTAAAGGGGAGAAAAAAATGCCTCCTTGGCATAAGGATTATTTTATGCTGATTACTTTTGAAAAACAGCAGACATGAGAGAAGTTCTAAAAACAAAGTAAAAGTTAGTTACCCTTTTGCAAGAGTAATTTACATTTATAAGGGTGTTGGGGACAAAAAATGTTCCTCTACCGTTCAAGATTCTTCTAGCTGGTATAGAATCAATTGGCATGATACAGATTAACAGGAGAAAAAAAAAAAACCAACAAAGTTTAATTACATGCCCACAGATGCCCAATAGTAAAATTGAGACCTAAAGAAATGACCAAGGTAAGCAGTTTTTATACTCTTTAGGCAAAGAGACATAAATTTGTGAGGAATTGACAGGACAAAGAAAACCTGTGTTTAGGAACTTCAATTAGTAAGGAATTCTAAACAGAATTTTGACTGGGGTAAAAAATGAGTAAAAGTAACAAGGTTTATTTATATAACTTTCTCAGTTCTGAATTCCCTATCTCTGGTGATAAAGATGTCTCTTTTAGCTCCCGTTACAGGGAAGGTATCTTTCATATGTGAGATTTATTTCCTGCTTTCTGGAGATGACAGGGGTGTGGCAGGGAGGGTCAGCATGTTCTAATTGCACTGGTTATTTTTTAAAGTGATTTTAATTCAAAATAATCAATATGCTAAAGTAGCACATTTGGGGGCAGCCTGCCTTTGGCCTCCATAAGGGAAATTTCCATTTGTAAGGGTGTCTCCCTCTCTGGACCAGGAAGAGGAGGATGACTAAATATGGAGAAACATCAATGGAGAAGGCATGGACTTAAATCTGAATAACAACTTAACCCTTGTTACCTATGCTTTGCCTGAAAACCTGGCTCTCCCCCACCAAATATTTTCTTTTTTCATTAGCTGGAAATGGTATTTAAGGTGGTAGCTTGGGCCATTTCAGGGAGTTACTCGGTTTTCCTGGGTCTCTCCCATGTATATAGGAGGTATACATGTTATTAATCTTCTGTTTTTCTCCTGTTAATCTTTTATTACAGGGGGTCTCAGCTAAGAAGAAAGGTAGAGAAAAAATTATTCTCCCCCACAGAGGCAAATAAAATACACATAATCAGGACTCCTATCTCAAAGAGCGGGCAGATGTCTACAATGACAAGTTTCTCTTATTACATGACTAAAGAGGAGAATATATATATATATATATATATATACACACACACATATATGTATGTGTGTGAAAGAGGAGACTATATATACACATATATGTGTGTGTATGTATATATATGTATATATGTATATATATTTGTTCATGAAGATTTCAATCAGTTTTGGATCAAATGTGTATAATCAAAAATATTGAAGATGGTAGCATTTTTTTATTTATACTAGTATTGTGTACCTCTACATCATCAAATAATGCTGTCTCCAGCATTTAGAGGGAACTAAATTTAATGGAGCTTCTACTATGGGTTAGGAGCTGTAATCGATTCAATAGTGTTTTTCAAAAATTCATGTTCACCCAAAACCTCAGAATGTGGCCTTATTTAGAAGTAAGGTCTCTGCAGATAATACTATTTGAGGATCTCGAGATGAAATCATCCTGGATTTGGGTTGGGCCCTAAGTCCAATGAGTGCTTTCTTTACAAGAAGGAGATTTGGATACAGAAAGACACACAGAAACAGAGAGAGAGACACACAGAGAAGGCCATATGAAGACAGAGATTGAAGTTATACTGCCACAAACCAAAAAATGCTAAGGATTGTCAGCAACCACCAGTAGCTAGGAGACAGGCATGGTATGTTTTCTCCCTCAGAGCCTCCAGAAGGAACTAACCCTGCTGACACCGTGATTTCAGACTTTTGGCTTCCTGAACTATGAGAAAATAAATTTCTGTTATTTTAAGCTACCACATTTGTGGTAATGCATTACAACAGTCCTGGGAAACTAATACAGGATCCTAATATACATTTGCTTATTTAATCTTCACAACAATACTGTCAGACAGAAATCATTATATATATATTTTATAGATACAGATGATGAATCACAAAGAACAGGTAGCATTTTATTTTTCTGATATGTATGCAGTACCTATCCTGTGCTAGACTCTGTTTATATATTGGGAAGCACAGATAGATATAACTGCAAAGAAGCACAAATTATAAATGATCAAGTCAAAATTTGAATCCAGGTCTGCCTGACTCTAAAGGCATAATGTCTTATCTCATTGGTAAACAATGATCCTACAATTGTCCCCAATCCTCTGGTGCCAATGCAATTCCAGTGCTGTCTACAAAGTCTTCATATGTAGAAATTACTCTTC
Organism: Leptonychotes weddellii; assembly: GCF_054177405.1. Taxonomy (NCBI): domain Eukaryota; kingdom Metazoa; phylum Chordata; class Mammalia; order Carnivora; family Phocidae; genus Leptonychotes; species Leptonychotes weddellii. Next base: position 7,484,643 of record NC_138385.1, on the reverse strand, counting down.
ACTGATGGTCCCATCTGTGTCTCAGTGCTTTTTTTTCCCCCAGTAAGACCAAGCAGAGCCACTTACTTTCCTTTCTGCAGACAAAATGCTATGGGTGAAATTTCTCTCTTCAGATAAGGGGCTGAGATAATGGACTTTCTTCCTTTGAAAGTGAAAATGTTTTTGCAGATGCTTCCCTACTCCACTGCAAAGAGGGATTTGTTCCATCTGCTCATCACATCTGGGTCAAGGGCAGTATGTCTGAAGATGATTGTTTGATTTCAACGAAAACAAAACAAAACAAAAGTTTATTGGTTCCCACTTCTGAAACCATATGGTGCCAAACTTGATTTAAGAACCTTAGTGTGCAAGTATCAGCAGTACCTCCCTTTGATCTATTCTCCCAGTGGAATAAGGATCGTCCTGCTCCAGGCATGAAGTGGCAAAGGGTAGAGTGAACGAAGTCAAGGCCTGACTATGTTACAGTGAAAAAACTGTAGAATCATAACACGAAAGAATTAGAAATCCATTCATTTTCACTTCTCTAGTTCACAGATGATGAAATTGAAACCAACAATGGGTTAGGGACTTGGCCAAGTTTAAGCAGAAAGGCTAGAGGTCAGAGTTAGAAATGGAAAGCAAGGTTCATTACTTAAAAGCTGATGCTCTTCTATAAATCATATTCTTTTTTTGAGCCTCAGAATCCTTGTTGGCAAATTAAGGCTAAAGACACCAGTTTGGCATATTTAATAAGGTTATTATGATCATCAAATGAGAGAATTTACATGAAAGACCTTGGGCCCAACACTTCTTGTCTCTGGGTCTCAAGTTCAACTATTTTCAAATAAGGGTGCTGCACTAATTGATACCTCAGTTACGATACTTGTTTCTATGTGCTTTGTCAGTGTAAAGTGGTATATAAATGTATTCTACTCCATATTTCCAGTTTCTGAACTGAACAATCTGTCTCTTCTTGATTCAGTTTATTTTAGCAACAGTGAACAAAGTGTTTGAGGTCAGATAGAAACAAAACTGGCATCTCTATCCCAAGGGCACTGCCATATTACACATCCCATTAAAGAATATAATTAAGTGAACACACACAAAAAAGTTCTGCTGAATGATCAAAACCAAAGCCTTTGCTATAATCAAAAAGTAGTGCTCCTTTCACTCCTGGTTTTGTGTCATTTTTTTATACTTCTAATTTTGGTTGAAAAAATACTTGGTTCTATTTTAAATTCTATTATTTCTCAGGAAATTAAATTACAAAAATGATTCATTTGTTTTCTAAATGATAGTTGGTTAAACACTCTGTTTGTGAGGGTTAGAAAATACAATAGAATTAGAGATTCACATAATGGCAATTGTTACCTACCCAGGTGCAAGATTTTGTTGGTGTGGGGCAATAATGGAGAAAGGAAAGTAGGAGGAGATCTTCTTCCAGTAGACATGTGTTGTTTATTTTCTAATATTAAAAAGGGGGTGAGGTGGGAGTAATTTTGAGGGTTAGATTGAAGGGAAACTCAGAATTGTAACTAAGACCCCTAATAAAGACTTTTAATAGTTTTTAGAAAGGCAATTAAGAGGTATGTATGCCATATCCTGAAAGGCAGAATCCTGATATATCTAATATTAATGATTCATCCATCCACCCAGCTGTCCAGCCTTTCAACAAGGCATCGTGAGTACATACCAGGCATCATTCTAGGCTTCGGGGACAAAGTAGTGAACAGATAAAAATTCCTGCCCTCGTGGAATTTACTTTTGTTTGTATGTGGCGGGGCGGGGGAGGGTAGGGAGCCAGATAATAAACAGATAAATAAGAAAAGCATGTTAATTGGTGAAAGCCTATGGAAAATAATGAAGGAAAGGAGGTAAGGAAGACTGGTGGTAGGGATAAGAATCACAATTTCTGCAGAGACCTGTAGAGATGAAGGAGTTATCCACGAAGATATTTAAGGGAAGAACATCTGGGTAGAGGGATCAACAATTGCAAAGGCTCTGAGGCAGGGGCATGCATCGGGTGTTCAAGGAATCCAGATGACTGGAGTAAGGTAGATGAAGAACAGTATGGGATGAGACCACAGAGGTAAGGGGGTGGGAGAGATCTGGGGGGGCACATAGGATTCCAAATAAATGTTGACTTTTATCCAGAATGAGATGAGAAGCCATCGAAGTTTGTTGAGCAGAGAAAAAGATAATTTGATATTTGCTTTAATAGGATCCATGTGGCTATTCAACTAAGAACAAACTGAAGAGGAACAAGGATGGAAATAGAAAGATCAGTTAGCAGGCTGTAGAGGTCATCCAGGTGAGAAGTGATGGTAACTCCAATCAGGCTGGTAGGGTAGTAGCAGTGATGGTTAAAGAGAAATGGTCAGATTATGGCTGTATTTCGAAGACTAAACAAATCCAAACAGGACCATATTTCAGCCAGACAATGTAAAACACTAACACTACAAGCATCTCTCATGCTCAGGCTAAAGGAATTGCAAACTTTAGAGTGACATCTTACATTTTCTAGGGGTGGGAACTGCAAACCTGATAGCCTGGCTTTTATCCAAAGGAGTCCACTCAGTCTTAAATCTTAGCAAAGGAATTTGAGGAAACATCTACACTACAAATATCTTAATGTACCTAAATAGTTTCTAAGTGGAGTTATACTCCCGGTATTTTTTTCCTTATATACTATTAGTTCAAGTTGGTACTTTCATTGACAAGATATTAAAATATGTGCCTTGGGACCACACAAGGTAACTGAAGGGAAAACAACTACAAGGGGCTTAAAAAATAAAGATTGCGGGCGCCTGGGTGGCTCAGTTGGTTAAGCGACTGCCTTCGGCTCAGGTCATGATCCTGGAGTCCCGGGATCAAGTCCCGCATCGGGCTCCCTGCTTGGCAGGGAATCTGCTTCTCCCTCTGACCCTCCTTCCTCTCATGCTCTCTGTCTCTCATTCTCTCTCTCTCTCTCAAATAAATAAATAAAATCTTTAAAAAAAAAAATAAAGATTGCAAGACCATAATGTAAATGAGAACACACATGCAGCAACATCAATATGTGGATGTGTTTCTCCAGCAAGTATCAGCCGCATTGCCAAAAAGTCACAGGTGTACACGGCATGTGAAAATGAGAGAGTCAAAGTGAAGAGATTTATGTCCAGTACACTTACATTCGATTGAGAGGTGGGCACCATTTAAATATAGTTTTGGAAATACTGGAGGATTTAAGAGAGGGACTATCAATAACTCCAAAACCTAAACAGGAAAGTTGAGAACTGATGGATCAACAAGGTTTACAGAACACTGGCAAGCTTCTGCTCACCAGGTTTTTCAATTGGTTCCTTTATGAGGTCTGACCATATTTTATGTGCCTGGGTTCAAATTGTGTATTTAGCCAGATTGCAATGAAATATAAATAAGAATGGCCATTGATTCATCAATATCATTATTAACATGAATGTCACATTTATATATACAGATGACTACTTCTCCAAAATAAACTCATTGATTTTGCCATGCACAGACACCTGGCCCAGGGGATAACTGATGGCTGAAATCCCATTCTTCATCCACTTCTTTCCAAGTCCCAACTCTCGTGAAAGAAGAGAAAGGTACTTTCATTGACAAGATATTAAAATATGTGCCCTGGGACCACACAAGGTAACTGAAGGGGAGAGAGGTCTTTTTGTATGTTACACAAAAGTATCTTATGTGCTCACAGTGGCTCCTCACTCCATCCCCTTTGTTTGTAAGTAGTCACCTTTTGGAGTAGTTATAGATCAGGCTTCTCAAACTTCAGTGAGCATAGAGACCTCTGGGGCCGTTGCTACCAATTCCGATTCCTGGGTCTAGTCACCAACCTCTTAAATTGACATCTCAGTTGAATGGGCACCAGAATTTACAGCTTAAACAGTATCTCAGCAGGTTCTGATGCTGCTGACCCATGAACAATAGTTTTTTAATTTTAATTTAATTTAATAATTTAATTTAATTGATTTAATTTAAATTCCAGCATAGTTAACATAAGTGTTATATTAGTTTCAGGTGTATGATATAGTGACTCAATAATTCCATACATCACCCAGTGCTCACCAGGACAAGTGCCCTCCTTCATCCCCATCACATATTTCACCCATCACCCCACCCCTTCCCCCCTGGTCATCAACAGTGTGTTCTCTAGAGTTAAGAGTCTGTTTCTTAGCTTGTCTCTCCCTCTTTTTCCCCTTTTCTCACTTGTTTTGTTTCTTAAATTCCACCTATGAGTGAAATAATATGGTATTTGTTTTTCTCTGACTGACTTCACTTAACATTATACTCTCTAGCTCCATCCATGTCATTGCAAATGGCAAGATTTCATTCTTTTTACAGCTGAATAATATTCTATTGTATATATACACCACATCTTCTTTATCCATCCTTTAGTCGATGGACCCTTGGGCTGCTTCCATAATTTGGCTATTGTAAATAATGCTACAATAGACACAGGGGTGCATGTATCCCTTTGAATTAGTGTTTGTTTTTTTTTTAATTTTGGGGGTAAACATCAGTAGTATGATTACTAGATCTTGGGTAGTTCTATTTTTAACTTTTTCAGGAACCTCCATACTGTTTTACACAGTGGCTGCACCAGTTTGCATTCCCACCAGCAGTGTAAGAGGGTTCCCCTTTCTCCATATCCCTGCCAACACCTGCTGTTTCTTGTGTTTTTGATTTTAGCCATTTTGACAGGTGTGAGGTGATATCTCATTGTAGTTTGATTTGCAGTTTCCTGATGGTAAGTGATGATGAGCATCTTTTCATGTGTCTGTTGGCTATCTAATGTCTCTGGAAAAATGTCTGTTCACGTCTTCTGCCCATTTTTAAATTGGATTATTTGTTTTTTGGGTGTTGAGTTTTCTGAGTTCTTTATATATTTTGGATACTAACCTTTTATCAGATATGTAATTTGCAAATATCTTCTCCCATTCAGCAGGTTGCCTTTTAGTTTTGCTGATTGTTTCCTTTGCTGTGCAGAAGCTTTTTATTTTGATGTAGTCCCAATGGTTTATTTTTGCTTTTATTTCCCTTGCCTCAGGAAACATTTAGAAAAATATTGCTACCGTCAATGTTAGAGACCTTAGTGCTTGCGCTCTTTTCTAGGATTTTGATGATTTTCTGTCTCACATTTAAATCTTTAATCCATTTTGAATTTATTTTTATGTATGGTATAAGACAGTGGTCCAGTTTCATTCTTTTGCATGTAACTGACCAGTTTTCCCAACACCATTTGCTGAAGAGATTGTCTTTTTCTCATTGAACGTTCTTTCTTGCTTTGTCAAAGATTAATTGACCACAGAGAAGCACTTGTGATTGCATTTTATCAGTGAGAAATCTCAACTATCTCAAAACACGAATGGATTCTAACCCTAGTTTTGCTATTTATTACATGTACAACCTTGATTCAATTTGTAGAATGAGGATAATATGTGATATTCCTAAATCACAGAGTTATTATAAAATCAGACAAGAAAATATGTATCTGTGGTTCTTAAATCAGGTTTTGCATCAGAATCACCTAGCACTTATTGAAAATACAACTAAATGGAACCCACTCCCAACCCACTGGATCAGAATTCTTGAGAATGGGTCTTGGTATTCATTTTACCTCTCTCCTATGTTAGAACCCCTGTTTTCTGGATATTGTGTCCCTTATTTTCTTATTTTACACCCTTGTTTTAGTGGAACACATCATTCAGCAGCTTCCTGAGAAAGGGTACATGAGGAGAATTTTAAAAATCTGAACATGAGATTATTTAACCCTTATAATCAATTCTTGGTTTGGCTAAAGATATAATATTATGTAGGAAGTTATCTCCCTTCACAAATTTTGAACCATAGTTCTAATGCTTCTTTATTTTTTTGTATGTGGCCTAGGGTTTCCCCCCCAATATTTCTGTTTCAAGGAGTCTTTGTATTTACCCACTAATTTACTATTTCTGGTGTTCTATGTTCCTTACTATTGATCTGAGCTTCCATCCTGCATCATTTCCATCATTTAAAGAAGTTATTTAGCATTTCTTTGAGTGCAGGCGTGCTAGCGACAGAGTCTCTTAGTTTCTGTTTATATAAAAATGTCTTTCACTCTTTTGTGAAGGCTATCATTACCTAATATAGAACTTTGGGTTGACTATTTTTCTTTACCTCTTTAAGGATAAACGTTATACCTGTGTAACTCCATTCTTTATATAATTATAATATCCCCCCCCTTTGGGGGCAATTAATGATAGGTATTAACAGATCTGCATGTGCTAGAGACCTAAGAATCTGTTTTTTAATTGTTACTTTATATAATTTTATGTAATACAATGAAGCTGAGAGAAGAGAAAAAGTATATATTACTGGAGTATATTATATTAATCTTATTTACCATTTCTGGTTCTCTATTTTTTCCTGTGGATTTGAGTTCTCATCTGGTCTCATTTCCTTACTCAAGTACAACTTTGCATCTGCCACCTCTTTTGTGCTGTTTTTGTCAAATATATTACTTTTTTACATGTTACACACCCAACAATGCACTTATATACATATTACTTTAAATTAAAAATTATTTAATTATTTAATTAATTAAAAATATCACTTCACAGAAGAAGAAAATGCATTTATATCATTTTTTATAATTAAGCAAGTATCTTCACCAGCGCTCTCTGATATTTTGTGTGGATTCGAATTTCTGTCTGGTATCATGTGCTTTCAGCCTAAAGAATTTCCTTTAGTATTTTTTGTAAGCAGATCTCTTAGCAATAAATTCTCTTAGTTTTTATTTATTTGAAAATATTTCCCCCCTCAATTTTGAAAGATCGATTTTCTGGTTATAAGATATTTGGTTGAAAGTATCTCTGGACCTCTGTCTGCGGTGGAGCAGCAGCTAGTCATCCAGCTCTATTTGTTCTCAGAGGCTCCCAGGCATCTTGAGTATGCCAGGTCTCATCAGCACGCTGAGACAGGTGAGACAGAAGCCAGTCCCTCAGGAAGCCCCCAGAAAAGCTGAAATGTTGGATGCATGCTCTACTCTTCTCTTTCTCCCTGAAGGAGAGGCTGCCAAGCTGTGTCAGCTTCTGTCAGTTGTATCACAGGTCCTCTGGGGCAGTAGCACACGGCCCAGCTCTTTTTTGTGCTCGGTAGCCTCCAGGCATCTAAAGCATGCCATGTCCCACCAGCACTCTGAGACAGGTAAGACAGAAGGCAGTCCATCATCCCTGAAAAGTCAGAACGCTGGACTACTGTCCAAACTTCTCTTTTTCTCCACAGAGGGCATCTGGGAGCTGGGATTTTCTGCTCAGTTGTGTGACACTGTTGCAGGGGAGGGGCTATGGAGAGAGAGTGCCAGGAATTTTCTTACTGGCTTTGATGTGGCTGGTTTGTCCTTGCCTTAAGTGCAAAGGACTTTTATTTTATTTATTTTCTAAAAAAGATTTTATTTGAGAGAGAGGGAGAGAGAAATCACAAGCACAGGGGGAGAGCACAGAGGGAGAAGCAGACTCCCTGCTGAGCAGGGAGCCCGATGCAGGGCTCTATCCCAGGACCCTGAGATCATGACCTGAACCGAAGGTAGACGCTCAACTGACTGAGGCACCCAGGCACCCACAAGGGACTTTTAAATGGTTTCTGGATTTTTCACAAAGGGAATTGGTCCCTGTATTTTTAAATTGATATCTCTGAGGGAAGAAAGAGAGTTGGGGGTTTCCTATCCTGCTATCTTGCTGTTATCCTGTGAGGATTTCTCTGGATTCTGTATTGAAAATAGTTGAGGAAGGGAAGAAGCAGTTAGGTCAGTTAGGAGGCTATCTAATAATTCAAGTGTGAGATGGAGGTGATTTTTAAAAATTTCTTCTAAATTTTTTTTCAGATTTTGTTTATTTATTTGAGAGAAAGAGAGACAAAGACAGAGAGAGTAAGAGCACACAAGCAGTGGGGAGGGGCAGAGGCAGAGGCAGAGGGAGAAGCAGACTCCCTGCTGAGCAGGGAGCCCGACGCGGGACTCAATCCCAGGACCCTGAGATCATGACCTCAGCCAAAGGCAGACGCTTAACCGACTGAGCCACCCAGGTGCAGTTGGTTAGCCACCCAGGTGCCCCAAGAGATGGTGGTGATTTAGAACAACATGGTAGTCCTGGGATGTGTGGGAAATGGTAGTCCAGATATATTTCGAAGATAGAATATACAGGGTTTGCTGGTGGATTGGAAACAGGATTGTGAAGATCTGACACTGATGACCCAAGGATTTTGGTCTGAACAACTGAATGGATGGAATTGTTTTTAACTGAAGTGTGTGTGGGGGGGCATTTCCAGTGGAACAGATTGCGTGGGGAAGGGAATGATCAAGAGCTTGTTGTTTTGAAGACGTTAATTTATAGTTGCCTATAATGCAATCAGTTAGAGATGTCAAGCAAGCAGGTTTTTTTTTTTTTTTCTCCACATTTTTATTTAAATTCCAGTTAGTTTACGTGCAGTGTAATACTGGTTTCTGGTGTAGAATTTAGTGACTCAGCACTTACATACAACACCCAGTGCTCATCATAAGTGCCCTCCTTAATCCCCATCACCTTTTTAGCCCATCCTCCTGCCCACGTCCCCTCCAGTAACCATCAGTTTGTTCTCTACGGTTAAGAGTCTGTTTCTCGGTTTGCCTTTCTTTTTTAACCCCTATGTTCATTTGTTTTGTTCCTAAGCAGGAAGTTTAGATATAAGTCAGAAGCTCAGGGGACAGGGATTGCTTGAGGTTTTAATTAAAAAACAAAAAAACAAACAAAAACTCCACCAGAATGGAAGCATTATGATGGTAAGTATTTTTGCCTGTTTGTTTAACTCTGTTTTGTTCACTTCCTAGAACCTGGCTTATATAAGAACTATAAATATTTATTAAATAGAATTTGCATAGTTTCTATACGGTAGTATAGATTTAAACACGTGTTCAATCCAACATGTTGAATCAGAAGTTCATAGTGACAAATCTCTACCATTCAATTGCACATTTGGCTTCCTAAGACAAAACTAGGTATTTGAAGCACATATGGTGAAAAGGGGTGATGATATTGTTTTAGGATCAACTTGTTATGAGGTTATAAAGTCAGGTGAGTAATTTTATTATCATTGCTTGAAACCTGGTTCTAGAGAATCTCTAGAAATGTCACCTCAAATATGTTTAAAGAAATGACAGTATCCTTAGTTACAGTCACAAGGCATCAAATGGAATATACCAGTGTCAGTAAAACACTTTTGAACAAGACTCTGCTCACTTAGAAACTATTAATTACATTGTTTATAATTATTCTAAATACTTGGACAGAAGAAAATGTGGAGATATATATATATATATATATATATGGAGAGAGAGAAGATATATATGTATATATGGAGAGAGAGAAGAGAGAGCTTGATATATATGCTTGTGTGTGTAATTAGTCAATCAGTTAATTCATTATCTTATTCATGTAGCCAATCGGTTAGTTTTAGTCTAATTAGTTAAATTAGTTAACTACTGAAGTTATGAAACCAATCCAGGGATGGGCTCTTACATTGAAAACATTTAAGATCAGAATTCCCTATTTCAGTGCTCTCTCTACAATGCTTCAACATTTTTCATATCTGATCTGTAACAGAGAGTGTGCTAAATCAGCATAACAAATTCTAAACATGAGTTTTCATCAGTGAAATAAAAATGAATTGCCTGAAAATACTGTACAGGCTTCATTGCCTTAGCATAAATTAAGGGTAAAAGAAAAAAGTTGTCCCTATGGTTCATGTTCTTTGCAGCGGCTCTCTTGGTCAAAGACTCCATCTTGTTTTCATAGAATTCTGTTGCCTGACACAAATATGTATATTTGGTAAAATGTAGCCTCAGTTTTGCTGGCACTGTAACATACGATCTTGTAGTAAGATTCTGGGGGAGGAGACCTACGACCCTCACTCGGCTAAAGAACATAGTAGTTGTGAAAAACCAATTCGGTTTACATCTGTTTGCAATCTTGTGTTTTCTGTTCTTTTTATGGCACTTATTTCCCACTTTATGTTACAAGTTTTGGAAATTGAATTGCCTTATTTGCACTAGATTGTGGGCTCCAAGGGGGCAGGGACAGTGTTTTATTTGTTCAATTTTATGTTCCTCTAGCCTTAGCCCCACACATTGCATATAGTAAACACTCAGTAGAGACTGAGCAAGTCGAACCTGTGAGATTATTACCAAAGCTAAACTGAATCTGACCCCATACTTTGAATCTAAGAAAAGTAAATGCATAGCCATGATTGAAAGCTGTCTGTATTATCTATTCAAGAAAAATAATCACCTTCCTCTTGAAAAGGTCTTTTCTTTTTAAAATCTTTGTCACTTAATGAAAAACAGAAACTCAATTTTAAGTAGTACCAATTTGCATCTAAATAATTAAAAAAGAGCCCCAAGGAAAAAGTAACTTAAGATTTAATTGGCATTTGTGTATTTTAAAGTCTTAGGAGATAATTTACTTCAAAGTAGTACATAATTTATAATTTTCAACAGTTTTAAAACTAATCTCCTACATTTTCTATTAGCTTCACAAACCCAATGTTATTTTTCTCTGAATGTTTAGAACATATTTAGTATAAGGCATTTGTTAAACCATGCCAAGTATCTCATGTATTTTATCACATAGTCTTACATATATAGTCTAAGTTTATTTTTTTTTAGTAATCTCCACACCCAAAGTAGGGCTCAAACTTATGACTCTGAGATCAAGAGTGGCACGCTCCTCTGACTGAGCTAGCCAGGTGCCCGAATATACTTTTTTTTGGGGGGGGGATAAAATTTATTTTTTAGAAATGGAAACAAAAAGAAAGAAAATTTTCCATTGCAAAGTCAAAACCATCCTTCTAAACAGTAAAACTAAAAGGATATAGGTATAACCGACAGCTGGGGCATTCTTTTTTTGGTAGTAGAAACCTCAGAATAAGAATACTAGATGGACATGTATTTATGGGAGGCTTTTTTGTTTGTACTTGCAAATGCATTTTAGATTAAAACTTTTACTTACATTGCTCCTTAGGAAAGCAAACAAACAATACTACACAGTACCTTAACAGATAATTTTCTGTTCAAAATTTAAAATCCCTATCTTCAAATTTTACATGTTATATGGCTTATTTTAGGAAATATTTTCATTCCTTCTAAAGAAAACATATACAGGGAATGTTTTCCTACATTTATATTTTATAATGCACACGCAACAAACAAGATTTGACTGGTTTAACAAAGCCATAAAATGAATCTTATTCACAGGTCTCATTAAGTATATTCTTGCCCAGTGCTGTGGAACCACCAGCACATGGAAAACAAGGTCCCGAACCAGTCTAAAACTTCTTTACCACCCAGTTAGGTCATGGTTGACTGTGAAAAAGGTCAGTGAGGTAATCCTATGTAATTTTTTGTAGGATGATTACTGAGAAGAAAAGAACAGTTCTGAATCTAAAAGGACTTTTAAGTGGGAAGTTTCAGCAGTATTTTCATATAGCTTAAGCAAAACATAGATCAAAAGACATAATTGAATTACTAGAGAGAGTCCATAGTAATCCAGAAAAGAATGGGTTCAATTAAAATTGGAAATAGGATAAATTAGGCTAGAAACATTTCATTTTGTTTTTCAAGCATTCATTAATTCATTCAAAAATTAGTGTTCACCTCCTCACAATCATTAGGATGGCTACTCTCAAAAAAAAAAAGAAGAAGAAAAGAAAAGAACAAGTGTTAGTGAGGATGTGGAGAAATTGGAACTCTTGGGCACTATTAGTGGAGATGTAAAATAGTGTAGCCTCTGTGAAAACCAACGTTTTGTGGTACCTCAAAAAATAGAAAATAGAATTACCAAATAATCCAGCAATCCCAAAAGAATGGAAAACGGGGTCTTAAAAAGATATTTGTACACCCATATTCATAGCAGCATTATATTCACAATAGCTAAAGGGTGGAAGCAACCCAAGTGTCTATCCATGGATGAATGGATAAACAAAATATGGTATACATGGACAATGGGTTATCATTTAGCCTTTAAAATGAAGGTATCTAAAATAGTCAAGAAAGCAGAAAGTAGGATAGTGGTTGCCAGGAGCTGGGGAAGTGTTGGGGAGAAATGGGATATTGCCATTAATTTTCAGTTATGTAAGATGAGTAAGTTCTAGAAAGCTACTGTACAAATCATGCCTAAAGTTAACAATACTGTGTTGTACACTTAAAAGTTTAAGAGGGTAGATATCATGTTAAATATTCTTTAAAAAAATAAGGAAATCTTGACACGGTTTATAACATGGATGAAACTTGAAGAGGACTTTATGCTAAGTGAAATAAGCCAGTCATAAAAAGAAATACCAGGGCGCCTGGGTGGCTCAGTTGGTTGAGCAACTGCCTTTGGCTCAGGTCATGATCCTGGAGTCCCGGGATCGAGTCCCGCATCGGGCTCCCTGCTCGGCGGGGAGCCTGCTTCTCCCTCTGACCCTCCCCCCTCTCATGTGCTCTCTCTCTCTCATTCTCTCTCTCAAATAAATAAATAAAATCTTTAAAAAAAAAAAAAGAAATACCATATGATTCCACTTATATAAGGTACCTACAGTGGTCAAATTCATAGAGACAAAAAATACAATGGTGTTTGTCAAGGGCTGAGGGAAGAACAAATGGGGCATCATTTAATGAGTACGGAGTTTCAGGTTTGCAAGATGAAAAGAGTTCTGGAGATCTGTTGCACAATAATGTGAATATATTTAACACTACTGAACTGTACACTTAAAAATAATTAAAATGGTAAATTTTATGTTATGTGTATTTTGCCACAATAAAAAGTTAAAAATAACTTAAAAAATTATTGTTGAAAGGGCACCTGGGTGGCTCAGTTGGTGAAGCATCCGACTCTCAGTTTTGGCTCAGGTCATGCATGATCTCAGGGTAGCTTCAGGCCCTGTTCTAAGCATGGAGTCAGCTTGTCACTCTCCCTGTGCTCCTCCCCCTGCTTGCTCTCTCTCTCAAATCAATAAATAAAATCTTTTAATACAAAAATTTTTGTTGAATGTCCACTATGGGCTGAAGATGTCTGAGGATAAGACAAAAAGATATGATCCAGTAATTTCACTACTGGGTATTTACCAAAAAAATACAAAAACATTACTTCACAAGGATACATGCCCTCCTATGTTTATTGCAGCATTATTCACAATAGCCAAACTCTGGAAGAAGCCCAAGTGTCCATGGATAGATGAATGGATAAAGGAGAGGTGATATATACATAATGGAATATTATTCAGCCATTGAAAGAATGAAATCTTGCCATTTGCAACACCATGGACCTAGAGAGTATAATGCTAAGTGAAATAAGTCAGTCAGAGAAAGACATATACCAAATGATTTCACTCATATGTGGAATTTAAGAAACAAACAAAAAAACAAGCAAAGGGAAAAAAGAGAGAAAGAGAAACAAACCAAGAAACAGACTTAGCTATAGAAACACATTGATAGTTACCAGAGGGGAGGTGGGGGGCGGTGATAGAGATTAAGGAGTGCACTTGTCATGATGAGCACCGGGTTGAAGTATGAAAGTATTCAATCACTATATTGTACACTTGAAACTAATATTACACTGTATATTAACTACACTTGAATTTAAAAAAGATACGATTCCTTTCCTCAAGAGGTTTAGAGAGTAGACAGGCAAAGAAACAGTAACATTTGTGTATGCATGTGGAAAATTCACAGGGGATAGAGCACCTAAATCTATGTGAGGTGATTACTGAGTCTTTGCAATTAAGACTGAAGAATAACCAAGAAATACTATATTTGAGATTTTTTTCCTTACTAGCTGTCTGACTATAAGCAAATTTTTAAATTTCTCTGGATCTGTTTCCTCATCAGTAAACATGGGACTGACCTATGTCAGAGATTAATTATAAGGATTACATGAAATAATACATATAAAGTTCCTAGCACAGTTTCTGGTACACGGTATTGCACAGTAATTTGTATCTATTACTATTAGTACTGTTCTTTCATTATTTTTACTATTGTTGTTTTACTCTGGCATCAACTTTTCCTTTTGCATTGCTGAATTTTGCTGCTTTCAACTTCATTTTTACTTTGGTTTCTATTCTTCTTTTCTTATCCCATTCTCTCTATCCAGTCTCTCATCATTTCTCACCTGGGCAATTACAAAAGAATTTTCACTTTTCTTATTGTTATCTTCTAAACCATCCTTTAAATTGTAGCTAGAGTTGTTCGGATTTTGAGTTTCTTCAAAAACAGTTCAGATCACGTGACTCTCCTCTTTAAGAATCTTTAAACTTTCATTGCTCACAAAATAACATCTGAATCCCTTGGCATACTGGTTTGAGCTCTGCTAAGTCAATCTCCTCCTATCTTTTCATTTTTTTGGTCACTACAATGTGTGATGCTCTTCTGTATCTAGCTATAATGGACTGCTCTCCATTTCCCAAATATGTAGTACATTTTTGCCATTTTTTGTTTTTATACACAGCATTTCCTTTGGTTGAAATACCATTCTTCACCTTTCCAAATTATTTTCTTCCTCCTTATCCCAGTTCAAATATCACCTCCTGAGTTCATTGTTGCATAGCAATTCATATATCAGTGTAATAGTTTATTCCCCTTAGTATTAACTTCCTTATTATTTTCTCTTTGCCCAAAGAATATAATCTAAACTCCTGAACTTGGCCTTCTGAACTTGGCCTTCTGAACTACCCATGATATGATTCCTTCTAAGTCCACTTCTAACTGTTCCCTTACAAATATCACTGGCTCCAACAAGCTCCTAAGTCTTCAATTCTCCTCATATGCAAAGCCATTTAAATATTCAAGGCCTACCTTGAGCCCTCAATGAGACTTTCCCCAAAGCTTCACCCCCAGAGATCACTACTAATGTGAAATACTGTAATACTCTTGTCAGTACCCCTCACTTTTCTTTGGACTCTGTGTTCTGTATATTAGCATTTGATTTGTGTTAAACTTCCAATTAATTTCCTTCTCAAGAACAGAAAGAATCTTGTTTCTTTGTATTCCCAGCATAACAGATGTTTGTTCAGATGGTTTTTTTGCAGAAGGGCTGAAAGAGATTTTAGGGTCCATCTAATCTTGTCTCCTCATTTTACAGAGGAGGAAATTAGAACATAGAACAGGGTGAGGTGTTGTCTAGGAAAGTCCAGCCAGTTAATGGCAAAATGCAAAAAAAGAACTTTGGATTAAGATTTTTTGGTTGATAATTTGGGGCTGTTTAAGATGTTATTTTAAATTTTATAAGATAGATTTTGAAATATTTATTGAGAGTATTTTTTTCAAAATATTTTCTTGGTTTGTATGGAAGCCAATTTAGTTTTTTTTTTTAAAAAAAATTCTATTTATTTATTTGAGATAGAAAGAGAGTGAGAGAGAGAGAGCACGATCAGGGGGGCAGAGGGAGAGGGAGAAGCAGGATCCCCAGTGAGCAGGGAGCCTGATGCAGGACCCTGGGATCATGACCTGAGCCAAAGGCAATACTTAACTGACTAAGCCACCCACATGCCCCACCAATTTAGTTTTAAATCAAAAAGTTAACTATATACAACCTGATAACATTAATGCAGAAGAAAAATATCTCCACTATTTTTTAAATAAAAAAACCCAATTTTTAAAGTAAAAAAGCATGAACTTTTTTTAAAAAAGGATAAAAAGCTATGGTATGGTTGCACAACATACATACAAATAATGCCATTGAATTATATACTTTAAAATGGTTAAAATGTCAAATTTTATGTTATATATTTTTACCATAATTAAAGAAAGCAAATAACATAATATAGCAAAACCTTCTGAATTGTCCACTTTAAGCAAGTGAATTGTATATTTGAAGCCTTATGTCAATAAATCTATTTTTTAAAAATAAAAAAGAGATTCATATTTTTTCAGACTTAATGTTACTGTCATCACTGCAAATATATGAGAAATTCTGATGTGTTACTCTGTAGTCTTCAGCCAACTACCTATATTTTCTTCTGTAGAGAAAGGCTGATGCTTTGTGTTTATGTCATCAAAAGAAGATATACTTTCATGTTTTAACCTATTGAATCTTTTGATTCAAAGATACACTGCTACCTACTGACCTATGACAATTTGGCTGGTCACCAATTATCATACTCTTTTGGGAAATATCTTAGCTTTCCACAGTTAGAGGTAGGTGAGGGCTATGCTTTCTCTACCCCATAACCTGGTTAAAAGTAAGAGGTTACCATGTTAAAGTAAAACAAGTTAGATCAGTTTGTGTCAAACCTACATTAATGAACAGATACAAAGCCAGTTACATAATCTTTGTAGCTCATAGAAGTCCCACCGTCTATCCTCAGGTAGTCCAACAAGACCTCTGAGGCAGAAGCAATATTCCCAAGGTAGTAATGGTCAATCTTATTCTTGGGTCAAAGGTCAGAGTCCTTCTGAATGCAATGGTAAGAGGGATACAAGACTAATCACACAGGTATTATAACATAACAGAAGTAGTTTAGAGTGACTCATTTTAGCAATTAAGTCTCGTTCACAATTTAGGTGATTTAGTGGTGATGTTACCAATAACTTTAACTCACCTTTGATTTTAAAAGTAAGAAGTAACAATGCTAATAATTTATCATTTAATGAGTATGTACTATGGGTCCGGTACAGTCTTAATCTGGAATTCTACTCAGCAGGCATGAGAAGAATTTGAGAGGTTATTCAAAGAAGCAGGAGTGTAGCAGTGGGTGGAAACAATGAAACCGGGAAAAACAAAAAGAGACTAAAAGGTGCATTATGAGTTCTGAAAATAGTAGGCCTCGGGACCCCAATACATTTAAAACTTTGAGAGCCCCCAAAATGTGTGTGTGTGTGTGTGTGTGTGTTATATCTATCCAGGTGGCACTAGAATTGAGTCTTATATGGTGGGTAGGGCTTCAAATGAAAAAGTTTTAGAAGGGATATTCCTAGATGGGGTAAAAATGTATGAAGTCATGTCAGAGGATGATCTACTCAGGAAGCATTAATAGAAACAAAAACAATGTTTGCAGTTGTGCAAAAGATGAGAAATACCCTAAATGTGCACAAATGAGAAAAATGGTTAACTAACAATGGTAGCCTCATGTTTTATAATAACATACAATGATTAAAGCAATATTCTACATCAGCAATCTTTAAATATTTTGGCCTTAGGATTCATTTGCATTTTTAATAATTATTAAAGACCCTAAAGACTCTAAGAAGTTTTTGTCTAAAGAGTTTATATCAGTTGCTATTTACCATATTAGAAATTAAACTGGAAAAATTAAAAATAATTATTTATTAATTCACTTAACTATAACAATAATAAACTCATTATAAGTTAACATAAATGTTGCACTTAAGATAAAAATGTATTTTTCAAAATGAAATATACTATAGCACTAAAAGTACAATTGTTTTACATTTTTTACAAAACTCTTTAATGTCTAATATAATAGAAGACAACAGGATTTTCATATCTGCCTTTGCGTTTAATCTGTACTGATATGCTGTTTTGGTTGGAGCATATGAAGAAAATTTAGCTTCAAACGAATACCTAGTCAGAAAAGGAAGTAGACTTAATTGCCTTTCCAAACAATTATGAATATTCTTTACTATTTCAACAAAACTCAACAAGTAAGAATTTCTTAAAAATAATTGCAAGGTGAATTCTGAAGCCATATCAGTGAATTTTCATATGGATGATTTTGTAATGTCTGCATGGACATTTCAAAAATGCTACTCCACATTTGTCAATATCACTGCCATCTCATCAGAAGAGGCTTCGGGCTCTGCACTCAGTGCGGAGTCGGCTTGAGAGTTTCTCTCCCTCTCCCTCTCTCCCTCCCCCTCTCTCCCTACCTCTCCCCTCAAATAAATAAATAAATCTTTTTTTTTTTTTTTAAGAAAAGGCTTTAAGTACTGGGAAGCTATGAAACTCATGGTGGTGGATACAAAATTTCCAAAAGTCTAATTTTAATTTTAATTGTGAAATATTATCATTGGCAGTAATTACTATCATTTGTTTTCCTTGAAGTGGCAGGCTCATTTCATTTACCTTGGGGGAAATGCATGCAAAATAACCAAGTCTGAATGACCACAGTTTTTTTTTTCTCTCATTCATTCTTTCAGGTTAAAAATGGTGTTCTTTGAAATATAGGAAATAGTTCAGTTCGTAACTCAAAATATTTCACAATTTTCCTCGAGATCACAATCTGACTTCAGTATGTGTTTTCAGAAGTGCTTCATGTATACTTCCCATTTGGTCACATAGCATAGTAAAAAAACACATGTGTTCAAGGGTAGAGAATTAATTAACCTTTACTGTTTAATCAAGAACTTTCTTAAATGAAACTGGGTTTTAAAAGAACTGATAGTGCATGGCAGTGAAATATACAATGACTACTTGTACAAGTTGATGCCACTTCTTCCCTGATTTGTGCTAAGGCACCAGCAGTTTACCCACCATTGATTTTATACCATCAGTACAAATTGCAACACAGTGAAAAAAATAGTTTTAACCTCACAGACCCCCTGAAAGTTTCATGGGGAACACTGGGTGTCTATGGGACACACTTGTATTACCATTGCTATATATTTCAAAATTGTCCCTCTAAAATATGAGAAGATAGTCCTTGTCCTCTTACTTCTACCCCCATTGTTCAAAAGCTCTCCCTAAGGTTGTTCATGTTCCTGTATTTATAGTCATCTCTGCAGCATTAGTTTGGGTGTGCTGAGAACCAAATCCCAAGACAAGATTAGGTACACAAAAGGCTTACTTAGGGAGGGAGCAGGAGGTGAGGAGAGCCTTCAGACTGAGTCAGGTCTAACACCTCTGGAAGGAGAGAGAGAAGGAAGGTGGCTTGAAAGAGGGTAGAAAGGGTAGAAAGAGGCTTGGATTACAGAGCAAGCCCAAGAGTGATTTGGTCAGGTGAGTGGAGAAACATCAAGCCAGAGTTTCCCATTGTAGGAGTTCCATGTCCCTCCACAATGGGCCTGCCTTAGTACCTTCAACATGCTCCATCACTGGCTGGGTGGAGCCCATGGGCAGTAAGACCGTGGTGGGCATGGAGTGGTGGATCCAGAAGGACAATGGCTGGAGCCATCAGTCTATCATGCTCCGTAAGGTATAAGATCTGAGAGACACATTTTCATGACTCTGCACAGTCCACCCCTTGCACCAAACAGATCCATTTCTCCAAGCATGTTTTAGGAGCATTCCCCATGATTCCCATGGTTCTGTCTTCCTTAGGGGAAACTGGAAAGTCAGAGTTTAGTGAACAAACTACAATCACCATCACTGTAGTTGATCTTGGGGTTGAAGTGGGTACTCATCTTGTCCTTCTCTTCTCTACTATTTATTCTAGATTCCCCTTATCATCAGCTATCACTGTGGCACAAAAGTAAGAGAGCCAGCAGCTGCAAAGAATTCCTGGGTGAGGCAATATGGAAATATGGATCAGGACACCAAAACCTACAGCCTTATTTGCTACATCCATCATGTTAGGTACAATGCATATACATATACATATATGTATTTGTGTGTGTGTGTGTGTGTGTGTGTGTGTGTATTGTGAGAGACAAACAATAATTTTCCTTCTACCTTTCTAAGGTTCTGGGCTGAGACACCCCCTGTAAAAGACAGATTCATAGGAGAAAAACAAACAAAAGTTTAATAACATGTATACCTCCTGTATATATGAGAGAGACCCAGGAAAACTGAGTACCAGCTGCACCCCTGAAATGGCCCAAGCTATCACCTTAAATCCATCTTTCACTAAAGACAAAAGAACATGTTGAGGGGTAGGGGGGAGTCAGTTATAGGAGGCTGTCAGGAAAAGCACAGTAAACATGGGTAAGTTGCAGATTTAAGTCCTTGCCTTCACCACTGATAAGCGTTTCTTTGCCCGCCCCCCCTCCCCATTAAGAGTTTCTAGAGATTAGAGTCATCCTTCTCTTCCTGGTATAGAAAAAGAGACACCCTAACAAATAGAGATTTCCTATATAAATGTAAATATCTCTCACAAAAGGATAACTTCTGTTCAGTTTTCAGAGTTTCTACTGTGTCTGCTGTTTCTTAAAAATAATCAGTATTAAGGAGGGCACGTACTGCATGGAGCACTGGGTGTTATACAAAAACAATGGATCGTGGATCACCACATCAAAAACTAATGATGTATTGTATGGTGACTAACATAACATAATAAAATTAAAAAAAAAATCAGCCTAAAATAATCCTTAGGCCAAAGAGACATATTTGGGGGTGGTAAATTCTGTTCCCTTTCAGTGAGTGTGTGTTTGTATTATAATTATATATATAATCTTTACAAGTATGGTAGGTTAATGTTATATTCATTTTATAAATAAGGATATTAAAACTCAGTGAGGTAAATTTCCTTGTTCAAGTTTATACAGCTGGTAATTGGTATATAATTACTAATAATTACAATTTCCCAATGCCTGAGCAACACTAGTTTAGAAAAAGAAGACCTTTTAACCTGATACTGTTTACACTACATATCTCTCCATAGAAACAATACAAAAGAAGCAAGCAGCATTGACACAAAAAAAGTTAAAACCTCTGGAAGTGGTTCCTGCTCTTCTGGTATCATAATACTGTGAGGCATTTCTATATACTTTGATAATATTGTAGCTGGTATCTTCCAGCAGATAATTCCATAGGCATAATATCTTATTAAGCCTTAACCTTTTCTTTATAAAGAAATATGAACTTACAGCTAAAGCCTTATTTATGACAGTTGTTAGCTGGCATTTGGTATATGCTTAATGGTTCCTGCTGTTTCCTGAGAAGTAAATACAATCCTACAGCACCTGATTTTCTTCCATGTCTATCATCAGGCCTCAGCTACAGATCCTCAGGGACATTTAGCTCTTAACTACTTCCTTTGATTTTCCTTTCAGTAACTTTATTTTATAAAATAATCATTGTTTTGTTTAAAATTTGTTCCTCAAAAGTAACATCACCAACCTAACTCCTGGGGAAAAGTAGAACTGAATCAAATGTCTAACAAGAGTTTAAGAATATCACCTAGTCTACTCCCTCCACTGCCCCCCCTTTTTTGATAGATTAGGAAATCCAGACCAAGCAAGAAAAATATGAGTTTTTTAAGGTAATAAAGTAATTTAATGGCAGAGTTGATAGTAGATAGGTTTACCCTCTAAGAGCTCCCCAGGTAGACAAGAGAAACATACAATTTGGGACACAAAAGAAGAGTTATCTGGCAAGGTGAGAGCCAAAAGAGACAGTAGAGTAGTAACAGATGATGACAGGCATTTGTAAAATCAGTAAAAAAAATCTAAGTAATCTTATCTCTGGGAGTGCAGATATCTCTATGAGACCCTAATTTTAATTCCTTTGGATATATACCCAGAAGTGGGATTGCTGAAGCATATGCTAGTTTTATTTTTTAGGAACTTCCATACTGTTTTCTACAGTGCTGTGCCAATTCTTATACTTCCATCAGTGCTGTGCCAATTCTTGTACTTCCATCTTCCATCTGGGGCTGGAGCAGGGGGTAGCAGGAGGTGGGGAACTACAGAGTTGGAAAAATGAGAGTGGAAATGTTATTTGTGCCAGATGTGTAAAAAATGCTAATTATTTCAATAACTCTTAGGGTCTGCTAACTCATCTGTTAGACCAGAGCTTAGGCAACACTAAAAATATTTGGAATTCAATATGGTTATGTCCATCAAGGTAGACTAGGTTATGCTGCAGTAATAAAAAACCCTCAAATCCCAGTGACTTAAAACAAGTTTATTTTATACTCAGATGATGTATCCATCACTGTGCCACAGGGGGGCTCTGTTATTCCATTTACTCAGTCTCCCGAGTTGTCAAGAACAGCCATCATCTTTTTTTTTTTTTTTTAAGATTTTGTTTATTTATTTGAGACAGAGAGAATGAGAGAGACAGAGAGCACATGAGAGGGGGGAGGGTCAGAGGGAGAAGCAGGCTCCCTGCTGAGCAGGGAGCCCGATGCGGGACTCGATCCCGGGACTCCAGGATCATGACCTGAGCCGAAGGCAGTTGCTTAACCAACTGAGCCACCCAGGCGCCCGAGAACAGCCATCATCTTTTAACATTGCTTGTCACTGTGCCAGAGGGAAGAGAGGAAGTGACACAGTAACCTCTGTTCACATTCATCAGAGAGAACTAGTCACACAGCCTACCAGATCACAATTCTGCCATGTGCTCAGAAGAAAAACCCAATGCCTTTGGCAAACAGAATTAATGGCTATCTCAATGGCAAAAATGTTTCTTTTGTTCCTTATCTAATAACTCTCAGGAAAATATTAAAGCATAACCATCTTAGATTCTTTGAGTTACATATGTGATGCTTACTATCATCTTTACCTAACTTCCCATTCAAAATGGTAATATCCACTGAATTATCCTGGTAGTAAGTCTGCCCTCTGCCTGGTTTCTTTCGATGGCAGTGATCTCACTAGCTAACCAGGCAGGATAGCCTATATTTACACACCTATCACTGACATTCAAGAATATTCATATTCATACATGGATGAAATTTGATTTGTTCTAACATTATTGGTCCAGGTTCTGCCCTCTAGAAAAATAAGAATATATTAATAGTTGAAATAATAATATGCATATATAAATGAATGCATTTAATTATCAAAAGAACTCTTTGCATTAGGCAGTGTTGTTATCATTCCCATTTAAACAATGACTGATTTTTTACTCTTTCATATAACAGTTTTTTAAATATATGAAAATTAGTATTAACTAATCATCCCCCCTTTCTCCAACTGTTTTTCATCAAATGGTTCCTACATACTTCCTCACTTGCTTGTTCTATTCTTTTATTTTTTTAGTAGGCTTCATGCCCAATATGGGGCTTAAATTTATGACCCTAAGATCAAGAGTTATATGCTCTACCAACTGAGCCAGCTAGGGGACCTTCTGTATGTACTATAGTTTGTTGATATCCTTCTAATGTTGTAGTTCTTAGAAATAACCATAGTAGTCTAGATAGTTGGAATAGCACATAGTTCAATAGGATTAGACTTATTTTCAGTTGGTATATTATATTCCTAGTGGTACACACTAAGCACAAATGACTTGTTTTGTTTGTCTCTTTGTGTTGAAAATCAGGATTAATCATTCATTCTGTTCCAGATCTAATTAGCTTCTATAACCTCAGCCCAGGATTTGAACTATATAGTCAACTCTTAATATTTAATGACAGATTAAACCCAAGATGGATGTTACTTAACCTAAGTATAATATTTTGTATCTTTGTCTATGGCGAGAAGAAAATATTTTATGCTAATTGATTCACTTCGAGAAGATGGCATCCTCATATTCAGAAAGTAAAATACCATCAGATAGGATATTCTCAATAGCAAGCATACATATGAGCACACATCCTCTCTTACTTCTTTTTTACTGTTAAAGTAGCTGTTTCTCTCAACTAAAGCTAATCCCTCTGCCAGTACTTGGATACAATCTGTCTTTCCTGAGAGCTTTGCATCAATTTCCTTTTTACATTTTATGTATTTATCTTTTTCCTTTCAACTCAATGTTTCCTTCTCTGTCACCAATGTGCAAGTCCAAGCTACCACCATCTCTAACTCAGACTGTAGCCTCCTAACTAGAGCATCCTCATCCACTTTGGTCTTGCCTTATTCTAGTAAATTTCTCCATACAGGAGCAAAAGTTATGTTTTAAAATCATATATCCAATAATGTGACTTCCATGCTTAAAATTCTCCAATTGTTTTACATCATACTTAAAATTTAAACTCTTTTTTTAAAAGATTTTATTTATTTATTTGACAGAGAGACATCTAGAGAGGGAACACAAGCAGGGGGAGTGGGAGAGGGAGAAGCAGGCCTCCCGCTGAGCGGGGAGCCCGATGCGGGGCTCAATCCCAGGACCCTGGGATCATGACCTGAGCCAAAGGCAGACGCTTAACGACTGAGCCACCCGGGCGCTCCTAAAATCTAAACTCTTGATTGTGACCTACAAGACCGTACTTGATACAACCTGTGCTTTCCTCTCTGACTTCTTTGCATTAGTTTCCTATAGCTGCTGCAACAAATTACCACAAATTTGGGTGACTTAAAACAACACACATTTATTTTCTTACAATTCTGGATGTCAGAAGTCTAAAATAGGTTAGCAGGACTGCATTTCTTCTGGAGGCTTGAGGAAACAATCTATTCCTTCCCTTTTTCTAATTTCTGGGGCCCATTTGCATTCCTTGGCTCATGGCCCCATGTTATTCTGACCTGTTTCCATCATCACATCTTCTTCCTACACTGACCCTCTTACTTCCCTCTTATAAGGACTAGTGTGATTACATTGTACCAGCTGGATAATCCATGATAATCTTCTTATCACAAGATTCTTAATCATATCCAGAAAGTTCCTTTTGCCAGGTAAGGTAACATATGTGCAGGTTCTGAAGGTTAGGATGTGTACATCTTTCTGAGGCCATTATTTTGCCAGTCACAATCTCCTGAAACTAATCCCCATTCTGTTAGCCTTCGGTCATGCCAGCTATATAATTTAGGGCTCTAAATTAGAAGCAACAGAGACTTATGCTGAATAATTAAAGGGAAAAGAAGCTTATTAAAATGGATTTTTAGAATACTAGTGTGTGGGGGGAAGAAAACCAGGCTCCAGGCTAAGCTTCCAGAAACAACAATCAAAATCATCTTCAGGAATGCTTGGGTGCCTCAACTGATTGAGCAATTGAGCATCTGACTCTTGGTTTCAGTTCAGGTCATGATCTCAGGGTCATGGGATTGAGCCCCATGTCGGGCCCTGTGCTCAGCATCAAGTCTGCTTGGGGTTCTCTCTCTCCCTCTTCCTCTGCCCATCCTCCCACTTACACTCAAGAAATACATACATACATGTATGTATGTATGTAAAACAAAACAAAAAATCATCTTCAAAAATGATCTCATGAATAAATTTCCACATCTAGTGCACCACACCATGTCTGGGCCAAGAACATAACTTTTCAGTACTATTATGACTGCCAAAGAGAAAAAGATCCCCTTCCTCTCCCTTGTGTGACACTACCTCCTGAGTCAAAATTTCAAACAATTGGGGGCACCTGGGTGGTTCAGCTGGTTGAGCATCTGACTCTTCATTATGGCTTAGGTCATGATCTCAAGGTTGTGGGATTGAGCCCTACATCAGGTTCCAAACTCAGTGGGGAGATTCTTGAAGTTCTCTCTCTCCATCTCCCTCTGCCCCCCACCCCTCCTGCTCTCGCTCTCTCTCGCTTATATAAATAAATAAATATTTAAAAAAAAATTCAAACAGTTGTGTCTGATTGGTGGAGACTACTTTGCAAGAAAGGCCAGAAAGGCAAATACTTAGTATTTAATCTCTTGAAGAAAGAGGCACACTTTGTGTCCCACTAAAACTCATAAAGAGAAGAGTTATCAAAAAAAAAAAAGTGTTCAAGATACTCTGTCACCAGAATAAATTGCAAATGTCTATATCCCTTTAGTTCTCTTTCTAAATTATGCTCTTTGTTCCTGTGTCAAGTACTTGCAATTACTTCCTCTTCCTGGAACATCCCTCCTCATGTTCTTCAGATAGTTAACTTGTTCTCATTATTCAAGTGTCAGCTCAACTCTCCTCAAAGAGGTACATCAGGACACTTTATCTAAAGTTCTTCTCCAGTTACTCTCTATTATTAACGTGTTCTATTTTCTTCATGTCACATATCACTATCTAAATTTATCATGAGTTTTTCTTATTGACTAGTTATTGTTATGCATTCCCATAAGACCATATCTTCCACTAGAGTAGTGACCATGTCATTTTTATACATTACTATATCTGTTGTCATTAGCATACCTGATGCATAGGAGGTTGTCAATGAATGATTGTTGAACTTAAAACCAAATGTAGTATACTATAAAATGTACATGCTTTGGAACAAAACAGACTTGAGTTTGAATCCTTGTTCTACCAATTAAAAGTTTGTCACTCTATAAAGACTCCACTAAAAAAGAGAACTACAGGTCAATATCCCTGATGAGCATGGATGCAAAAATTTTCAACAAAATACTAGCAAACTGAATCCAACAATACATTAAAAGAACTATTTACCACGATCAAGTGGGATTTATTCCTGGGTTGCAAGGGTGGTTCAAAATTCACAAATCAATCAAAATGATACACCACATTAATAAAAGAAAGGACAAGAACCATATGATCATTCCAATAGATGCAGAAAAAGCATTTGACAAAGTACAACATCCATTCATGATAAAAACCCTCCACAAAGTAGCTTTAGAGGGAACATACCTCAACATAATAAAGGCTCATCTACCAAAAACCCACAGCTAATATCCTCAATAGGGTAAAACTGAAAGTTTCTCCTCTATGGTCAGGAATAAGACAGGGATGTCCACTATCACCATTGTTATTTAACACAGTACTGGAAATCCTGACCTCAGCAATCAGACAACAAAAAGAAAAAGGCATCAAATCAGCAAGGAAGAAGTAAAACTTTCACTATTTGCAGATGACATGATACTCTATATAGAAAACCCCAAAAGACCACCCAAAAACTGCTAGAACGATACACAAGTTCAGTAAAGTTGCAGGATACAAAATCAATGTACAGAAATCTGTTGCATTTCTATACACCAATAATGAAGCAGCAGAAAGAGAAATTAAAGAATCAAACCCATTTACAATTGCACAAAAAACAATAAGATACATAGGAGTAAATCTAACCAAAGAGGTGAAAGACCTACACTCTTAAAATTATAAAACACTGATGAAAGAAACTGAAAAAGACACAAAGAAATGGAAAGATATTCCATGCTCATGGATCAGGAGAACAAATATTGTTAAAATGTCTGTGCTACCTAAAGCAATCTACACTTTAATGCAATCCCTATCAAAATGCCAACAGCATTTTTCACAGAGCTAGAACAAACAATCCTAAAATCTGTATCGAACCACAAAAGACCCTGAATAGCCAAAGCAACCTTGAAAGAGAAAAGCAAAGCTGGAAGCATCACAATTCCAGACTTCAAGTTATATTACAAAGCTGTAGTGATCAAAACAGTATGGTACTGGCACAAAAATGGACACATAGTTCAATGGAACAGAATAGAAAACCCAGAAATAAACCCACAACTACAAGGTCAATCTCCAACAAAGCAGGAAAGAATATTCAATGGGAAAAAGACAGTCTCTTCAACAAATGGTGATGGGAAAACCGGACGGCAATATACAAAGAATGAAACAGGACCACTTTCTTACACCATACACATAAATAAATTCAAAACCTAAATGTGAGACATGAAACCATTAAAATCCTAGAGAACACAGCCAGGAACCTCTTTGATACTGGCAGTAGCAATTTCTTACTAAATATGTGTCCTGAGGCAAGAGAAACAGAAGCAAAAATAAATTATTGGGACTTCATCAAAATAAAAAGCTTCTGCACAGTGAAGGAAACAATCAGCAGAAAGTAAAGGCAACCTACAGAATGTCATTTGCAAATGACATATATGATAAAAGGTTAGTATCCAAAATATAAAACTATGTCACCCTAATTAAGTGATCTGAGTATTAAGTTTCTCCTTTTTAAGTGGTAATGATGCTGCCATGTGAGGACTAAAGTAGCAAACAAATTGAGAATGTGACAGATAGCTGTTCCTCTTAGTTGCATGCCATCTGAATATGTGATAAGTCAATCTTTTATGACTTTTCAGTGTTCTGAATATTATGTTTAAAAGGAAGCATGTTAAGATGAAGTCCTAGAGCATGTCACTGGAGAAGTTCTTACAAGTCATCACTGATTCAGTAATTAATACTAAAAAGAGTACATGAAAGAAATACATATATTTTAATGTTACGAAGAATGGAGATGAAGAGGAAGACAAAGAGGAGGGAAATAAAAAGTAGTAGTAGAACAAAATACCCAGCATTGGGGATGGTGCATGGAACTTGGCATTTTCACATAACATGTATGGCCATGATAAGTGAGATAACCACTGTGGAAAGTGATTTGTCAATATCTACCCAAAGTCAGGGGTGCCTGGGTGGCTCAGTTGTTAAGCGTCTGCCTTTGGCTCAGGTCATGATCCCAGGGTCCTGGGATCGAGCCCCGCATTGGGCTCCCCGCTCAGCGGGAGGCCTGCTTCTCCCTCTCCCACTCCCCCTGCTTGTGTTCCTGCTCTCACTGTGTCTCTCTGTCAAATAAATAAATAAAATCTTTTAAAAAATATCTACCCAAAGTAGAAAATGTGTATAATATTTATACTAGCAATTCTTCTTCTCGGAATTTACCCTAGGGAAATAAGAAAGGATATATGCAATTTTCTAACTATAGCAATGCTCACCGAAACAATGATAATGATATTGAAAAAATCAAAACAACTTAAATATTCAACAATAGGAAAGTAGTTAAATAAATGCTATATATAACAGCAACACTAAGAATCCATCAAATTATGTTTTAAAAGACACCTAATAATATAAAAAGATGTCTATATTATTATTTTTAACAGCCTTATTAAAATATAATTCACATACCATTCAATTTACCCATTTAAAGTCTACAATTCAGTGGTTTTTAGTATATTTACAGTTGTGCAATCATCACCATGATCAATTTTAGAACATTTTTATCATCCCTAAAAGAAACCCTGTACCCATTAGCAGTCATTCTCCATTCCCACCTCTTCTGGCAACCATTAATCTACTTTTTGTCACTATGGATATGCCTATTATGGAAATTTTATATAAATGGATAATACAGTATGTGAAATTGTTGGTTCTGACTTCTTTCACTTAGCATTGTGTTTCCAAGGTTTGTCCATACATTCCTCCATTTTTATTCCTTTTTACTGCCAAATAATATTCCATTATATAGATATGGCACTTTTTGTTTACCATTCATCACTTCATAGACATTTGAGTTGTTTTCCCTTTTTTAGATACATGAATAATGTTGCTATGAACATTCTTGTACAAGTTTTTGTTTGAACATAGGTTTTCAATTTCTTAGGTATATATCTAGGAGTGGAATTGTTGTAGCTTATGATGATTCCATATTTAACTTATTGAGGAATAACCAAACTGTTTTCCATAGCAGCTTCACCATATTACATCCCCACAAGCTGTGTTTGTGAGTTCCCATTTGTCCACATGTTTGACAACACTTGTTAGTATCTGTCTTTTTGCATATCTCCATGTTAGTAGATGTGGAGTGCTATCTCATTGTGGCTTCGATTTGCATTTCCTAATAACTAATAATGTAGCACATCTTTTCATTTATTACACATTTGTAAGTCTCTTTCAGAGAAATATCTGTTTAGAGCTTTTGCTACTTTAAAAAAAAAGCAGATTATTTATCTTTTTGTTTTTGAGTTGTAACATTTGGTCATATATTCTGGATAAAAATCCCTTATCAGATTTAGAATTTGCAAATATTTTCTACAATTCTAAGAGTGGTCTTTTCATTTTATTGATGATGTCCGTTGGAGCAAAACATTTTTAGTTTTGATGAAATCTAATTTATGTTTTTTTCATTTATGTCTTGTCTTTTTGGTGTACTAAAAATATTTGTTTAACTAACCCAAGGTCATGAAAATGTACACCTATGTTTTCTTCTAACATTTTTGTAGTTTTAGCTTTCATATGTAGGTCTCCCATTAATTTTGAGTTGATTTTTGTATATAGTGTATATACTGGGTCCGAATTCATTCTTTTACATTTAGATACCCAGTTGTCTCAGGATCATTTGTTGAAAAGACACATTTCCCTATTGAATGGTCTTGACACTGTTGAAAAGCAGCCTGGTGATGGATATTAAAGAGGGCACGTTCTGCATGGAGCACTGGGTGTTATATGCAAACAATGAATCATGGAACACTACATCAAAAACCAATGATGTAATATATGGTGATTAACATAACATAATATTAAAAAAAAAGAAAAGCAATTGACTGTAAATGTGAAGGTTTATTTCTGTACTCTCAATTCCATCCAACTGATCTATATGTCTACTATCATTCCAGTACCACACTGTTTTTATTACCATAGCTTTCTGGTAATTTTTTAATGTGAAATGTGTGTCTTCCAACTGTTATTCTTTTTCAAGATTATTTTGGCTATTCTCTGTCCCATGAATTTCCATATAAATTTTAGGATTTGTTTGTCAATTTCTGCAAAAAAGGGTGTTGGAATTTTAATAGAGATTGCATTGCATCTGTAGATCAATTTGAGGAGCATTACCATTTTGTCAATATTAAGTGTTTGCATCCATGGATATAAGATGTCTTTTCATTCATTTAGATCTTACTCAATTTCTTTCAACATTTTGTAATTTTCAGTGTACAAGTGTTGCACTTCTTTGGATTCTTTTTGATATTTTAAAAAATGTAATTCTTTCCTTAAATTCCTCTTCTGATTGTTCATTGAATATGTATAGAAATAACACTTATTTTTGTATTTTGATGTTATATCCAGCAACCTTGTTGAACTTGCTTACTAGCCCTAAGACTCTGTGTGTATGTGTATGTGTGTGTTACTTGGGGTTTTCTATATATAAGATCATCTTATCTTCAAACAGAGATAGTTTTACTTCTTCCTTTGCAAATTAAATACCCTATATTTCATTTTATGGCCAATTTTCCTTGGCTAAAGCCTCTAGTGCAATGTAGAGTTGAAGAGGAGTAGACATCCTTGTCTTTTTTTTTCTTAAAGATTATATTTATTTACTTGACAGAGAGAGAGACAGCGAGAGAGGGAACACAAACAGGGGGAGTGGGAGAGGGAGAGCAGGGAGCATGATGTGGGGCTCGATCCCAGGACCCCAGGATCATGTCCTGACACTTAACGACTGAGCCACCCAGGTGCCCCTAGACATCCTTGTCTTATTCCTGAAATTAGAGGGAAAACTTTTAGCCTTTCACCATTAAGTATGATGTTAGCTATAGGATTCATGATAAAAATACTCAACAAACTAGAAAATTTCCGCAACCTGATCTTTTCAGTATCAATTATATTGATGTTATTTTTCATCTATTATTGATGTTTTCCCAAATACTGAACAATTCCTATAATCTTGAATAAATACTACAAGGACAATATATGTTATTTTCAGTATATTGTTAAATCCAATTGACAGTAATTTATATTGTATTCATGCATCTCTATTTTGCATGACCATAAATAAGATCCAGCTATAATTTAAATTATCTTTTCTTTGTTTCTTAAAATTCTTATCAGGCTTATACTATCTCCATAGGATATATTGGGTTAATTTCCTTCTTTCTTTATGCTCTGAAACACATTAATAACATAGGAAAGTATTCTCTGAAGAAATGAAATGACTCATAGTCAAATCTTTCTTAGCCCAGAGTCTTTTAGGAATTAGTTTATTTATTTATTTATTTTTATTCTTATGTTAATCCCCATACATTACATCATTAGTTCTAGATGAAGTGTTCCATGATTCATTGTTTGTGCATAACACCCAGTGCTCCATGCAGAACGTGCCCTCCTCAACACCCACCACCAGG